>NC_137696.1:8329299-8679299 GCF_964034855.1 Anser brachyrhynchus | reverse complement strand
CACCACTGATACGCCAGTAATGAACAGCTTCAGAGAAATCACAAATATTATCCAGAATGTGCTTTACACGGAACGTGAGGAACAACACTAAGCCTGGCTTTGCAGCCTCCCTCATCGTGCTTCAGCCTCTGGGTATCGCTGCCTCTTCTGAAGGCAGCCCAACTCCAACACACCACGAATCTCCCCTCGCTGCTCCGTCTGTGCAGGGCTGGAGCACAGTTTGCACCTCCTGCCTGCAGTGAAGTAACTACACCTGGAGATTTTAGGGGAAGCCAGAGCAATGCTCCGACACCCCCAAGAACCATAAATCCTGCTGGACCTGGTCCTGGCTGTCTCCTTCTCCCTGCCCATGGGTCTGCTGCCTGCTGTGCCATACTGTGCTGTGCCCTGCTAAGGGTGGTGGCCTGGCTACAGCCACTGCTGGGGCATCGGGAAGACTCTGCGGGGTGGGAAGCCCCAGCCGCAGCATCCTGATCGATGCCACACTGCTGGAGTTGGGGCCAGCGAAGGCAGATGCAGTCTGTTTGTACCTGTGGCTGTTTCCAGCCGGGGCAAGAGGCTGGCAGCTGCCCTTCCACACAGGAGAGGACCCACAGACACTTCTCTACCCGTGCTGTGAACAGCCTTGGAGTCTGTCCCCACCGTCGGGCTGAACCACAGGAGCACCACACCTCTCTAGCAACAGGGCCAGTCATGTTCCTTCAGCACACAAGCAATTACCTGCAATGTAATAAAATGTGAAAAATAGCTCACGGCTACAACAGAGGCTCGCCCCTGAAACAACACAAGCTGCCCTACCAGTGCTCCCCACAGCACAGCACGCTTGAAGAAGTAGGTGACTGACTGAGCAAGGAGACGTTGCCTGCACAGCAAACAACGCTGCATTCACTTGCTCTTCTTTCATACTGGAAATGTGGAGCGTGTTTGCTTTAAATAGGGCAAGTACCCTAAATGTCGGAGCACTGCACGGCTGGGCAAGGGTCTATTCAGGGGAAGTTCCTCACCTCCCATGACCAGCTTCCTACCAGTGACTGTGAGACATTTACGGGACCTACCAAAGCATTTCCCTTGGTCTGCAAGGGGCTGGCTCCAGCGGCTGCTGCGTGACCTTGGCACGGTGTGAAGCCCAGCTCTGTGGCTGGCCTCGTAAACCACCCAGAGGACATAAGGGAACCCCAAACGGGCTGCGAATCCAGCCCACTCTCTTCACTGGCATTCAAATTTTACGGTTAGCATTGCGCCTTTAGTTTGCAGTCCTGGGGAAGAACTCAAATGAGAAAGGAGCAGCACGGAGGCGGTGGAACCTACCCTGTGAGTGAATAACTGGTCGTCCATGAGAACAGCCCCAGTTTGAAGCAGCAATACTAGGACTTGGCTAGCCTCATACGGTGTCCTTTCTCTTGTGGAGACACAAAGGCACTGACACTACATGGTCAGCCACTGCTGCTCTGAAGAGCTGAAAGGAGTTTTAGTTGTTAAAACCAGAGCATCCCATCACTCCACAGCAGTCAAAAGCAATTCTGTAGAAACAAGAGGGACAGAGAAAGCCCAATTTCTATTAAAAATATTGATGAAATCCAGTGTTATGACCTGTTATGACTGATTTAAGACTTCTATTTTCTTTAACACTTTTCAATTATTTCCCCTTCACACACACACTATTCATCAGCTTAGAAAAATCTCTCTGGCCAGCATGCAGATTTTCAGCCTCAATCGCTACAGTGCATGAGTTCTAGATCTGAGAGGCCAAAAAACATCTATTTGACTAAAGAGCTATAAGGCAGCCATAAAAATTATGGATCACAGAAATAAGCAATTAGTGTTATCTTCAATTGCTTTATTGGCAGTATTCTCTCGTTAGAATAGAGGCAGCAGTAAAACAGATTGCAACATACTGTATAACAGCATATGGGATTTTACATTATAATGCTATTCTCTGCCAAGAAGTCATATTTTCATTTGAATGCATGGAACAGATTATCACAGGGTTTCCAGCATTAGAAGTGGATGACCCTCTCCTCCTCCCTTCCCCCAGCCTCTTGGCTATTAGCAGCCTTTTAGGTTACGACTACATCAAAATAAGCATAGCAGCAGCGCGGTAATAAGGGAGCTCTGGCTCCCGAATATTGACTTGTGCTCCAAGACCCCTGGCTCACGCAGACTGGGCATGTCACAGAGCTATGGAGATAATAAACTCAGCCACGCAGGCAGCGGGCAGACGCGGAGCTGAGGCTTTGCCAGTCTTTTCACCCAGCTGGCTTCAGCTCCAGAGGAAGCTGCTTGCCCGCCCATCTAATCACAGCTGAAGTGCCACAAAGGCAGCCACTAGCAAGAGGGCTGGAAAGAAAACAATAGGAATAATAAGAGGGGGAAAAACAGATTCTTTATACTGTATTTAACACTAGGGGTATTTTCTGCAGTTTGTGGCCGTAGCTCATCTCTACAGGGCGGCAGCAGCGTTTCGGGGCCAAGAATCCCATCCCCACGGGGCGATGCGCGAGGCCAGCAGTTCACCTGCCCATTGGTGAACAAACAGGAAAGGCTTTATCATCCCACAACCGCTCTGTTCCAATACAAACCAGCACAGTACAGGACTCGGAAAGCCTCAAAAACCAAAGAGAAGTTGCACCGGAGTTGCGCTCGCAGCTGCTTCATATATGCCCATCACCAAATGCACTTCTGAAACGCCGACGTGTTGATGAGCAGAGGGAAGAGGGGGGAGAGAGGGGTTAAACGCTTAAACAAAACGCTCTGGGGGGAAAAAGCACTTGCCTTTCGAGGAACACAGGAACTAGAAAAGCGAGAGGCATAGGTAGTAATTTACCAGAACAAAGAAACCGGATAGAATTAGGTTTTGTGTGTTACTATTTATTCAGCTCTAATGAAAGCCAAATAATTTGATAAAGCCTCAATTCCCATCTGTATCTCTGAATTTCTGCACATATCCAAGACACAGATTTTATGGGCTGCATTTCACATTTCCAAATTTTCATTTTAATCCTGGAATTCAGAAGTTGAGCATTGTTACCAAAGCAGCACTATTAAATGATGAAAAACAAATTAATATGTTGAATTACATAGAACCGTCCAATACACATTCTCCTTTTTGAGTATAACTTTCTTATAAGGCACAACTACAATGTGTTGTAGTATCCTGAAAAGTGGAAGAAAAAGTCCCTTTCTCAGCAGTGATTAAAGGTGTTTAAAAACAGTCTGTCATCCTCTTAATTTCTGCTGGGGACAGTCAGTTATTCGCCACAAACGTCAGACCGAAACTTCTGCCTCAGAAAGAGCTACAGAAATACTGGCAATAAAAAAGTGGGTTTTAAAATGTTCTGGAGTTTTCTGGACAACTTGCTGAGCAGATCAGCATGCAGGATGTGCGGGTGTGGGAAGATGAGGAGGATTTCTAAACTGTTGGAGAAAACTCATGTCCCTCTGTGGTCTGTCCCTGCTCCTGAGACATTTTATTCAAAGACTGAAATACTTTGAGAAAGCACATTTCGTGAGGCATTTGTCAGGCATTTGCCCAAAAATGCTCACAGAAGGATGGGAACACTAGGGTAACCCTAAAATGACTTTGCTCCGTCCTCACCAGAAAACGTTAAGCCCAGGCCTTCAGCTTTTCATTTGCCAAAGGGCGGTGCAATCCAAAATGAGCCACAGAACAGATGCTCTGGTAAGAAACACCCAGCTAACAGGTACATATTGCTCTAGTGACCAGAAGCTTTCCTATCGCTAACTTTTCATTTATGTGCCACATGCATTTGGTTAGTTACCTCTCCCTGCCATCACCACCCCTGGCAATAACCCCGAGGGAATTTTTTGTCATCCTCAGTGGTCGCAGCTCTCAGCACTGCTCAGAAAGGCTGGCCTGTCATTCAGGTGCTAAAACATGAGCACTTCCATAAATCTGACCCCATACAAGGATGCGCTTTTATAACACTGAGAAAATTTGCTGGTTTTTCCTCCCTTCTTTGAAAAGCAACGGGCTTCCTGCAAGAGGCTGTCCAATCTCGGTGCTCAGTGACCCCAGCAGGATCCGATGGCACTGTGTGTTACACAGGATTGAGCTGTTTGGGGAACTGAGAGCGTGAAAGAGAGCAAATAATCTGGTGACTGCTTATCACTATGCAAAATTACTGAAGGTAGCACAAGCAACAAGCCCAGAATGCTTTGGAAAGACGAGCTTGCTCACATATAAAATCCATATAAAGCATCTGCTTTTTGTACAACTAAACTCTGTATAATAGCAACCTTTTTCCCCCTTTCTCTGTATTTAGCAGCTGTTGCAGCCCAGCTCTTGAAAAAGAGGAGTACACATCACAAAGCCGTGTTGGAATCAAGCTGAGCTTTCTTGTCTGTGTTAGGTTCCAGGCTCAAGGGACTGCATGTTTTGAAAATGTCACTGTGCTATTTTTTCACTGAAGGTGGGCTTACCAAGTCAGGTGACAAAAGCTACAAAAGACAGTAGAATGAAAAGATCCTTCTATCCTACTTTCGTGTCCTAACCATTAGTGCTATTTAATTAAGCATTCTTCGAGAGAATGCAAAGATGACTACAGTTTTCTAAAAGAATAACACTTTGCTGAGCAACTGTCAGGTCCCTGTCATCCTCTTATGCAAAGGCAAGATGAAGGGCAGCTCTCACAAAATAGTCAGTGGTCACTGTCTTCTCAAAGGAAGCACCTGCTAGTCTCTAATCTTATAACCAATAGTCCCATACAGAACATCCCGCCCATCCCTGACCAAATCTTTGGCAGGGTGTAAGGACAAGTTCAGGCAAAAACGTTTTAATGTGTTCCAGACAGTATCCAGTAACTGAAATGCTATTTTAGGGCTGCACGGTAGCTTGCTCCAGGAAGGGGGCTGATCTCACATTAACGTGCACACATACTTGGATTAAGGGCACTATGTAGAGAAAGGCTCCTTTTTTCCCATCCCTCTATTCCCTCCCATCTGCTCCTTTCCACAAGTCTCGGGATCTCAGCTAACCAGAGGCTGCAGCACTAATGGGAGGGGGACTCATCTTTCCTGGGGAGGAAAAGAAGAGAGAGAAAGTTGTTTTGTTTTGGCTCAGCTCTGTAATGAATTTGTGGGTTGCAGAAATTGATCTGTCATAGTGCAACAGATTGTAGCTTGATCTGCCAACAAATTGCAAGCAACAGTAGGTAATGACTAATTGCAAGTGTCAGGGTTTTTTCTTTCTTCCCTTTTTTTTTTTTTTTAGGGAAAGGTAATCTTTTCTCAAGGAATATAAGAACTGTGATTAAATGAACAAAGGCAAAAATAGAGAAACTTGACTTTTTTTTTTTTTTTTTTGTATAAACATTACTAATAAATAATCTGTACTCAGGTTACAGTTTATACCCTACAGCCTCCTTCTATCCTCCTAACAGTCTCACCCCTTCCTTGGTTCACGTCCTCTGCAGGACTCAGGACTGCCCCACTCCTACCAGTTAGGGCATCCCAAAACTTTTGATATCAGTCTGCAGAGACTCCTGGACTGCAGCAAGGAGTGTTGCTGCATGCTCACTGACACACTGGCACAGTCGACGCAAGGAGCTTCACCTGGTTTTTCATAGAAATGGATTTCCAGTTAAATCTGTCAAGAACTACAGACCACAACCAACCAAAGTTTGGTTTCTTCTTCGCATGCAGCTGGGTCTGTGCTCAGATAACCAAATGGCTTGACCACAAAAAGTGCCAGCGAGGTATAAGTCCTGCTGTAGCTTGTCTGACAGCAAGGAGTACAGAAGAAGTGAGAAGCTCTGGGGGGTCTCACCATTTTCTGTCCTCTCCACACAGGCCGAATTACAGCACCAGCCATATGCTTAGGGTGAAGTGCCTCCCTGAACATCTATAATCAGGACCACACGGATAAACAGGATCAACGACAAGAGCAACACTCACCCAGGCCATGCTAGAAGAGATTCTCTTCCCTCTTTCCCCTGAGCTGACTGCATTTCAGGGCTCCTTTTCCCTTTGGCAAAGCCCCAGTCCCACCTACTCTTCCAGATTTGTCTTTTCTGAGGAGCAGGAGGGGAGGAACTGAGGTGCAGCAGAGCCCACCACCCTCAGCATCTCCTTCTTGATCAGCTGATAGCCTCTATTCCTGCTGGCCTAACAAAAGTGGCTGAGAAGCAAAGCAAAGTAAAAACTTACACAAGCTTGTCTTTTCTCATTTTCCTGCTGAGAAATGGTTATAGCATTTTAACAATGCTCTGCCCAATTCTGCCTTTTTTTTCCCTCTCCAGGACAAGCAGGGCATCCTGGAGATTGGTCTGTTAGAGCCAATGTCCTCATTACCACCGTGCTTCACCATCAGTCTCTTGACATCAGTTCCCTCTCTGAAGGCTGCTGTAATTTGTGCTGTCTCCCTTGTTTTGGTGTAAAGAAAAGAGAAAGAAAAGCAGCTTTTTCTCATTTCCAATTTTTCTGTTTCTGGTTAAGTCAGAAAATCAGAATTATTCTCAACAAACACTGGATGTTAGGAAGTTTACCCACAACTCAGTCTGTGAGCAGGTGTCATTGCCTGCTTCCTTCCTCATCATTCCCTGAGGTCCACCCATGATATTGCTGTTTATCCCCTACAAAGACATGCAAATGAAGGGTTTTTAATATTAGCGGGGTAAGAACTGGGGGAAGACCAGAAACATCTATGGGTATCGGACTAAAATAGAAAAACCTAGAAGAAAGCAGGCAGGCAGACAACATCAGGGAATATCATCAAAAGTAAAGCTTAGGAGGGAATTCTGGCACAGAAGAAGGGAGGGAAAAAAAAAAAAAAAAACAGATCTGAAATGAAAACGATTGAAGAAGAAGAAAAAAAAACAACATTGCTTTTTATTCATTGTCATCTTTTCCTTCATCACTAGAAGTTTTGACTCCTCTGCAGCAGCTCACTGGCCTTGTAGCCTGTGGCAGGGTCACTGAAGACCCTCAGAGTTACAGTGTGTGCAGACAGGAGGAGACAGAAGCAGAGTCAACCCCAGAAAGGGCACATGGATGAGCAGCACGGTGTCACCTAAATGCCACACTTGTGTTCTTGAAAGGCAGCACATTTCAGAGGGAAAACATACATCCACATCTTGATAGCTACAAGCTTGCTTAAAGTGCTTACATTTATTGTAAAACTGTCTCAGCTTTTCAACTTCTGTGCTGCAGACAACTTAAAATCCAGATTTTCAGCGCAAATCTCCAGCTTCACATCATCACCTATATCTTTTACATTTAAACACTACATGACAGCCCAGCCATTTGACAACAGTAATATAGTGCAGCTAACACGTACATAGCACGGTGTTGACAGGGGTATTGTGATGAGCTAGCATTGGTCTAGACAAGAGCCAAACATCGGTGCTGTGAACAATGGAACATCCTTTACAAACCACAGGCAAGAGGGAGACAGCTTTCAGGAAAAGGGAGAATTTCACTTCGGGGTGGACGGTGTAGGTCATGTAGGGTAAAATACATACAGCACAAACCTGCTGTATAATCGCAGGGCAGGGCCAGCAAGGGTAATGGCTGATACCTAAGCACTGCCTGCACTCAGCGCGCCGAGGAATTTCATTCACTGTGAATATTCAGAAATACAATCATAAAATTCAGTGTTTGCAAGTACCTGTGCTAATGTGATTTGACCTCTCATTGTTCAGGTAAAGCAAACATGACAAGGTCACTGCATATTTCAGCTGCAGTTCTTTTTATTTTAATATGAGAAATATTTGTGAGCTTTTTTTCTATACTTTGCTCAGACCTCTTCAGCTCAAATTCACTTAGTAGGAAAGTGCTTATGTTCCATTTAAGCAGAAGCAAAGTCTGTGTACTCAAATATCCTTAAAGGAAATTGTATTTTACAGATCAGAGATAACGTTGCTAACAACAAAGACTTTCTGCCTTTCCTCTGCCAAAAAAGTCAGAAAGCTTGCAAGTAACTGCAACCACCCAAATAAGAGGTTAAGAAAGATTTTCAGTCTGTTCACAATATTTTATTATTGTAATTCATCTTAGAGGGAATTTAACAAAAAACGAATCCTAAAATTCAACTACGAGTCACCGGTCACAGCAAAGCAGCCTCGTAAATTTTTGTATCATTTAGTAATGAAAAGTAAGTGGAGAACAGGAACACCCCAGTGACTAAACACGAAGTTCAGATGCAGTACAGTGTCTGTCTTCCATGGTGTCCCGGATAACCCAACTCACATTTTACTGTAACATAAATATATTATTTTTATTTATTCAATCCTCTGATTTTTCTTTTTTCTTTTTTTTTTAAGCTTACCTCAAGAGCATTTGCCAGGCTTACAGGAAAAGACACTTAATAAAGTGCATTAATAAAGTGAGGAACATTTAATGATCATGACTTATAATGTTCAGGCTGTTAAAAGCTCATGTAGTACATTGATTCTTATTCTACAGTCACCAAGAGACTAGAGGCAAATAGGAAAGGGAAAATATTCAAAGCAGTTGTAGCTAACTACCCCAAACCAGTTACCAAAATCTGACAAGACTGCAGACAGAAAAGGAGCACAAACCGGAAGTAAACCCGAGACCCTAATGACATCAGAGGCGTCTCTTTGCACAGAGGATTCTTAGCTGATGAAACAATTTGCCGGGGGCAATAACTTAAAAATTATTGCATGATTCCTGTAGGAAAGCATCCTGTTTTTGATAACAGCCAATTCTGAACGCAGGAAGGAGAGGCACAGTCCCTCTCCTGCCCCTCTTGGTACCCAACGGTATAACGCTGTACCACGAGGAGAAATGTATCCTCCATCCCAGCCAGTGAATATTTTGTCCCTGCACGAGGTGTAACAACAGCTCTTACTTCAATCCTAGTTAGAGGGGCTAGAGAAGCTACAACTCTGGTATTAAAAGTTAATTTCTGTTGGGCTTTATTAAAGTAAGCTGTTTTGGCTTCGTCTCGTCCTGCAGCACTGAGTTCCACGGGTTCAACGCCACACCACGCGTCACGCTCGCTCTCTCGCTCTAATGAATCACTCTTTGGCCCCTTGTTGTTCTATTTTGAGTTCTCTCTTTTTCTTTTGTTACAGGGAAACATAACGAGAAGCAGTAGACCGGCTTGATCCATGCCCTTCATTATTTTATATGCTTCTGCCACATTTCCTCCTGCTCTTCTTCTTTCCAAACTAAATAATAACCCTGCCCTTTTTAATGTAGCCTTGTATGAAAGGCTCTCAGATGGCTCTACACATTTTCTTTGCCCTTCTCTGGACCATTCTATTTCTGTTATGTCTTTGAGATAAGGTGACCAAAAGTGAACATGATTTTCAAGGTAAGGACATGCCATTGATTTATATGGTGGCATTAAAATATTTTCCTCTTTATGATTTATCCTCTTTGACCACCCTTGCATTGTATTCTGTGTCTTCCTGACTGACAACTAGCACTGTCCTACAGAGCAGCCGTCTTAATTGAGCTGACTTCATTGACTCTCAAGTTAGCACTAATTCAAAACACAAAAGCACGCCTGAGAAGTGGGATTTCATTGTACACAATTTCATTATATTTGCCAAGTACACAGCCTGATCAGCCCTGGATTTCCTCAAAATGTGATGAAACGCTGATTAGCCAAAATAATGTAGCATGATCAGCATTTTATGTCAGCTCCCACAGAAATTAGAAGGTAAGTACTGGGGGCTGCAGGGGAGGAGAGGAGGGCAAAAGATGCAAGGAAGGCCAATTTATTCCTGTGCTCGGTTTCCTCTTTTAAACAGGTGCTAAACTCAAACCAGGATCTACCCTGAAGTTATTAAGATTCCTTATGAGGTCTTTATGCAGCACCCTGTAAAATCCTTGAAAGACTAAACATATTGAATTTACTAATACCATTTTCTACCTTACTTTGTCAGCCCTTTAAAATAAAATTCAGAGTCACACTGACTGTTAGCATAAATCAGAGTTCCTCATCATCCTGGAAATACCATTAAGCTTTACATTGCAGAAACTGTGCTCATTTATGCCTGCGACATACATACATGTGCTAGGTGTCCCGATTCTTCTCTGACTGCAGCTAGGCTAATTCGTCTAAGCATTTAAGCCCCTGCTTAGTCAATGCAACATGCAAATTTACTTAAGAATTTCTCCTGGGCTTAAGGCTGTGATTTAGGGAATCACTTAAATGTGCACATTTACTTAATTAAGCACATGTGGTAAACACGACTTCATATGCTTAAACACCTCACAGGACTGAGTGAAGAATGACCCCTATGAAGACAATGGATTTACAGTGGGGCACAAAAGGGGAGGTTTACAATTCTATTTTTAATGAAATTTTTCAAACCAGCCCTTAAACCTTACCATTTAGATCAGCAATTCTTCATGTTTACATCATCAAAGATATCGAGACATCACTGGGATCTTGCTGTTCCTTGTTGTTCCTCACAAGTAGCTACTGCAGAAGGAACTAGGAGAGAGGTTAACTTTTCTCTATCTTTTTTCCTCTTTTAAAAATCTGTTGATAAATGTATCACTGAAAGGCACTGAATCAGAGCCCAGAATTTCTGAAATATAAGGATATGCAGGATGCGAAGCATGCACAGAAAGAACATATGCTTCCCCAACGTCCTGAAATCTGCTGCAGGCCTGATCTTGGAAGGACCATCTCTAAGGGCAAGAGAGTAAATGAAACCTGCAATCCCTCTGACAAACAGGGAAGCACAAGTGCCCATGGAGGCAGGAGTTTTACTGCTACAAAAACTGGGAGCTGAACCAAGAACACCAACATATTTCACAACGGCCACTGGGAAGACATTAGTCTTTTGCTCACTGAATTACAAGTAGGGATAGGCAAATTAACTTGAATACAAAAAAAAAAAAAAGACAAAAAAAAAAAAGACTGAGCCAAACATTTATCCAAAACTTTATCAGATATATCACAGACCTTTTTATACCTTTGAAAATGGTCATACACTTTTATTATAATTTTTCAATATTGTATATTCTTGAGCTTCCCGGATTTGGATAAAAGTACCTGAAATGTCAAGATACCAACTGTTCTTGCTGTATTTTCAATCTGTTTTACAGATTTAAGAGACTCAGATATTGAAGGTGCAGTTAAGCTTGCCCAATGTGTACAACCTGTAACTGACCTTAAAAAAGCAATTAAAAAAGTTATCATTTCTACCCTTGCATTGCACCAGAGTCAGAGGAACAACCACATGGAAAGCCTAAATAATATGTAATGAACAACAGACGGAAGGGAAAATTTAGTACCTTCAACAGTATCCAGTAAACCTTACTTTAATGTATGACAGAAATAAGTATTTGACTTAGGCACTATCATAAGACGAGGGAGAAAAGAGTTTTTTCATTTTTTTCTTTTGAGTTTAATGTCAACCAGTACACTGAAAATGTAAGTATTACATTATTCCCTTGACCTGTCAAGAAGAATGAGGAGGAAGAAATGTGGATTCTTAATTGTAGGATGGAAAAAAAAATAAAATAAGGTGCTCCAAAAAGTGAAAGGATCCATTTGAATGAAACAGGTATCCACTTCAGGCTTTACTGGAGTACAGAGATCCTGACCAAGAGTGGCTGTTTCAATCCAGGTGTCTTTATTAAGCAAAGATTGACATATATGCCCAACATGAAGGAGCTTTGTGATTGGTAACAAATGTCTGCCAAGGCTATGATGACAACAAAGCAGTAGACATATGTAGCTTTCAGTAAATGTGATTTGAACATAGGTCTTTAGAGATGAATGGCTAGCAAGCTGACTTGCTTGCCAGCTTCACCTCACTGTCACCTAACTTACAACAATTCCTTAGAGGAAAACACATTATGTAGCACAATGCCTGTAGTAAAAAGAATTACATGTACTAAAACTTCCAGGCACCACATGGTCCCTGCCTTATTCACAGACACCAAACTAGTCTGTCAGGCACTATGCACTGAACTGCTTCTGTTGATTTTATTTAGGCAACATCTTTTGAAATAGCCAGCATAAAATGATTACTACAGAATTATCAGGTGTATGGCAATTAAATTCAAATGATGAAAATTTTAGTCTGTTTTGGTGACTAAGGCCTTAGGTCAAATGTCAAAATCCAGACACAAATGGTGGGAATTCAAAGATCAAAGCAGATAATGTCTGGAAGAAATTATTTACACTGCATTTTTTTCAACTCACTTGCACAGCCTTAGTTTATAGCGTTGAGGAGACGGAGGAGCACAGCCATCCTGACACAAGCCCTAGGGAAGCGTGCAGCTAGCACCAGGCCCAAGGAAGCTGAGCAGCGAACGGCTGGGTCTGTGCTACCTGCGCTGATGGTGTCACACTGACGGGTTGCTCCCGATGCACTTCTGTGTGCTGCTGCCAGGCAGCAAACCCAGGCGTAAGTGCCTGCGGGGACATAGGGCGGTCGAGCAGGTGCCCTGGTCTGACCAGCCAAGGGAGCCGGGCTGCATGCTCTGGGCGAACGGGCATTGACCCCACAGCTGAGAGACACACAGAAGATCTTTCCACTGTCTTTTATATTTGGTATATGGTTAAATGCCTGTTGAATGGAAGGCTGCGTGTAAGGTGGCTCAAAAATGAATTAAAACAATTGCTTCAAAATTAGTATTAGAGAAAAAAAGCAGTAATTACCGTAGCCTAAACCAATTAGCCATGTTGCTTCTTTGTGTAGCCGGTGATGGCTCCTCATCCAAAGAATGATCTGTTCCTGTCACTCTTCTTCAGATGTTACCTTGCAACATGTCCAGCCCCCAACCTCATCAGAACCATTGTGACCTGATATCCTGCAGGTAAAGACTTTCTGCTGATTTATTAAAAAAATCTTATATTTTACTGCTCAAATGTTCTCTCTAGAGCGTGGCCACGTGACCAGTATAATGACAATCTGTCTCTCTGCTAACATTTCTCTACTTCGGTTATTTGTTTGATAAAGTGAGGAGCTTCCCTTTTGTTGCCCTTCATCAGAGCTTAATGTCTTTACTTTGGGATCAATATACTTTATGAATAATTTTATTTCCTTCTATTTTTATGGTCTTTTCTCCTCATTATCATACTGAGTTTATTAGCTGGTGCTGTCAGTATCTTTACCCTGTCATATGTTCCTGAGGTACAGTAAATATCACTTGTGTTGTAATTAATATGCACACCCTCTGCAGTAATTAAAGCACAGACCCCTTCAACCAGCTGAGCTTCCTACACTAATTCCACCTTATCTTCATAATGAACTTATTGTAATCTAAAACTACCACTGAATATTGTTCAGTAAGGATAGAAGAATGAAATCTAATGAGATGCAATAATATTTGTGAACATGTTAATATAAAAAAAATGAATTTAATTAGCCTTAAATCTAATTAAATTTCCTGTACAATCAAAATCCCCCCATTTATCCCACAAAAACACTGATTGTGCAACACTAGTGCCCCTGCGGAGATTTACACAAAGATGGAGACCCAACACCTCATCCTCTACCCATGAAATTCTCACAGATACCTATCTAGAGGGTGTTCCGCCCACGGATCGTTACAGAAAGAATAGAAATCTGTTCGGGGATGTGGTTCACAAATCAGAACAGGAAGGTGAAGATGGAGAGGCAATTCAAGCCCCCTGAAAAGAAACCCACCAATGAAATAGTTTGGCAAATGCTTCCAACAGGGGATGGGGAAGGAATATTGAGTATATAATGCGCAATGGTATAATGCAGAATGATTAGAGGCAGACTGGGTACAAGAAGCTCAGATCTTATTTGCTGAAAACATTTCCATATGGAGACTAGCGCCTAAGGTGCAGACTCACACAATAGGAAGAAAACTGGCAGGCTACATAGACTGAAAATTGGCTGAAGGGCAAGAAACAAACAGGGGAAGTAAATGGGATTATTTCAAGGTGGAAAGAGGTTACCAGTAGGGTACAGCCCAGCTTTCTAATTATTCACAGTAATGACTTGGATGGTAGTATGGAAAGGATCATTTCCAAGATTGTAGTAACTGGGAAGCACAGTGGTAATAAATACCAACGTAATCCAATAGCCATTTCATTAATAGTTAATTTGAGAACCAGAGAAGTTGCATAGGAAAGTGTTTGCATGTATCATGAGGCAGGATTGAGACATACAACGGCACAAAAATTGAATGACCTTCCCTTGTAAATGGTCATTCTAGAAGACGCTTAAGCAACAGCCGTTGAGCAGCTCCTTGTGCTTTATTGATTGATGTCAATCTGTCCAGTTCCAGAGCGTTAACTTCACTTTAAAACGTGCCCTTTTCTGTCATTCTTTTCCTGTAACCCCTTAAGCATGCCTCATTGCCTACACCAAAAAATTACGTGGTCAGATATTGATTTGTGACTCGCTGGTTGATGTCTGAATAGTAAGAAAATGAATTGACTTCAAGACATGTGGATAAACAAGCAAAGAAAACAAACAAAACCAAAAAACACACCTAAATTTCTGCTGAATTGGACTGACACAGTCTGACATCAAACTATGGAGAACTGTCCTAAAAGGAGAAGATTGTTCCCACATTCCCCAGAAGAGGAGAGAGTCATATTCCATAAGCCATTACGGAGAAACCCTTGGTCCTAAAAAAAATTACATCATCATTATTATTTTTTCTGACACATGAAAGAATTCATATATAGATGATTTCACTGACCTTCCAGAGCCTATAAGGCATGGTCAGCCAAGCAAAGAAGGAGGAAAAAAGAATACCACAGTGCTTCATCTGTTCAACATTCACGAGGTAGCCCCCACAACTCAAAACACACCACCACAACACACAAAAGCTCCTTTGCTTGCCAACACCGAGAGCACGTACAGAGCATTCTATGCCCAAGAACAGAAATTTCATCCAAGTCTCCCTGCCCTATAAATCGAGGGTTACAAACAGGCCCTTCAGGCCCCTCTCACTGCCTTCTTTCTGCACCTCGCTTCTGAGAGAAGTGGCAAAGACTGACTGTGCGTGTTTGCTGAAGCTGGTGGACTAAGCAGCAAGCCAATCTGAGCATTTTTAATTTTTTCTCTCAAACTCTACTCAGGAACTGGTGGCCTAGCTTTAACCTTTCACTAATATGAAATATTTCAGCTATTACCACTCAAAGCCTTCAGAATTTTAAACTTGGCAGTTCAAACGAGTGCAAAGATTTTAAGCTACAGTGCATCATATCCTGCCAGGGAAGGAGCAAGAGAAGAGAAAGATATAGAAGGGGCAAGAAAAAAGAATGTGCAAAACTAGGAGTGATAAGAGAGCAGAAATAAAGATAGAAGGGCAGAATATCCGATAGCTCTTTTTCTCCTACATCCCCTTCATGAACCCTGCAGTCCTTATCTTACTCCTGCTTTCTACATTTTTACATGCTTTCTTTTTTCCTCTGGCTGCTTCTTTATTTCTAGACATGATCACAGTATTCTTCACTTTAGAAGAGTAGACTCTTATCCTCTTAAACTGTATACCTGAGGACTTCTTCTAGGAGTCTGTGTCCTGTAGACTTGAATGGAGGCAGGTTCGTGCTTTTCAGTCTGCAGCTGAAGTACTGGTACCTCCTGCTCTCCCTTCTGCAGATGCGGGGTGTAGTTGTGCCACTGTTCTGACTCAGTAAGGCATTTTGTGGGGACTTATTAGTAATTATGAAGCTCTTTCACTACTGCAGGGTGTAGTAAAAGAGTCCTGTGCCCATAGGTAAGGATTCCTAGCACCAAAGGATTTACTTGTCAGCAGGAGTGGGTTGCTTGTCTGAGGAGATGAGCCAGCAAGTTCCCAACACCACTTTTCACACAGCTCTTCTCACTGCAGCCGTGTCCGAGGTTACAGCTGTGCCACGCTGGAGCCAGCACAGAGAGCAGGCAGCTACATTTTGACAAGGTTCCTGACACTAAGAGAAAGCATTAGCTTAATCAAACGGATTGCTAAAAATCTCACTTTACTGTCAACTTTGCATAGTCTAATACAATTTTTTGCCTTCCATTCAAGTATCTCCTATAATCCAGTCACAGGCCAGTTCTGGCTGCAGCAAACAGCAAATGCCTGGCCCTGCGGTCCTTCTGCCCTGCAATTCCTTCACTGTCTTTCTCTTTGTAATTCAGAAAGCTCTATTTTTCTGAGTTATATTTCAAATTGTGATCGGCTTTTTTAAGCAAAGAATACTACACTCACATACATATATTTGATCATGTAAGTATGTGACTCCTGCTAGCTCTCAAGAAATTATTTATGATAAAGCTGTGTTCTGCAAGCAACATTTGGAGACCATATCCCAAAGCATTAGAGTGGATAAAAAAGAAAATTATGAGAATAGATCTAACATTTCTTGTGATATTTTAATAGCGAAGAGAGGAAGGAGCAGCCACAGCCTCTTTTGTCACACATGGCTTTCAGACAGTTCAACAGAGGTATCTAGGCCAGCGCTGTGTCCCTGGCCAGGCAGAAAGGCTGGGCAGGCACCAGCTAATGAGGACCTCCTGCCACAGCACACAACCTGCTGGGTGGAACCTTCATCGTGGGCCACCGAGAGCCCCTGCGGACTTCCCCTTTTCTCGGGAATCTGGGCTGTGTGATGTGGGTCTCGCAGCTTTCAGCCACACAGAGCTTTCCGCATGCAGCTTGCAGAGCAGCATTGCGTGGACACTCCTGGAAGACAGTCACCAGCAGAAGGATTCAATAAAAACCCTGCAGATTTGCTAGGGGGGCAAGGTTTTAAAAGCTCTCTTTTCTTTGCAAATACAGCTTTTCTTTGTGATTAACTGCAGACACAATGAGCTGCTTGGGTGCAACCTAGTCACACAGAGGCCAGAACTGAAAGTCTGACCTTTTAGCTTAGAAAGGCTGGGTCCAAAACCTTAGCAGGACTAACTACTGACCTTCTGGTCCGGAGCCACCATTGCATTAATTCTAAGCAATTACAATAAAAGTTATTAAGTTTCTGGTTGATCCTAATCTATCACAAATCACTTACCATCCTTTGAGTTAACACAGTCCAACTGTACTCCAATTAGCAGGAAAAAAAAATCCCCAATGAAAACAATAAGGATTTAATACCTGGCCCACTCAGCTGTCTGCTAGCCTAGCTTTTCTGCAGCCAAGCATGGGAAGATTGTCTCTACCCTCTACTGCTCTGACCCAGGTCTCCCTTCCTCTCCACTGCCAGTGTGTTTTTACAGCTACTGCCCTAATCCTTCTTTAACCAAACATTACCACCATCTTGTCCGCACATGCCTTATCTCGCTCTTGCCAACCTTACACACGCTTTTGTTCCTCTACTCAAGACAGGACATATTTTACTAATGGCTAGAACAAATTCTTCTGAAGTCATGAGGTGGACCAGTGTTACAGGTAACACCATCAGGCCTTTACATGAAACTGTCTGGTTGAACTAATGAGCAATTAGGAAGTCCAGCAGATGTCCTCAGAACCTGTCCTGGGGTTATTCTAGGTCTCGCAAGAAGCACTCTTCTGACACGGGGATTTTTCATTGTTTTGCAGCTCGTTTAGTCATCAATATTAGAAGAAAAGGTGCGGAAAATGACTGTCAGCTTTCCTCCACATATAACATCCATTTTGTGTAAACGTGAATGACTATTTAAGGTGGACAGGAATGGATAAGCAAGATGCCTAAGTTCATAAAGAAAAAGTAGTCTCCTTAGCATCCTCTGTGTAGTCTTGCTCTATTTCCAGGAGAAATCTATCAGGGATCTCCGCTGCGCTAAGGATAAGGAAGGTCTTGCTAAAGCTCCTGAGGCCAAACACTGAACTCTTACACTGAGCAAGCCCCTCTTGAAATCAGTGGGAGTTTTGTTTCTTTAGAGGCCTGCAGATCTTGTTCCTGGGCAGATACTATATGCAACGAAATAGTGTAAGACTTCTGAGCACAAGAAAAGGCAGCCAGTTCCACCCACAACAGGTGAATGCTCTTTCTCTTCTGTGTGCTCATCCTGTGGGTTTGGGGACAAACAGAAGTGAACTCACACAAATATGGAAATAAATGGAGTTAGAAGAAATCAAAATGAATTTTAAAAGAATGTTTCCAGTCACCTCCCCACCTCACTTACAAACTCCCTACCTCAGACCACACAATAGGAAAACCATGACGACATAGCCAGGAAAACACGATACTGTAAAAAAGTAAGAGGATATGCCGAATTCCAGACAATTGAGTGCTCAAAGGAAAAGAAAAAAAGAAAAGAAAGGGCAGGAACTGCCCCTATTTGCTTCTCTTTAGGTAAGTTTATGCAACTGTTAGCTATTTCACTAGCTGAAAGATTTTCTCCAGCTTACCTAGTCAACAGTAAGCAAGCTTGGATAACTAGGGCAGCTCTCGCTCACCTCTGCTTTTCACCAAATCCCGCAGGATCCACGCACCCAGGGGCAGGTCGCCGGCCCCGCTGCGGCTCGTGGGGCTGCGAGGTCCCAGCCCCTGGCAAGGCAACGGCGCCCGGCTCCGATGCTCCCTCTCGCCGCTAGTCTATGCTGTTGCACCGAGATCCGGGCGGCCTGTGGAAGCTCGGAGCAAACGCCTGGGATGATCACTCCTGTCTCGGTATCTGCTGAATTCAACCGAAGGCTGGTGCGCTCTATTGTTCTGTTCGGTAAAGTATATTTAGCTTGCTTAATTAACCTATATTTCAGACAAGTCACGCAGGCATTCACCTAACTCTGTATGTGCCTTTGTGATTAAACTTTAATGAAAGGGAGTCTAAAGTAAATTCCTCCGTGCTATGGTTGTGAAATTGACAAAAAAAATCAAAATATAGTATCTGTCAGCTGAATTATTATTACTCTGAAGTTTCTCTGAGAAAGGGAAAGATCCCGATCGGGATGAACACAGGGTTGAGAGGAAAGGGTGGTTCTGGTTATGCTTAATAACGGCTCCTTCAGCTGAGACGGGTACGGGGATACAAACAGCTCAATGCGAAATCCGGATGGGGCATAGAGCAAAGGAGGCAGTACACAGCTGTCAGAATAAAGTTTATACTTCTTTGTAATATGTGTGAAAAATCATATAAGTCTTAAGATTTGTGTTTTCTCCAAAACAAATCCACAGTAGTGCTGTTCCTAAATAATAAGAAAAAAAAAAATCAATGCCAGGCAGACTAGCACTCATAAGCAACCTTATAATAGCAAACCAATATACGTCCATGAAGGAAGAAAAAGGGATTAGATTACAAAAAAAAAAAAAAAAAGATTTCACTTTCACTTTCGAGCGTCTAGTGGATTCTTAAAAACAACAGAGGGAAAAAATGATTTTGTCCAGTGCTGGAAGAAAAATGCTTTGCCCAGTGTCCTTTAAACTTTCAATTAGAGCAGTTTGAGAGTCACAAAAATACACATTTGCTTGCTCCTCTGTTTTATGTTAAAAGAAAAAATTTAAAAGATATTCATTACTAGATTGAGATGAAGGTTAGTCTGATGAAACACTGGCATTGTTATGATCTTAGTACATATTAATGAACTTTTAAAATGCAAATCATTGACCCACTAGGTGGTCTCATGGTCTCATAAATAGCAATCTTTTGCATTCCAGCATCCAAATACCTAGTTAGAAGCTTTACAGAATGCACATTATAGGTGATACAGACCATAACAAGCACTTTGGCAAGGGAAAAAATGCCATTCCAGCCTATTGTGTCAATTAAAATGAAGGGATTTTTATGTTATGAACCATATGTTCAAAGAACATTACATGTAAAATTACATACAATCATTCAGCCTGTGAAGAACACAATAATCCTGGTGCATTAGTGTACGGCTACTGGTGAAACGCGATACGGTGTTTCTTCCACTCAGCTCGCGTCAAATAATAATTTGGATCGCAGCCATTCCTTCCTTTGTGCTGTGATCCCACCAAAAGTCACCGAGTACAAGATTAGGGCGATTAGATGGGAAAGTAAAGCACCACTGAGTTCTTCCAGAAGTGATGCTGGTGCCAGTGCCACTACTCCCTCTTGCCAGTGAAATAATTATTTGCATTGGTGGTTCAGAGGAGACGTGGGTTAGTGGCAGAAGAGGAACTCAGAGATGCTGTTGGCACACACATCCATGCCTCTCGTTCCCCTCCTAAGTTCTGCAATCTAAATAGACAAACAACCGTGGTCTTCAGGGCCTACAGCAAAGGGCCCCCTACGCTAACATTGAAATGACTTTAGCTGCTGCTGCGTGAAGAGCGCATTTTGAGGAAGTCCATCTTTCGTATTCCTCGCCAGAACAAAAAAACACACGCAGAAACAAACCCTGAGCAGTGGTTCTTACAAAGTGTGGCAGCATCCAAAGTACTCAGTGTCCCAGCTGCCAGCGACACAGCCTGGTGCCACCGCTCTGACCGCAAGGGCCTTTGGCGACCCCATCCCGGCGCAGGAGCCTGACTTCAGGGCCACGCGGGGCGCTCAGCCATCGCACTCTGCTGCAGCTGCTACTGCAGGAGCCACCCACGGCTCAAAAGAAACATCGAGGCACAGTTTATATTAAGCCACAGAAAATGTTTACCGGTTTGTAAAATTATTAATTCTATTTTTTACTGATCTGTCTATTTACCAAATTAAGCCAATATATCAAAACTAATGTCTTCCCTTTCTAATTATTATTAATAAACACTGCTTATTTTCCCTTAACAAGAATTCATTTTCTCTTTTCAAATTAATAACAGTCTGAAAGAGCTCAGGCACCACAGGGCCTGATTCCAGGCTCATTTTCAGTGAAGTTAACCTGGAGTAGCTCCAGAGCTTTCAGGTGAGGGAGATTTACAGCTGTGTATGTGGGATCAGGATCTATCCTTCCACCTGTAGGATCTCTCTTTAAAGTTCTTCTGGTATAAACTGCAAGTCAAAGCACTGCACCAATGGAAAACGTCAGCAGCACTACCTTAGCGTGGTTCAGAAGCTAGGGGAACTCCATACACTGATTTTACCACATACACATTTGGCTTGGCTACAATCAGAAAAATCATTCTGCACACTTAAGGAGATGAAGAGATGTGCACAAAGGGCAGAAGCAGTGTTGCTGAAACGCTGCAGAAATACGGTCACACCTTGGGAAGCCTGCCCACCTTCCCATGGCTCCTGGGACGTTCCTCCCACAAACCTACTCCTGCGCTTGTGTCCCGTGCCACCCATCCCATGTCACAGGGCTGGCTGGGATGCACGATGGGGCTCACACAGCCCAGCAAGAGCAGCCCCAGACCACGTGGAAGTGGAGTGAGCTGACACCAGCACCTCTGCCTCCCAGGGAGGCTGAAAGGCTCCCTTCCTGTGCTTTTCCTCTATGCCTGCCACCAGCCACTGGCACAGGACACCACCACATGACTTGTCCCTGGGGAGCCCTGCCTCCCACCAGTCCTTCCACGACTTTTTACCCCAGTTTTGAGCAGTTATTTGGCTTCAGACTGAGCCGTTTGATTCAAGAGAGCCTAAGATGAACTGCAAAGAAGCATGTGTTGGATTGGGTTTTTCCCCAAAGCCCTGGCTGTTGTTTTTTAAGTGCCCTTCTGACACATGTTTGTGCTTGAGGAGGTTCAGGAACTTACGCCTCTCAAAAACGATGTCCACAGTTTATCCACAACCTTTGCACAGCAAAAGCAACCACAATCAAATACCCTTATGCTACCCAGCATTTAGCACAGCCCTGACCTGACAATGCCATCCTCTCTAGGGAGGAGAGGTAATTTAGACTCCCTGATCGCTTTCTTCTGTCCGACTCGATTGTACTGGACGTTGCTTAATTATACGTGGGCTGCATTTTGCATTGTGCCTTTTTCTAAATTAAACCTTCCTTTGTCATTTTAGCACAGCTTTTGTACTCCTGTCTTAGCTTCCTAAAGCTGCATCTGCACAGCATCTTCACCCAAGCATCATAAAAAATGCTAAATGACTTATGTAGGTCTTCTCACTTAAGGTCATTTCAATTATGGCAACATCAACAGATGTATATGTTCATTAATAAAAGTGTGATATGTGTTTGTGTCCCTCTGAAAGTTCAGTCAGAAAATTATAGATTATACTGAGACACTGCAGGAATTGCTACTCTGTAAGTCAAATGCTCTATTATTAAAAATGTCATCCCATATGAATTTCATAAATAGCAAAGCCAAGAACAGAGTAACCATTTTAAAAAGTCTAGAGGGGATTCCATAACAACATTTAAATGCATTACTACTCAAACAATTTGATTGGATTATAAAATATTTAAAACTGCAGCTGTACTTGTGGTGTTTAATGTTGACTATTTTGATTTCTGGAACGTCTTACCTAAGAAGTACAAGTTTACTAAACTAGTTATGTAATTAGTATACAAATATATAAGAGAATCCATAAACCAAGACAATCCATAGCTTATAAGGTACCGTATATAGCCAGCTTATTGTACACACACACACACAAAATGAAACTGAAAAAGAGCATTGGGCATTAGGGTTTAAGACTCACCTCTGAAATAAAGCAGGACCTTATTTTGCCAAAGCTGTTCTAATGACTGAAAATAAATAACACAAGAGATGCAGGACAATGCATGCTAAATAGATATTATTGGCCAGATTCTCAGGTGGTGTAAACTGGCATTAATCCATTGTAGTTAATGGTTAGACAAGTTTTGGCTTTCCTTTCATTCGGTGTCCTCTAATTTTTTTTTCCAGGATCTCTCTTATATATGTATTAGGTATGTTCAGGTTTATAATTAAATCTTCATTGACTTTTTAAGCAGAAAGGACAATTTTAAAACCTATTTTTCAGAAGAATAGCCATGTATTAATCCTCAAATATACACTGATGTCCATATGTTATAGATATCCTTTCATATGCTAATTGCACTACTTCTGCCAAACTATCTGTCATCTCTGCTGCTTTACCTGGATGGGTGTCAAGACATAATTCATCCAACAAGCTCATGTTATTGGTCACTGCACTTCCACAAAAAGCAACCTCATTCCAATAGCACAGGGAATATCTGAAGTGACTTTTGTAGCAGCTGACATGTTGGCTGAGACTTGGTGGGTTGGACTGAGGCTGAAAGAGTAAAGCTTTGGAGCAGCTTTACTTAAGAGGATGGGTTCTGTGGCTGAGTGGTGTAACATACCCACATCCTTTGAGCATGTGCAGAAAACTCTGGTAGTTACCTTATTTTTTGCCCAGCAGTCCCAGGCATGCTCGAAATTCAAAGTTGCCACTGGGACCTTGGGAGTAGTGTCTGCTCGTCTCCTGCATGCACTCTGACCAGCTAATGGACTCAGGCAGCGTGCAGCTCCTGTCTGTCCTTGCATCAGGGCAGAACAGACAAGGTCTTCTCTGCTTGACATTGCTCCTGCAAAGGCAGACAGTATGGCCCAAGATGCACACATGCCCACAATGCATTTACATATATGCCACAACAGGGGCTGTCAAAGCTTTGGGTGCCTGTGAAGGCCTAGCCAGCAGGGTCATCCTAAAATATACTTCTACAGACATACAGACATTTGCACATCTGCAAATTCAAAATGCCCTTCTGAAACATCTCTACTCCTGCCTACTATTTAGGCTTGGCATAAAAACATCATCCACATGTCTCAGCAAGCCAAGTCACCTTTCAGACCCTGTTTTCCTGAGGGAGAGTCACCTGTATTTATTTCTATTAAACAGAAATTAACTTGGACCTCCATATGCCACCTCATTTGGCATAGTTAATTCCAGATTCCAGAGTTATCATTAAAACAAAAACTGCACCTTACACATTGAAATCAGTGGGAATTAGGCTTCAGTAAGGCATACAAGGCTGTAACAAAGATAATCAACCAGCATAAGGATAATCCAGTAATTGTTGAAATGAGGCGGAACATCTCCATGGCTTGTCTCAACAGCTAGCCCTGGGCTGAGTTGTGTTTGGAGTTCAGGAAGTTTATATCATTTTAAAGTATGTCAAGCCTGTGCACTTCAGGGCACAGCAGGAAGCAAAGGGAGGATTTTGCCTGCCCCGAGGTAGGCAGTTCCAGGAAGGGGAATGAAGATCAGCCAGTTCCAATCGAGCAAGTGAACTCTCCTGGTTCCAGCTGAGGGCACACATACCCACCAGGCCTTCAAAACCAGGCCAGTGCCTAACTGGTACACACTCTGCTTCCTCAGATGGTCTTTGAAAAAGCATCCCATCTTTAAAAGGAACACAAACTTGAAGTTTCTGTAATTTCCTGGGTTTCTATATGACAAGGAGGCCAAAGGCTGCTGAAGCAAATTAGGATTGTGCTCTCAGTATATCTTTAGAATTATTTTGTTCTCAGCCTGAAAGCAGAATTTGACATTCAGTAACCTTTGTAAGTCCAAAGAAATGCTATTGACTTCACTGCAACTACTATAAATTTACGCTCAATATAAGTGAGAGTGGAGCTGTGCCACAGTTTGGTCATTACTCTATGAATTCATATGATATAGAACAAGCTCAGCAATTATTTGTGTTGTTTTTATTTCAAATGGCTAGCTTGCTGGCGCATGGTAATTTTCATGAGTGGTCCCTGCCCTTGATCATTTCAAATGGTGTTTGAAGCATTTGGATCTTAAAAATCTCACTGTCTTTAAGGAATAGAGCCTTTCCTATGACTGGGTGTGAAGTTAGATCTCTGCCATTTAAGCGAGAAGTTCAGAAAAGGGTACACTGGAAAACTGAGCATGAATGTATGCATGTAGTGGAGAGGTAAAATCACAAAAATTAAGGAAAATGTAGTGCCAGCAGAGCTCTTAACATTTGGCTGCCATTACTCCTCTTATTCTACCTATGTGTGGTCTTCCTTGAAAAAATAGCTATGTATATAGAAAATAAATGAAAAAACACACGTATTCAGGTGTGGCATGGAGCTTACATTACTTTTCCCTACTGCTACATCTTGTTAGAGTGATCCCACTGGCAAGAATTTGCCAGCTTGTGGTTACAGGCTGAGCAGCTCACACCTTCAACAAGACCAGCGCCCTACTGCGTCCATATAATGTCTTGGATATAATGGACATACATCTCTCATCATTGTATTCTTAATGGCTTACTGTACTTCGCAGGTCGTCCTGTAGGTGCAAAGAGTCCAAAGAATATTTCAGAGGCAGAACACCTTTGAAAGAGGATCAAAAGGGAACAGACACCCAGTTTCATTCTCCTCCATTAAGGCAGGGTTTAGGATTCAAGTTTTACAGTAGAGGGGCTCTATTTACCTCAGTGGGCTTATTCTTGATTTACACTAGATTAGAATTAGTTCTCACAAACGGAGAAATGTATTCTACCAGGATGGTGATGGAAGCATTGATCCTAAACAAATAAAATGACCTTCTCCTTCAATTACTTTGGGCTTCACTAATTAAAATAATTTTGCTAATGAAAGCTGCAAAAATATTCACACAATTCTCATGCAGTCAGGCTGACCTTCTGCTGACGTTTCTGATGATGGCAAATACTTTACTCACCAGAAAGTGAGTAGTTGTGCATGCTGCGGAGCCTCTTCTACGACACAGGAAACCAGAAAACCTGAAAATAATAGTTCATTAGAGTAACTTCAGTATCAGTGGCAGGCACTGAGTTCTGTGCAAACATGCATGGTGACTTAAAGGTGCTAACACGTCTTCTGATCTCACGGCTTCATTATTTCTTCCTGACCTATTGACCAAATCCATTGGTATGATTTACAAACCATACCTGTGTACCCTCT
This sequence comes from Anser brachyrhynchus, assembly GCF_964034855.1. NCBI lineage: Eukaryota > Metazoa > Chordata > Aves > Anseriformes > Anatidae > Anser > Anser brachyrhynchus. Next base: position 8,653,687 of record NC_137696.1, on the reverse strand, counting down.
GTGAGTAGAGGTTATTTTTGTTGAAATAGTGTCTGTTAGTGAAATAGTGAATAGTAGTCTCTAGGAAATTGTTCCTACAGACAAAATCACTAGCTCAGGCAGCCAACACTTAAAATTCCTTTTGAAAGCAATTGGAGTATCGAAGAAAGACTGTAAGAATTGGGCCAAATCATTTTTGAGAGATATGTTGATATAAGCATCAGTGAAGTTTGACTTTATACTGGGAAAGGAGTAGAACATTTTGCCTGTCACATGCTTATTAGCTTGCACACTGGTGAAATGTAGTAGATTTCATACACTGTTCTGAGTTATGTCCCTGATGCTTTCATCAGCACTAGCAGAGACTACAGTGATGATCTAAACTAGAGAGAACATTTTGTTTGGGTGGACGTATTGGTGCCCTGCTAGTGAGTAAGGGAAGCATACTGATCATTACTAAGTTCTCCTATTGTTCAGTTCAATATTTATTTTCTACAGGTACTTTATTTCAAGCCCTAAAAAAAAAATAAAATTAAAAAAATGCTGCTACACTACAGAAATTATGTTAATTAACCAACTTCTTACACACCGTTCCCATCTTGACTCTTTTTTTTTTTTTTTGACATGCTGACATACCATTTTTAATTGTGGTACAGTCTGAGGTCTGCAGCTTATCCTTAGAGCTCTCTCAAGACTCATCCAACCAACATTTAGCCATGCACATGGTAGTTCAAGGAAGTAAAAATAAGGAAACAGACAATGGAGGGGAATGGAGGTAAGGAAGCTTTTGTCAACAGAAAAGAAAATTCTAATCCTCAAAACATTTTGTGTGTTTGAAACAACATTTAAAGGGTTGCAAAAATACAAACATAGTATATAGGACCATACCACTCCCCCCAAACAATAAGATGAAGAAGTGCTGGCATATATTAAAGAATTAGTATAAACTCTCCTTTTCATTTTACCAAAGTGAAGAAATCAATTCCAAAGATATTTACGTGCGGCTGGCCAGACTGCAAGACTGGCCTGCTTAGTACCTAGTAAGCTGTTTTGGATATAGGTTATTAACAGTTGCTGCAGGAAGATCACCTCGCTGTAAGCAGTCAAATAACTACCAAAATATGCATGTGTAGTTGCTTCCTAGCTCACATTAGGTAATGTCTGGCATATGCTCTGAAGCAGGATGGTTTATTTCCCTACAATAATTTTTCCTCCTGTCTTTAAATATTTGCCATTAGAAATCTGGATAGTCTTGTTATATTTAAATAAATGTCACTCTTTAGGCTTCACTGATATCTTCTGGCAATTAATTATTTATTCTAAGACTGCATTGTATACTCATTTTTAATGTACAACCTTTCAATTTCGTTATAAAGCTGCTTTTGCTCATATTATAAACACTGTGTGGTTGCAAGTCAGAAGGGAGGAATCCCACAACCCAGGGGCTGCAGCATTAACCAGCCATTCCCCAACAAGTGTGTGGCTCCATGCAGCAGTGTGCACCTCTTATCCTAATTTGTTACTTGTACGGCTGCAGCACACGGACAACCACACCATTGTCAATGAGGGCTACGGCATTCTCGGCACTCTGCAAAGGGCTGATCCCTCCCTAAAGACCTTACACAAATAAAGGAGACCAGATCTAATGTCATTTACAGTTCCCAACTTCCAATGGCCTTACACCCCCGCAGCTGTATTGAATTCTGAGACTCACATCTCTCAAGGCAGAACTGCCTTGATCCAGTGAAGCAACGGGGCAGCGGTAATTCGGGTGACATCCCTGTAAACTGGTGGATAAGGATGGGGTACAAGCAAGCCCTGAGGCAGAGCTCTTTTGTCCTTTCCCGTCTCACAGGAGCCTACTGAAAGCACAAAGGCTGCTCCAACAGCTAGGCTGAAATTGCCACGGCAGAACGTTTCCGTTGCTTTTTGCCACATCCCCCATTTTCCACGGGCAGGGCTCTCCCCCCAGGTAGGTGTGGGTGTTGAGCAGAAAAAGGGGGCTGTGCCTGCGATGCCTATTCATGCTTCATCTCATGAAGCGTGTGGATTGCTACCCATCCAAAGCCAGCTCTGCGTAACTTTGCAGTTTTCTGGCTTTATGGCATTTACAAAGGATTGTGCCGGGCTATGCACTCCCTGAGCAAAGCCTTAATCTGTTTTCAGTCAGTTACTTTTTTTCTGGCAGCAGATATAAGGCCACACAGTCAAATAATGAACTTGTCTTTCATTTGGATATAGTTTATTAATGACAAAAACGCTAATCCATTAATCAATTTAAAACAAGTTGGTAAATGAAAAAAATTCTCAGTCTCCTTTAGTAACAGGATCACATGCATCTTAAAAGGGGGCCATTATCTCCATGGGTTTCTCAGCTGAAGTTAAAAATCTAAAAATGATTTTCATTCATTTCTCATTAATATGCAAAATTATTCAAATTAGATAGTAATTAACCATCTACTCAGTAGAAAACCTTTTCATGATAATTTATGATAAACTCAGTAGCAGCTTTGATTGAGATTGATTTTTGGTGTTGAGAAGCTAACATGAATACAAAAAAGCACCTGAAAAAATATTTTTAAACACCTAACTTACTGCTCAGCTAATTATATGGTAACCATGTTCACAGATTATTTCAAAGGGAGGCCTATAGGCAAGATACTAATGCTGAATGAAACAGGCAAAACATCCTTTTGAGTTTGTCCTACATTTCATCTTAAAGCTCAGCTTTCTTTACATCTTGCAGCCTAATTCATTTAGAATGTTAAATGTTTAGCGCTGTTTAATTCAGCAATCAGCTACACTGGAACTGGGGCTTTGCCTGATAAGGTTTACAGGATCGCTTTCAAGATAAAACTGTTTTGAAAAATCAAAACACATTCGAGACAAACTGTTGTTTTACAGTGCAGCGTTCCTGGGAAAATAGCTACGATTTGTAAACAGACTCCAGATTTATTTTTGCAGATGGCAAAGGGAGCTCAGTGGGTTACAGGGTTAATATCATGGGCACGTTGCACTATGGAGAATACGTTTTTTTTCTTAGAGGCAAAGACGAGCTTCAGGACTGGGGGACACGGTAGCTCTAAACACTGGGGACTGCTGTTCAGAAACGTTACTCTCCTGAGGTGGGAAAACCAGAGGGAAAGCAGCATTGACCTTGTGCTGCTGAAGTAGCATTAAGGGGAGAAAAAACCCTATTTGGTACCTATTCTGCTAGTGGAAATTGCTGTGAGCACCCATGCCAAAGGGGCAGGACTATGGAGGAAAGAAAAAAACTAATATTCTTAAAGGCTTTTTCTCTGAACTTGATCACAGAACTAATGCAACCAACTGATGATCTCCTAGTAAATAAGGTATATACACTGCACATTCTGGGGATTTGGTGTTATTTAAATAATCACCAGCTGTAAGAGGAAAAATAGGAATTTTGAAGCCAAACCTCTTGAACTCATCTACGGGAGGGAATAGAAGAGGAGGGGAAGGGAGGAGATTTGGGTTATGAGCTAACCGTAGGGTTAGGCTCCTGCTCAGATCCCAAGCTGAAAGGCCTCTTCTCCAGGGTGAAACCAAGGCTATGCTTAAGATGCACCTCACCACAAGTAAATCTTTCTAAGTCCTTAAACCAAGACTCAACATATGCCTATGGCGCAGTGCCACGCCCTCCAAAACACCCAGCTCTCAGAAGCAGCGAGTGGTGGCTGCTGGCAGCCCCGTGCTTGGCTCCCCACCATCACTCACTGCTGCCCTAGCTAATGCAGGGTCCTCTGTGCTGCGCCACGCGTCCTCCACAGCAGAACATGGTCCTCTCAGAAATCTGCAGCAGAACTATCAATGATTTATGCAAAACCAGGATTTTTCTACCAGGTTGTGGCCTTAAAAGTCAATAGAAACCCCACATACCCAGCTGATATTAATGATACCTGGTAAAGAATCAAATGCAGTGACTAGGTAATAAAAATATTCTTATCAAAAGCTGCAAGATGAATGTAGTTCAGTAAAAAAATGTACCTAGTGGCAAAAGGGTGGAGTGATGACTCTACAGAAAGCTTCGTTCACATTAGTACAACAACATCAACATTCACATACGTTACCTCTCGGCTAATTTTTTTTTTTTTTTTACTGCCCCAGTGCAACTTGCAAAGTCCTTTTCCCCATCAGCATGCTATACACATGTTCTGGTTAGTAAATAATCCCCAACTGCTCTGTTATTTTACACATTGGACCATATTTGCCATCAGCTGACTGAGTACCTACACAAAGCCAAGCCGACTGAATCTGGCTGCATTGCTCCTCCTCACTTACCCTGCCTCCAGTTGCTTCCAGATGGCAGGGCGTTACAACGCCTCCCCTCGTTCCTCCCCTGAAGGCCAGGGGGTGGCAGTGGGCAGCCTTCCCCCAGAGCCCTGCCTTCTGCCATCCCACAGGGGACCACATTCATCCTGAACGTGTTCATCCACAGCGATGACAAGAGAATGTTTTCAAAGGGCAATAAAAAACTGTTGAGAAGTTACTGATGATACCCAAGTTAATATTTCTTCTTCCAGGAGCATGGTGAGAATCTCAGAAGGGATACAGGATGTTCAGAATATTCAAACTGATTTCAGCCTACCCAGACGTCCTATCATGATGGACCTCAAAAAGAAAGGTTATTTCAAGGAAGAAAATATTGTCTCCCGTGACACATTTAACTGTTGGATCCAAGAGAGGCGAGTCACACAGAAGATATGATTTCAGAGGGACTGATGCAATTAACAGTTTACTGAGACAGTGGAGTATGATACAAACAAGAAATTTGTTCCGAACTTCCACATCCATTGGTTTTCAGTCATCTTTTTCCTACTTTTTGAGATTCAAATAAATTGAAGGCAGCCTTGTCTTTGACAAAAGGAGAAATAATAACAATGCCCTGGGTACTTATAAACCCTTTCTTTTATTCCTTCCATTGAAGTATCTCGGGGAGTTCAGGAGTATAAACTTCTCAAGAGGTGAAGTACTACGCTACTTATTTTACTGGTGGGGAAATTGCAGCAAAGGACAGGTTTGGTCGTGCGTCCAATAGGTCACACAGGAAGTTTTTGTCAGAATTAGAAACAGTTACTGAGCATTAACCTGCAGCCCTAAGCATTAACCACCACGTTTTCTTCATGGTTTGGGAAGAATAGAAGCCAGTGAGAAGTTTCGGAGAGCGAGTCGAGAATTAAGCAGGCTCTGATAAGCGCGTGCTGTTCAGGCAGCTGGTAGGTTACGGTGAACTGAGAGAGCAAATAACATCACACTTTAATGTAGCGCACTTTTTAATCTGACAGACAAAAGCTTAACAATATCCAATGGCTGGCAGTCGACTCCTGAAGAAGTCCAACTGGAAATCAAGTGGCATCTCTCTGACCACTTTGCACCACTTGAATGAGAACAAAGCAGCTGGAAAGCTACCTAAGCCATCAAGTTAAAGCCATCACAGCTCTTTTGTTGCAAAAAGAATCCAGCTCAGAAAGGTTTTGCCTCCTCAGGAGTGCTGGAGCATCCCTTTTCAACAAAACGCTACACAGATTCTGGTGCTAAGTTTGCAACTTCAAAGAGGATTCAAAATGAGGTGGGATAACGTATGGCCCAGCTGTGAAATTGGACAGCAGGGACACCACAGCAGCTACACTGGGCAAAATTCCCCTGGTGTCAGCCTACGTGTTTGTTTTCAGTGGGGGGAAACCATAGCTTTGTCCTTGAGTTTTTGAGTTTAATTTCTTTTTGCTGCTTGTGGAAATGTGAAACAGTTAGCAACCTTGCTTCAATAATACATAATTCTGAGGGAGGAAAAATTGGGGACCTAAGGAACCTGGCTTTTTTTTCCTCCCTTATTATAAAGTCATTTTTCAAATCACCTTTCTGACACATTTGTCCATATTGATTAGCTGCTTTTAGAATGACATTGTCTGACCTGTCTAAATCCATCAATTGCTCTCCTGCTGATGCTTAATTCCCAGTCTACTTTAGCTTCTAATGGTATGGTATGAATATTATTCATAAAGCCTTTTTGCTGAAAAGATCAATAATCACATACATCTGAAGTTTGCATTCTGCATGTTGTTCAAGTAGCCCTTTAACTGGCCACAGACTCTTCTATTTTCCTTTTATCACTGTGGACTGTAAATGTTTCATTAGTAGCATTTAGAGAGTACATACTTGATACTATATCCCCAGGAGTTTCAAGTGAGTTATTAGGAACTTGTTCAGCATTAGGATTAATGCATATTCCCAGTAGTTTTCATTGCATTTCCATTCTGTGCGCCACAAACTCTACTGTTAAATATGTTTTGTCCACTTAAAAACTGTTTGGTAGGGAAGGCATGCCTTAATTGTTCCCAAGACATTGGGTAATGCTCTACTGATGGGCCTAAGGTTGAACTAATAGGCAAGTAAGATGCAGTTTAGCTTCAGCAGGTTTTAAAGTACTAATGAGGCACAATATACTGAAGTTAAGAACTTGTCAAGATGAGCACTTCATATAAAAAGTTGAAACAATCTTTACATTTTTTTCTTTAAAAAAAAATACAAGCAATGAATTACCTCCATGCTGAGAGAATATGTTCAAATTAAATATTTTCTAGGTCAATACAGACATGTCCTTTCCAAAACCTGAGAATTCAGATTCAATTTAAATGAAAAAAAATATTGCATTTTACATAAAGACTATGTTACTAAAAGAATTTTTAGGAAAGACTTTGCAAAACAAGAACCCTGAGTTGAGCAAAGAGCAAAATGTGTCTGCCTGAATACTAGTAGGTAAATGTTCTTGGAAAATACAGTTTTCAGTTTGCAGAATGGTTAAGTTGGATCTCCTGTATTCCAAGCTGCTGTTCAGACAACTGCTTGTCTATAGTTAGCAGACTTTGCAAGATAGAAATATTAGGGCCTTAGAAGTACATATACTGACTAGTCACCATTCTAACTCCACGTCTTCCTGGAAGCCCTCTCAGAACAGGAAGAACAGCTTTAGTAACTGCAGGATTGATTGGAACTTCATTGAATTTTAACTACTGCATACCAGGCTGTTGTATTCAATGACATGAAATATTTCATTTTCACTTTATGACATAAAAGTCTGAGTGTCCTGCTGCTGAGATGTATCAATCAAATCAGAGGTTCAAATATTATATTATTTTGATGCTAGTATGAGTGTGAAAATGATGCTTTAGTTCACAGTCAATTGGTACCGAATGTCTTTGCAGTCAGTAACAGATTTCTGCATGTACTTTTGCAGAGCCATTACTTCAGGGTTCATAAAGTGGAACACAGCCCTTCTGACAACGCTATAGGATTTTTTTTTCTTTAAGACCTTAAAAATGTTGCTTACACTGAAAAGAAAAAAAATCAAATTCATTTTTAGAAGGATCATTTCAAAACAGAAATTTCAAACAATTAAAGCATATCCAACATATTGTGGATAGTGATATTTCAGATGTTTGAAGAATGGTTATAATTTGCCCAAATCTACTTTATATGAAGACAACTTGAGAGCTGCAACAATGGGTAGAGATACCGTAGGCTACACGATGGGATTTTTTAATTTTATTTTTATTTTTAATGTGAGTAACTCTCTGGCCACGGAGCACATGATAATTGTGGATAAACAGAGTTAAATATTCTCTGTTTGAAAAACTCAAGCTGTTCTGATGCTGAGGGATGAACAAGGATGTTAATTAATAAGCTAACTCAGCTCACCACCCATTCTTGGTGTACGGGCTTTTTTTGTTGCATGCTTTACAAATTCAATGCAAGCCACTACTGAGCGGACAGTACATGCCCTGAGTACCCCTCTCCATGGCTCAGTACAACTTTGCTTCCACGAGAGAAAGCTATTTAGCACGATCTTAAATTACCACAGTCAGGCACTCTATTGAAATATTCAAGAAGTTCTGGAACTATAGACAACATATATATATATATATACACACACACTTCTGCTTTTCTTTCTTGCAGTAAAAGAATAAAAAGATGACCAAACAGCTTAAATGTTAGAGAAAATATGACCTGCTTGAAGTGCTAAGGAAAACCTGAATCAGAAACCTGGAGAGGCACAAATGAACTTCCAGGACTGGATGCTGAATGTTACGCCTAAAAAGATTTCACTCGGTCTCTTACTTGTACCACCAACACATCAAACGCCTCCCTCCCACACAGATATACCTTGTTATTTTGCTTTTGCTGACCCTTCACAAGATGACCTCCTCTTCAGCTTCTCATACTCTTAAGGCAGTTTGAAAGTGCTGCTGTACTGTGCTTAACCCTGACCCAAAGGACAGAAACAACTACGCTGCAAGGAATACTGCAGCATTTGTGGTGGTTAACACTTACTCCTTACTCCTAACCTTGTGTTTTCTGCCCATCGCATCATGGAGTTTTCCTGGACTCAGTATGAAGTAGCAAGGAAGAAAGGGGGAGAAAAGAAAGGAGGGAAAAAAAAAACCACAGCAATTGCTATAAAGGCTTGCTACAATATAATTCATGATGCCTTCTTAGCAAACGATTAAGCAAGGCTTCATTTAATATTATTGTGGATATTTTCACAGTAATATCCTTCTTCTACTAAGCAAGGTAGATAATATTGACAATGTTGCCAAGTAATTACACCAGCAAAGTAAATGTATAGCATTGTGCCCCTACAATTCCTCTTCTGGCTGCCCAGCATGCAGCTCAGCAAGCAAGGATACAGGCCACTGACAGTAGAAGATACTGTTTTATTTATTAATTGTGAAGCTCCAGGTTACAGAAATGCCACTCAGACATGCTATGCTTCCCATATAAATAATTGATCGTTTTTATAGCTCAGCACAGATACTACAAGAACATGTAATGCACAAAAGACCAGGCATTTGTTGCTACTTAGTGCAGTACGTAGGGAATCCAGTAGAAGCCAAATGAACTGTTTGTATGGTTCCTTCCTTCACCCACGATTTGCTAAGACCATAGGGCTGAACATGGTTGTGGAAATTTTAAGTTCTATTAAAAGATGCTCATGGATCAAACCATCTTACCCTCTACAGGATTATCTTGTCTTATTGGCTGCAGTTTGCTGTACTGTTCCCAGCAGATTTCTTGGAAATCTTTGAAAAATCAGTGAGTGTCCTTTCTAATGCAAAGCACCGTGTCTCACCGTCCTGAAGGTTAACCAAGCACATTTATAAATCTTAAATTAAATTAAGATTTTATGCAATGCCATTTGGTCAGCCCCAGAACTTCCCGCATGGCCTGTGCTTTTCACCCTCACTGAAGCATCTAGGAATCAGGGAAGCCGACAGAAGTGTAACGGGGAGACACTGCTACAACCCTTCCTGCTATAGATGGCCCTGCTGCCGAGAAGTAGTCTGACACAGCCTTAGCCCAACTACTGCTGTAAGACAACGTGCCTCAGCATGAGACCATTGGAGATCTCTGAAAAAATTCCATCTCAGCCATGAAGGTTGCTTTCAAATGTGCCATCAATCCTCCCTGCGTACCTATGAAGTATGGACACATGCACCCAGATGCTACAGGAGAGAATGGTGATGTGACCTGGGCAAGCTAAACAGAGCTTCAGGGACCACAGGCATCAGTGGGATAGTGGTCCGCCCTGTATTACACAGGGAAGTTTAGCAGCTCCCCCACTGGATTTCTCTCAATGGCTCTCTAATGTCCTGTTGTATCAGGACACATCGAGTCCAAGAGGTACGGCAAGTTCCCAAAACTGAAGAGAAGATGCTAACAAAAGCATTTAAAAAGCCAAACTTAGATTTTCTCCTAAATTGATGCCTGTGACATATTAACATTTAGAGCAACAGTAAGACTTAGCTCTAGAATTGAGCAAGCAAAATCCATTTCCTGTTTATGCTCATGCTTTTGAGCAAGACATGAAAACTCTAACTTTCACAAAGTCCTGACCAGTACATGATCATAAACACCTTTTTGTTTGTGACACAATACGTTTTTTTTCCAACTGTGGCTCTCTGTTTTCCCACATAAATTACACCTGGATAGAATGCAAACTCTGGTGAAAATAAATAAATGTTACTGTTATCTGCTCAGTGGAAAAAATTTTAGTTTTTCTCTTACATGAGAGAACTGCCAGCTTGAAAGCGTGGAATTCTGCATCCCCTACAAGGCACCTGCATAGGAAAGACAACAGAAAGTTGTGTCTTGAGCATTTCAAACCTCCTTTGGAAGGAGGACGTCAAAGAAATAAAATACAAATCCATTCTAATGCCCATTCAGCACTTGGTCTACCTGCTCTCGGTGCTAAGTAGAGTGCCAATTAGTGCCAGCTGTAACGGTGGCTTCTGTACTATGAACATTCTTCAGCTGGGAATTGGACTAAAAGATCATCATCTCATTTCACACTGGAAACCAAAACAGTCATCATGCAGTAATAACTTTTGGTCACTGCTAACCCAGACCTCATCAAATCAGTGACCTTGAAATGAAAAGGTCCACGTCCCATTCCCCTTCCTTGCATTTTTCAGGAGCAGCAATGCCAAGAGTTTTTAGGACTGGAAGGGATCCAAACGTAATGGGTAAGTCATTGAACCCTGAGTCCTAAACTGGAGGCCAATGAGATCTCCATTACTCTTCCAAGGGGAAAAAAATAAAAAGCATTGCATTTTCAGCAACAGGCTATGAGTTGCACAATACCTACAAAACACGTATTTGCTGACCACAGGGCATCTCTCACCACTAGCTGATGACCACCCACCCAAAGTTTTCTGTATTGCAACAGTCTTTGCTATAGACCACTTTATATGCAGAACACTGCATATTTTGGACCCTGTCCACTCTAAACAACCACTTAAATTATTGGGTCCTTATTTATTTGAACTATTAGTTCAGATTAATTAAAGAGGTTTTATTACTGAGCCAATGCCACTCTGTTACCCCTTCACAACTTAAGCCAAGTAGTAAGACTGTTTGGAATAATGGAGATCAAGATAGGGTTCACTGTTTTATTTCTATTTTAAAAAAAGAGATAGTATATACCACAATAACTGGGTTATATTATACCTGCTGATCTCTAATTTCTACGCTTATGAGGTTTGTTTTTTTTGTACAACAGTTGCTCTCTTCTTACTTTCAGAAAAGACCCAGAATTCTGAGATCTGTGCATAACTACATATATGTATGTGCTATAAAAATTACAGCACAAATATCTACATATGCTGTCAGTTTTAAACAAATTAATCCAAGGCTCTGAAAATATTCAGTATGTAAGCATTCTACTTTCAGGCCCATGATATTTAAAATTACTAAGGCTGGCTTTCGCATTACACATGAGACTTTTCTGTTAAAAAATAATAACTGTAAATCTGTTTTCTCATGCCCAAGTAGTCCTTTATGAGACATGTAACGAAATGCAGTGTGGATTGTCATGAACGGAGCAATAATCATAAAATTAGAAACAAAAGAATCAGACAGAAGCAAGCTTTTTTTTTTTTTTTTTTTTTTTTAAAGATTCTAAATCACACACAAAACATTTGTTCTGCTCCAGCTCTTTGTGAACTAATTGGCTCTCCTGGAGGGACAGGTAATTGTACTTGACTACACAAGCTGTCCTGAAGCTCCCTTGGAAAGCTCCAGTAAGCTTCCAGTGTTAGCAGCCATCAAGGATTTCACAGGTCAGGCATCGGATCGATACAGCTAAAAGCAGCAGGGACTGTAATGTCGACAGCAGGTTTCAGAAAACGCTGCAAGTGCCAGTTTGTTCCCCTTCATGCAGAAGCTCAAGACAGCTTAATTAACCCTTGGAAAATACAATTTATCCAGAGGCTCTGCAGGTCTGTGCTAGGCCTTATTGGTGAACTGATAGCAGAGATAGTGTAGCTGGCAGCTCTGAATTCCCATTTCCCCCTTTAATGCTCTTTCAGTTTGGATGCAAACAAAACATGATTTTAGGTGGCTGTGCTTGCCTCGTCCTGAAGAGCATGGTACGGGAGGCCCCGAAGGCAGCTGTGCCGATGGCTCACCGGCTTCTTCAGCAGGAGCCGGGCCCAGCGGGGGCATTGATCGCTGGCCTCTCGGGGTGGGAGCGCGCGCGTGCCTGAGAGCGTGCCAGGGAAGGGAAGGAAAAGCGAGGGAGAGTCATCTCCCACAGGTCTAAATGCTTCTTTGCCCTCTTGTAAAGATGTTCCCTTGTTAGTTGTCTATTTTTACTGTCTTTTAATACCACATGGCCGTGAAAAGTACAGACAAGGTAATTTTCCACATCCCAAAACACCCACATTTTAGAAGACAAAGAACTTGCCAGAGGTGACAGACCAGTAAGAAGTTAGCTTGTCTGATGTGATATTCAAGCTTGTGTCTCCGGTGTCAGGCCAACAGGCCGAAGGGTTTTTCCTTCCACAGCTCTTTTCAAGCTAAGGAAATCTAAAAAAGACATGCATTGAGCAACTAAGGAAAAAATATCCCAGTTACTAAGGCCTAGCAGTTTTACCATATAAATCTGCCTGTGAATTCAGTTTTAAAATAGTTAATATTTTACCTCCACTTATACTTCCATTAGTTGATTTTAATTTGTGTAATTTCAGTTAATTCATGTAAATGGATGTTCCTCAGTTTATATTTACCTTCATTAGTGAATGAAAACATGTAGCTTTTGTTCCAGAAGAGCAAACTGTCACTGGAGTAAGCAAAGCAGGTGCCACTTTCTTCCCACAGAAGAAATTACTATTTCTGATGGTAAAAGGCTATGTCCAGAGGAGTAGGATTAAGTAGATGAAATCATACTAGAAAGATTTTTATACGTGTGCACATAATACACACTCACATAGACACAAATACTTGTGACATTAAATATGCAACTTTGGCATAGGAATTTATGATCTGATAGAGAAATGTTGAACAACAAGCAACCAGGAATCAAAAAAAAAAAAAAGAAAAACACAACCAAACAGTATCTGTGATTTTTGAATTAACACTCCTGATTTAACAAAAACAGTGCACAAAAAGCTCTTGAGAGAAGTATTTAATACATCTATGTCAAAGTCCTCCTGTCCAAGCAGCTAGGTATTAATTTGTCAGGACAGCCTGCAGGAGACAGTCTGCCAGAGGTAGTGAAAGATGCTGCTAGAAGGTCTGCAAGCAAAGGGTAATGATAGATACTTGACACGTTTCAACCCAGTATATTGCTACCTACTGGGGAGCCAGAAGGTTTGAGGTAGACCTGTGCTTGTCTGACATTCATATTAATGATGGGCAAGAAAAAAACAACAGTGCTTGAGTGACAAATGCAGAAGCCTGGAAGGGTTGGACTGTGCCCAACATACACATGTGAATGCAGAAGACATGTTGGGGATGAAGAACTTGCTCTTACTCACATGCAAGCTAGTTTTACAGGAACAAAACTACCTTATGAATACACTGCACTCTCCATCAGGAGATAACTTTGCAGGTGAAGGAAGACCCAAGAAAACAGGAGCAAAAATAAAAAAGTTTTGACTGCTTACACCAGCTGTAAGTCAGTCTCCAAAATTTGAGAAAGGGTTGAGAAAATAACTTCTCCATTCATGGTTTGTGAGCAGCCAGAAGGCACGCATGCACAATTGTAAATCAGATACTATTAAACATCCTCCTGTTTTAGAGAAATCTTTACTTAAGTTTGGACTACAACCAAAACGTGCTTGAAGAGACCGCAGAATCCCATTAGTTATCCAAGATTTGCAAGATAAAGGGGGTTGGGGAGGGGAAGCAGCATTGCTAACCACATCGTTCCAGTTCTTAGGAAAGCTGGATGCAGGACTGAAGAATGGGCAAGATATCAGGTGCTGTGAAGGGTGAGATTTAAGATTAGTGCTGGAATATAAATTACATAAGTGAACGTTTTTGACTCCAGAGTGCATATCCATGGAAAGACAATGAGGTATGCAGGTATGAAAAAGGAGCTGAATTCTCCTTATATCACAGCCTACTTGCTCTTTCTGTTTTTCCTGTTACTGCACCTTTACTTTTGTTTTTAATTGGGATTCCCCCCCCCCCCCCCCATATTCACCACTGTGAGAACCTGACTTCTATTAGAAGCACTTGGTGCTCCCTAACACAGAACATCTGACCAGCTGGTGGGCACGTGGGAACAATGACAAAGTTTGTAGTTACCACCACAACATGCTTTTGTGCTTAAGAAATTAAGTATTGCAACACACCATGCTGCAGAGCTGTTGGGAAGCATGCTCGTGTCCACGGTGGTTAGATTGCTTCCTTTCATCTGCCACCACTTGCAGTCAACCTTAGAAAAAAATATATACGTTGAGACCATTTTCTTCAGGAAATGCAAATGGTTTCTGAGGACCTGCAACAAAGTGCAGTTTATGACAGTTCCAGAATATAGTGGGTAAAGATCCTTATGGAGAGCTCTGCTCTGACATATTCTGAGCAGCGTTATAGATTTTGCTTTTACAGATTCTAATGCAAGTCTGACATAGCTTGAAAATTCCATTTTAATAATATCAACAAAGAGCTTTTACATTCCCACAATAGAGTTTAAAAATGAAATCCTCCTGTTAATTACCAGGGAGTGCAGGCACTCCAAGGTTGAGTACCTATTTCTGTTTAAAGGTTGACACTTTAAGTGCTTTAAAACCCACATACTTGTTCAAATTGCCTCGAAATTTGGTATGCCTCATGGGGATCCAAGGTAAGGTTACAGTCATAAGCTTAGGGTCATGTCTGTCTGTGCTTTTCAAGATAGGAAAAGCTGGTTTTTTTCAGGCTATAAGTGAACAAATTATGATAAACTTTTTTTTTTTCTATTCTTGCATATCCATAACAGATCAAACCACAGCTTTCAGAGTGCTCCAAATGTTCTTAGCAGTCAACATTTGGCATCCCAAATCGGTAAATGTTTAAACTTCTGATCCTAAGAGATTAAAGAACATACGAGGTTTCAGAGAGAAAAAATGGCTTCCCGTTTACCAGCCAACTTTACTATGAGCTGGCTGGTACATGAGGATGTGTAATATTAGCTTACTTGACTTTATGCCCAATGGGAGTTTGCATTTGACCCTCAAAAAGAATTCTGAATACATATTAGTAGTAATGCAAAAATATTTGACAAAGACTTTTTATTATTTAGAGTAAATCCAGTGAAAATAGTTTTGAAAATGCAATGTGGAGCAAGACAGAGAGGTCACAGGACCTGTGTAGCAGGGGTATATGGGACAGGCCAGCCCTCACAGCTGACTTGGAGAAACACACAGGCAACAAGGCCAAAGAAGTGGAATACACACAACTGATGACCTTATTCTAAAGGCATATGGGCTCAATGAGACAGGAGAAAGACTGTAAATGGTGACTAGGGAAGCTCTATGCTACTTATTTACAGAACTCACAGAAGACAGACTCGCTCACCAGGCTCTTATATTACATATTTAAAATTCTTGTAGCCACCCTGTAATAAAAGAGACCAAATGTTGGGCAATGTGTCATATTTGTGATTTCTCTGCTAGTAAGCAGGAATTTCTGATTACATACAGCATCTGCTTGCTGATGGTGTTGTGAGGAAAATATGGCATGAGCTGATGACCATACGTTTAGTTGTTTCCCTGCAACCATTTGTGGAGGGGGCTGTCTCAGCTCAGGGCATGTGGTGTTAGTCTTATTAGGAAAAAGTAAAGTTGAGCTTTAATGCTCACTGTTTAAACTCAAAGAAAAAAAAAATCTTAATCTCATGCACATTCCTGTGCGTATAGATATGCATGCTTCATTCCCACTCCATGCTGTCTGATCTGTTTATTTTCACTGAGAGCTTTGACATGGATAGTTCAGAAGAGTCCTATACAGTCCAGTAACTATGGACCCTTCTTTTCCACCGTAACATGTCTATAAATTCTATATATTCTTTTTGGAGGGGGGGAGAGGAGATGGATTATGTTCTACCACAAGAACCAAATGCAGAGTCCATACAAACTATGTGCAATGGCAAGTCTACATATTAATTTGTAAGGTGTTCTGAATAATAATTCTGTCAGTAAGAAATGTGGTTTTAAACATTCCCAAACTGTTATATAGTCAGGCTGAACTACCTTACAAGCTTCAACTGAAAAGAGTACTTTAAAAACAAAATACTCCATTAGGAAATTTTCAAGAAAAATTTGGTTAACAATAAGAACAGGTCATTCAAGGTTGTGCTTGCATAAAGTTTAGTTAAAGAAGCTCTAGGCAGCGTGATCACTTATTGTAAGTATGATATCCTCCATCATTGTTTTAGAGAACAGACAGATTTCCTAAACCGGTACATAACCTTTTGGATTTGATCTAATTAGATTTTTAATACTTCATTCATCTATTTCATCTGATGCATCACATTAAAATCATGCACTGTAAAAGGAATAAATTTACAGCTTGATAAACTTGCAAGTTTCGTCTTTACGTTCAGCAACCTCATCCTTCCAACTCTTCATCATTAGCATGAACGTTAAGGCCAAGTGATTTTGGAAAGCCAAAAGCAATTGGGTAAATCTCACAAACTACTCTGTGAAGGAAGGATAAAACTTCATCAGCAACAACTAAGTAGAGCCTCTCATAAGCAAACGTTGCAGTCCAAGAAACACTGTTAAATCTCCTCTAAGAGCACCACAGCAGAGCGTGCTCACTTGTCTGTCACCGAGCACACCTCCTGGTACTGTGTCTGACAGTGCTGGACTCACAGGCAGTGGATTAGGGTTTCCTGGGGGTGCTCAGCCAGAACCTTTTCAGCCAAGATCTAAGTCTTGAGGAGCAAAAGGGTGAATGTAGTTACAGCATATCAAAGCCTCCTATAAAAGACTCTGAGCTCTTGCCTCTGTTCACAATGTGCCTAATGTACTCTGAAGTGTGTATTATCCCCTTCTGATCACATTTCAAGGAAGTTGGTTTTCTTTAGTCCTCATTGTAGTGCAATGTACACATGCTTGCAAAAGCATTCAGGATTCAAGTCTGCAGGTATGTACAACTCATTAAACACAACGCAAAAGCTTACACAGACCCAAAAAACAGCACTGCATGAACCTGTCTTACAAACATGAGCACAAATCACAGCCCTGTAAGAGCAGACAGCTGAAATTGCAGATGTCCAGAGCATATTGCCGAGAGCGCGCTGGAGGTCAGAGCTGCTGCCTCCAGGCTGGTGCAGAGGGGGCGAGGAGGGGAAGCAGGCAGCGTAAAGGCAGTCACTGCAAGCCCAAGAAAGTGACAGACAGAAGCGTACCTGACACTCCTGGGTCGGCAGCACGCCACCCATCACTAAGAAAGTCTTAGCTCCTTGTTATTTTATACATTTAATGCAGAGTTGAACTTACTACGGGAACAGATAGTAATATTTTCTCCAAGCCCCAATAAAATGTGATACAATCAGATTCAACAAGAGGCCCAGGAACCAGGGTACAAATCAGAACATTAGGTATCAGAAAAAGATCAGAGCCATGAAAACAGATTGCTGTTGGTCCAAAGTTGAGCTTACACCGCTGACTGGAGAGACACAGAACTGGTACAGAACTGGGACAGAACCAGAATCAGGTCAGGAGAATCATCCTATTGCTCCTGTCGCCACCAGATGGAGAAGAAACCCTTGCTACTTCTGAAAGGAACAGCCACCTTCTGCAGTAGTTTAGCATACCTAGGCTAAGTGCTCCTGGAGAACTAATTTGCTTTTCAAACCTAGTCAAGATAATGCCAATGTCCAGCCTCATTCCTGAGAAGTTTAATGGTTAATGACTTTACAGATAGCAAAGCAATTTTCACATAATAAATAATATAATAGAAAAGGGATGGGTGCAGGGACTTCAAAATATACATCATTTAACTGCTCAGGATAAGTACAATGAAATAAGAGATCTCTGCAATTATCCTAGCAACACTGCTTATAAAAGATGTAAATGGTGAGAACACAGAAGAGGCACACTACTGGATAGCCACACATGATACTCCATGTATTTCTAGCAGCACTGATGTGATACATAAATATTACTTAAATATTAAAAAAATAACAAAGACCATTGTCTCTTAAGATAAAGCTCTCACCATGAACTACTTCAATGCAACTGGATGGCTCAGGGCAGTCTCAGACAGAAGGGCGAAGGAAGAACTATAGAAGAACTACAGGATGATCGATGGTCAACACCTACATGATGGCTAGAGAAGCAAGGGACACCGAGACTTTACTACATTGACATAACTGCTCACAGCCAGGAGTTAGCTACAGAAATCTGTTGCTCTAGGTAACTACCTACAGATGAAGTTAGTCCCTGTTTCCTCTTCAGAGGTGTAGTTGCTCCATTTTCTGAGATTTTTTTAAGGGCCACCCCCTCAGAAAGCAATGCTAGGAGACAAATATATACACACGAGGCTTTTGCATTGCTAGGAAGAACATAAGGACAACATGGTTAGAAAGGGACAGGTTTCAGTTTCTTTGTCAGCATGAGGACTGTGCACACTACAGTACATCATAAAGCTTCTAAAAACTGTGGGAGAAAATGGTTAGCATAAGCTATTAACTCTGTAATTTTGTACATATGCTGGGTGAGTATCCTGTGAAATAGCATGACTCTCCCTGCAGTTACAAGAACTGTAAAGCAACTCTCAACAACTGTTTAGATGTGAACCTGTTTTAAATCCTGAAAGCCTGGAATCACTTTATTTAGTCAGCAGTGGGGCAAAAGATGATTTAGAAATAGCTTCCTGGTGTGTCTGGAAATACATCTGTATTTCATCATATAATGGAACAAACATGGCATAGTTCAAATGCAGGAATCTGTTATATAGATGATGTGTTCATTATAGGTACAAATTAGGAAGTTCCTTGGGAAGATCGGTCTATTTTGAAGGTCACTCTCAGGTCAGATTTACTCCAAAGCAGCCCCTTTTTACAGAACCTGGAACTAACACACTTCCACTCTATGCTCAGCTTTTGTTCAGCTGAGTTTTCATTTGTGCTTTGCCTTTTAATTTCATAGAAGCCCCAAACTTAAGGCATACCGATTGCTGTACGCAGTCCTTACAGCATTTAAAACCTTCTGTTGTGGCATCACACCTGGTGAGAGCTGACGCTGGCCCCTACTGTTGCTCTGATCCTGCTGCTGAGGCAAGGCTCCAAAGCCTGAGCCCCACATCCCCCTGCAGCTCTGCTTCAGCACCAGGAGACCCCACTCTGCTTTCTGAGTAGAGAAGCACCATAGCTGTCCCTTATCCTTCTCGCCCCCACTGGATCTCACATCGCAATAAAATGGCGTTGCAGCTGTACAGAAGAGCTAATGCTCAGCACTAGAAGATCTCAAAACTTTCTGTGAAGAAGTGAAAGAGGGAGGAGTGTGGGCTAGAAAGGGACAACTGAGGGGTAAGGTGTGGCTTTTCCAAGAAGTGCAGAGTGCAACAGGAAAGGAAAAGCTAAACAGATCAGTACGAAGATTAGTGAAAATGCCAGCAGAAAGAATGAGATGAGTAGAAGAAAAGGAGTAGATGTAGGGCTGCTGGGATGGGTGTGGGAAGGAGAGGCCTTCCAGCTGTACACACATCTGTCCAGCCTTTGCTACCGATTTCCTGCGGGGCTTGAGAAGATGTATGACTTTTTGTTGTACATAAAGTGACAATAGGGACACTTACACTCCACAGGAAAACAGCAGCAGCTTCAGCCACTTGGAAGGACATCCTGCTGCTCATACAGGCTATACTCACTGCAGAACTGTTTGCGTGGAAAGCGGGTAGTGATACCTCACATTTCTGCCAGGTATTTATTATGTCACGAGACCAATTGCTGTACCTCACTGAAGCAGAGACTTGAGATGTGTCTGGATTCTATTTAACTCTAGGACCCATTTCAGTGCTGTGATCACAGCAGTAAAATCATGTATCTGTCTGTACTCTGCTTTTAACTGCTTCCCCTTTCAAAGCAGTAGAAGTTCTTTAACAATTTCTTTTTATGATAGTCCATAGTCTTATGCTTGGTACACACAAAAGACTTGCTCCTGTAAGGTAGTAGTTAGCATAAACTACAAAGCATTGCTTCCTTTGCAAGACTCTGAAATCCTCAGATGACCTCACATGTGAGCATTATGTCACCTGAGACAGTCCTTCACAGACCAGCTCAGTGTATTATAAGATGGTGGTGGTCTTTTTTTCTTTCAAAAAAAAAAAAAATATGAAAGCTTGTTGCATGCCTAAATGCTAAATAGTAGAGGAGAAGAACAATGCACTGAACTCTGGGACTTGTCAACACTATGTCTGTGTTTGTTTCATGGCTCATTCAAATGTCAGCAGGAAAATCACACATATAAACAAATCTCTCTAAGCATTTATTTTTTTACTGTGCATTTTGAACAAGGTTTTTGATATTTTCATTTTACAGCCAATTAATGAAAAACCACTCTGAGCTATAAAGAGAAGATAATGTCAGGTTCTGACAGATGTTTTGTATGTGTGGTGCATTTATTGCAGTGCTCTCACCAGAAAGCTGGGAAGAGAAAATGCAAGTAATAGTGTTTGTCCACCACACCTTAAAAATACATCCTGGGGAAAAAAAAAAAAAAAAAAAAAAGGAAAACCAGTGAAAAATCATTTCAGTAGTTAAAAAAAATAAATCAGTTTCTTCAAGTAACAGAAGTCTTCAACATTCTTGCCCAAAAGAATGAAAAGCTAGGTTATTTTCTTATTCTCTTTCAGTTCTCTTTTTCCAATCTCTTCAAACCTGGAATGTACGATACTTATTATTTTTTCATTTACTACACTTGGACCTTCTTTGTCTCCCGTTCTCTGGATTTCATTGCACATATCAGCTCCGCTGTGGGAGCAGAATCTTATCATCTCAAAGCTGTTTTCAGATACAAAAGGTCTGATCAAGACCTCATCTGTTTTACTGCCTGACCTGCTCCCATATGGGTGCCCTCCTGTGAGAGGAAATACAGGTGGTCAGGTTAGGATACATCCACCAGTTTATAAGCCTTTGGATGGAGATGTTCTTCCTTTAATTAGCTGATTCCAGCCAATAGCTAGAAAACTTAGACCCTCACCTGTCAGGTGACGACAGACACAGATTATGTCAACCATCACAGATAAAACCACAAGAGGATATTTCCAGGGAGATCTTCTAGGAATGACAGCTGTGGCTGAAAGTGCATCCACATCATAGTTCGGATATTCAAGAATATTTACTTGGAAACAGATGAACAGAAGATGCTCCTAGTGAGTTGAACATGAGGTGACAAGAGAGCTAAGGCAAAGCAAATTCTAGAAGTGATAGTGTTATTAGTGAGCACCATGACAGTGGTCAGGCCACTTGGGCAGCAGGCTGCTTGACTATTTGTAGCAAGACGTCTATAGTATGTAACAGAGCTTGAGAAGCATGTGGAAACTCAATACTAGGCATATTCACTAAATAGGTATAATTATACCAGGACGTACCTGGAAATGTCATACATGAGGCAAAAAAAAAAGGAAGAAATAACCTTCTGGGTTTGTCCATGTATAGTGAATAAAGTGCAGCTTGGAAAGAGCTGCTTTCTCCAATGGCTACTCCAACTCTAACACCAAGCTTAAATACAGAAGGTCACAGAGTCATATTTCATTTTGTTTTGTCCAGGTCCCCTTAGGCAGAAAGGAAGATCAGTGAATTGTAGTAAGTGCAACAGATAACTGTAAATTGTCTTTCATTAAACACCATCATGTCATTTATTGCTACGAGAACTACACAGAGTAAACATGCTTTCCTGTGTCAGGTGATTCTCCAAGGACTACAGGGTTGGCAGGAGCCGAATAACTATCACTAAAACCATTCTGCAGAGGCTGAGCCTGTGTCTTTATCAGAGTAACTGTTGTTTGTGGGATTGTCTCATAAAAACTGTTTTATTCCCAACCACAAGTTCAACAGGGAGATGGGTTTATACTTCCTCTGGTTAGAGATGATCTGTCTAGTCCAAAATGCTCCTCCTTCCTCACTTAAATATATTTTAAAAGAGCTGTATTATGCCTATATATATATATTTATTTTTTAATCTGGGTGTACATGCTCCCCTTGCTGTAAGAACAAAAATTTCAAAATTAAGCTACCCTTGAACTTTACCAAATGGCGTTGTACAGAACCTCTCAGACGAGATGATGAAAAGAACATGAATTTTTTAACACTTAGACACTTGCTTAAATTGTAGTTTTTGGTTAGAAAAGGCAGAATTACTTCTTCATCAGCCTGCCTCACACTTGCATTACAGCAACATTCAGCATCAGCAACACAGTGTCATCTAGGGCAGCATGGCTCCAAGAAGGACAGAGCTCAGCTGACGCATCAAATTCCTCCGGGGGCTGCAGTGTAGTCCCTCGTGAATCTCATCAGGAATCACAAGCACAGCCACATTAAGGCTCTCTGCACTAAGCAGTAGGTTCTTCCTGACAGCAACTGCTCACTAAAGGTGATGAGTGAAAACAAGAGAGCCGGGGGTTTTCCAGAGGGAAAGGTAACATTTCAGCCATGGACTGATACCAAATACACACTCAGCGTTCCTAAAACCTTCTAGAGAGACCACGCACAGAACAGACTGAGGGTGCGCTGGGCAGTTACCAGCCATACGCTCTTCTTTTCATCAGAAAGCCTGCATAAAAGCATCTATGAAATTAAAGCCTTGCAATATACAAATACAAAAGCATCACAGTATCAAGGAGTCAAGAAATACAGAATAGTGCCCAGAGCATATTTGAAATTGTCTTAGTCTTCCTTTTACAGTAGTATAAGCCTGTAATAATACAGGAGAACAAGAGAAAAGAAATATCTCCCAATAACAAGAAATGAACTTTACTCCCTTGTGCATTTAGCCATTAGAAAAAAATAAATTAAGTGTTCCAGTGAAGCTCTACTGTAGAGTCAAGGAACAAAGTACGTGAGTTAGAAAATGACAAGATCACTGATAACTTGAGGGAAACTCCAAGAAGTTAGAAAGAAAATATTGTAAAAAAATATTGAAAAATTAAGTAACTTAATTCATCTAATTCTAGGAAACAAGCACCTTCTGCAGGGTAGTAGAACAGCCTGAATACATTTCTATTTAGATTACAAAAATTAAACTATCTATTAAACTACTGAGCACAACAGCTATGAAACCAGAAACAATGCAAATGTTTGAGGTCCAGATCTGCACTGGATTGAAGCTGATAGCAAGGGTTCCTGCAGACCATCATGTTTTGGTTGTGGTGCTCCTTACACACATTGCCCAGTCCATACAGCCCTTCTATACCATTAGTACAGGGTAGGCTCATCTTCTGTATAGGTGGGGAACATTCACCTTGGCTGCTTTATTGCTTTTTCACATCTTGTGACAAATTTACAAAGAGCTTCTTTATAGATTTTCTGCCACCTATTAGAATAGGGAATGTAACTCCATTTTCTTCATGCATATTCTCTCTCATTTGGATCCAGGTGCCCTTCACTCCTTAAGAGCAGGGTCAGCTCTTTACCAGAGAAAAGGTGTAAGACTGTTTTTCTCAGTCTGAATGGGAAGTTATCTATATAGTGATACTGCTGCCAGTTTACATATGGCCCTTCTAGTGTTTATAATGCTTTCCTAAGAGTGCAAATATAATTCAATATAACTTTATAAAGCCATGTTGCATGCAATCATCCTATAGCTAAAGATACTACCTTCTCCCTTCATGCCCACCTTTTCTAAAGAGCATTAGCCACATGCCTGCTAGCCTGCTAAAACCTCTCAGCAAAATTCACAGGTTGCCGGTTAGTTTCTGGCACCCTCTCACCAAGCATTAGCTCTGTGAGGTGCTGAATTGAGCCACATTGATGGGAAGGATACAAGGGAGAAGACTGATTCACCATGCGCACTCAGGCAGTGGCGTAACAGGGGAGAAGGGAAAGTATTTTTTCCCTGCTCCAGCCCCATGAAGAAAGCAAGAGAGATGTGTTATGTGAACAAGAGGAAGGACAGGGACAGACCAGACCATTAGAGCTTAACGAGCCCTTGATTAATCTGTTGTTGGCATTTAGTCACAGGAGGCAGCAGAACAGAAGAGAGCCAGTGGCAAAAGGAAGGACATCTCCAGAGATTGTCTAGAGTTTGGTGGGTCTGCAAACAAAGTTACTACATGCCTTCAATGGTCGAGCTAAACAGCTGTTTCATTATTTATGTAGTAGTAGCATATGAAGATTTGGCTTCTTACAAAGTTTGTTTTGTTTTTCTTTTCCTAGACATCTCTGAATTCCTGCAAGTGATATTTATATCCTAAAGGGATTTCATCAAATGCCCTCCCATAACAATCTGTTTTCCATAAAGCCTCAATCTGATCAATCTCTCAGCTACAGTAGGTCACTGCAGCAATACAATGACATCGTCAGGGACAGGCACTTATACAAGACAGTAAGGCAGTTTCATCCTATACAAGCAGAAAAATTGTAGTGATCTCAGCTGAATTTCTAGATATTTCAGTTACAACACTTCATTCTGGAGCTGCTTTTATCCTCTTGGTGCAATTTTCCAAGTGGGGCTTGACACTGTTTGCAAGAAGTACACTCAACAAGACGAAGTCTGTGCACTACTGGTAGAACTGCTGGAAAGCTGCCTGCATTACTGAAGAACCCAAAGATGGTCTGAACTACAACTGCTTCCCAGCCCTGCCCCATATTTCAGCAGCAATCTCCATCCTTCCAAGGCCATAGGCCACTCCAGAACGTTGGCTGCAAGTTGGACAACAAAGCCTTGAACATCTGCTCTTTTGATTCCATACCTCTGGCAAAGGGATATTCTTGTAACCTAGATATTAGTGATAATGCCACCACGTAAGTCCCTTGTGAATACTGCAGGAAGCACAGTGATCTCCCATTTGTTTCCTTTCTGCCAACTTTCTTCATTCACGAGCCATACTAATCTTCAGGTTTGTGATCAAAGTTTCTGCCACTTGGACTCTGAGCAGAATCCTCTTTTGAATACTCATTGTCGAAGTCCCCTTGGACCTCCATAGCCTCCCTGAAGCAACAACTCTGCTCTGTTTCAGTGCTGCAGAAGGTACAGGAGACAAAAGATTATCCAGAGCTTCCAGAATTGTGGCCAGAGAGCATGAGAATGGCTACTGCATGGCTGCTTACTGCTAAATGAAACTGACCCTGCAAACCTGTGACAATATCCAAGGAAACACAGCTAAGCTAGGCTTTCTACTACTCTATGACAAGGTGGTTTCAGAGTTAATTATTTTACCTTTCTATGTGAGAAAAAAAAATTAAGTACCCAAAAGAAGAGACTATCAGATGAACAGACCCTCACACTTACTGCCTCTGGCATAAAATTCTGTAGTCCATTCATTAGCTACCTCTGGGTCACTGTTCCTGCAATGTGCTTTTAATATCCTGAGTCCACCTTCCCCAATGATGCTAAAATGCAGACATTATATAAGTAGTTTAAAGTTGTTTTTGGAAGCTGTAGGTATCTCAATATAAAGAGATATATATATAAATATAAATATATATAAATATAAATATATATATAAAGAGATACTGAAATGTAAATAATTTTCACATTGTCATAACACACAAACTGATGTATACAAGATGCACAGTAATATATGCACTGTTAGCTTACCATGCATAGATTTGAATAAGTACTTGTACATATTTTTCTTGAGAGTAGCCTGCAAGCATCTATTGTTTTTGGTAGGATGAAATGCCAAAAGTGTTCCAGTGTGTGAGATTTGGTTGGGGTGAGTTTGTTTTTTTTTTTTAATCCTACATGTCCTTACTATTCACATACCACACAGATTAGCCAGAGTAACAGATCCAGACTAAGGTGCTGTAGCAGACGCAAAAAAAAGTTTGTTTCTACCACCAGAAAGACATCTTTATCTTGTTATCACATGTTACATTTAAGAGAGCAGCCACTTCTGCTTCTCTATTTTTACCATGTTTACTGTGGAAAAGTTCCAGTCCTAACAGAGGCCTGTGAATGCCACTGTAATATGTCTGTTATTGCAGATGAAAGCAATCAGAAAAAACGTAATTGTAATAAAACTGCCAGACATTCAATTACAAACCACCACAGTTTTCAAGTGACAAGGAATCCCTGGCCCTGAGCAATTTGATTAGCTTCAGTGCTGGCCCTGCTCTGGGTACAGGTCAGATGGCCTGAAGAGGTCCATTTTGGCCTAAATTCTATGATTGTGAAGTGATAACTACCAAAGTGAAATATAAACTATTTCGAAGGATCATGCAATATTAACTTACACCTTCAAACTGAACCCTTTATGTATGAGGGGAGAGAGGTCTTTGAACTAAAGTTGAGAACTTGAGATCATTAAGGTAAACTACAAAATTTCCATGGATTTCAGTGGAATGCACTGTTATTCTAAGAGCAACCAGAGTCCTTCTGCCATGTAAATATACAAATGCATGTGAACGTATCTTGAAAGATGTATCTAGTGACTTCTAAGGTACCGATGCTTTTCATGCTGAGTTGCCTTTTTCAACTCCGTACATCAAGCATTAATAAAAACTAACACTGATATACCTAAAGGGTGGGAAAAAACAGTCCATATATTACTGATGAGGAGAAAACCTGGACATGATGATTTTCTCACTTAAAAATAACATGGCATTGGCAGAGCTACTGATAGAAAGACGGCAGTCCCGACTCACGCTCCCTTCCTTTCGTCAGTGCTGGGATGGAACTGAAATGTCAGTAAATGGGAACTAGTGCAAGCTCCAGCCCATCAGGCCAGGAGTCCTTTTAATGCCCCAGCATGGAAGGAACAGTTTATGGCTTTCATACAACCTTTGACACCCTATTTGCAAGTTTGAGAGATGACTGCTGTAATTTGTCCTAATGCCCATCCCCTGGCTTGCTCACAAATTCAGTTTCACTGCTGTGTCTATATAATACCTTAAATATTGGCAATATAGTCTCCATTCAGCAGTTAAAGCAAGTATGAAGTGTACTGTAGTAAAACAAACAGCTGTACCCTACACAGAATAGTTCAAACCTCCAAATGAAATACTGAAATGAATCTCTACAGTGCATCTAGCTTTATTGCACAGAGAGATGAGTCCATGAAGACTATATACACAGAAGCATTATTTTTTGATGGAAGTATAGTACTTAGCTTTTAGAAAAGCAGTTCTGACTGGTTTTCCTGTGCTCCACTTGTAAGTACCATGTACCCAGCTGTCCCTTTTACACAGCTTTATGTATCATTCTATGTATTATTTATACTTGGAAAAGGGAGAGCCACACAGGAGTCAGAACTCGTTTACATATCAGTTATGTAGTAAGTTATTGATGCTATTGTGTAAGAGGTATTTTTGTTTATTCAGCAGTCTTGTAATCCACCGATGACAAAAAAATAAAAAATGAAGTTTCAATTAAGAGACAGTTGTGATATTTCCCAAAACATATATTATATTTCTATATTGATTTAATGGCCTGTTACTTTTAAAGTGACTGTTTTTAAAACAGTTGCAGATAGTTGCCTTTATTATTACAAAAGCACTGTCAGATGTAGAAGTATGGAATTAGAGTACTTACATTAAAGAAAATTAAGGCAGAACGCCCATCTTCTTAACTTTATATTCCTCTAATAGAGGCCCATTCTTCATCTTTTTCCTTTCAAATGTAAGGGAGCTCAAAAGACTTAACCAGGTTTAGTTTAATAAGAGAAAATAAGAGGACTGCCACACAGAAAATGACTAAATTATGCTCAGTTTAGGGGTTCCACTTTTCTCTTTTGCCTCAGGCTTTTGGGACATTAAGGCCATGTTATAAATCCTGGTCAGTGCTTTTTTCTAAAGAGCAGAAATGAGAGTTTATTAGCATCACAGTGGTTGCCTCAATAATGACAAAACAGTTGCTCATTACTGCTCATTAGATTCATATTAGATTCATTTGCAATAGCAATACATCTTCTATTCATACTCGATTGCAAAACAACAGATATGATTTGACACCTGCTGTAGTACAGAATTCATTAGAAAGTAATAATACAAATAGGAATTCAACGGATGGACTGATGAGCCTAAAATTTGTCATTTAATGTAGAATTTATATAGGATAAATACCACAGCAGGAAATCAGCTTTTTCAAATCATATGTGTTGCAATAAAATATCACACATCCATAGACGCATATATCCAAAGAGCAGACAGACATACAAACAAGAAAATTAACAGTGCCATATGCCGTGTATTATGTGCACAGTAATATATATGAGCTGTTTCTGGTGATGTCCCTAACATATAGATTAATGTAGTTACAAATTTTTAAGAATCAGAGAAATTGAAAAGTTACTATTTCCGCAAAATATTAAGTCAACAAGTAAACAGCTCAGATGTTCCCTTGAAAACTTCTGGGACAAACTGAGTGCAGGATGCTACTGAAATAGTATTTAAATGATGTTTTCTTAATTTACTTGACTTGTACATGACCATTATTGTACCACTATGTCAGAAACACCAAACTAATGATGGTGCTTCCCTGGGCTGCAATCTTTTCTCCAGAAAATTCTCTCAGACAAAATTCTCAAAACTCAGCGGTTCTTGCCTTCTTTCCTGAGCATGGGATGAGAGTATATACAAGTAATAGGTCTTCACATCATGGAGAAGTATAAAGATAGGTTGATTTCAAAATCTAACCCTGCATACCCTAAAATAATTCACATTATATTACCCTGGGCCTCATTATTACCTTTCATGATACTTCTGATGTTATTCCACAAGGTACAAAACAAATATCTCCTTTCTATCCTCCTCTGAGCTCCTATCAAATTAATTAGTTCCCAACTACCTACTGTTCATGCAAAGGAGCTTCTGTTTGTTCTTACCCCACAAGGCTCCAATTCTCTGGGGCAGGGAGGGATATTTTGTTTACTCTGCCTCTGGAAAGAGTTTTCTTCCTAATATATTTTCATACGTATTTCTTACAGGAACCTGATTCCAGTAGAAGAGGTCTTCTTCCAACTCAATTAACTGTCAATCTAGCTCTGCTTTCCACAGCAAAACTGAATTTGAGCGTTGCCCTCTGCCTGCATCATTTTCGAGATACCATTCATGATTTAATGCTTAAGGAATATAGAAGACAGTAAATACGAATTCACAATGAAAGACTGCCAAATATGTATTCTGAATTTTGCCATAAAAGTACAACTAAGGCTAGGTGGACCTGTAGAAATCCTTAGCTGGTAAAATACATTTCAATCCTATCACCTTCAGTGAAGCTGCAACCCTTTGGGCCAGCTGAAAGGCAGTGCGCTCTATTATTGACTTTCTTTCCTCTTTCCAGAAGAATACTTATTGCAAACAACAAATATTGCAGGACAGTCTTCAGTTTGAGAACTGTTACATATGATTCAATTGAATTTCAGTTCTCTACATTAGACCTAAAGAGCAACAGCCCGAGATCTGAAGCCACCTTCAACACTTCGGTCCCTTTTCTGTCAGAATACTGTTTTCATCTTAGTCTGCCTTAAGGGCATTCTGCTTTCCTTCCCTACAACTCCTGCTGGAAGGCCATGCAGACCTACATTTGTCTGATGAAGGCGTCTTGCACAAACATGGCCAGCTTGCATTCATTTGGCTTAAGTTAAAAAAGATGGGTGGAGAAGTTTATCCTTCTATAGATACAGTTCTGTATCTATTTTCTACATATAGTTTCTATATATTCTCTAGAAAGTAATTGTATCTCCTGTTAATTTGGCTTATTTAACCTCATAAGCCTTTTAGCATAATAATTTTTGAACCCTTTTGTAAGAAAGGCTTTTTCATTCCCCCGAATCAACTTCTCTACACTCCGGCAAAATTAGAAAATTTTGTTCTGTTTCTTTTACATCAATACTCCAGTGCCTCACAACTTTATATTCATCAGCAAATTGTATAAGGAGATTTCTGCTTTGTCGCTGTTGCTCATAAAGTTAGAAACAATGAACTAAACAGGTCCAGAGGTAAATCCTAGGAAATTTTAGGGGTGAGGGAAAAAAAAAAAAAAAAAAAAACCTTTCATCCACAGTCTCCCCTTTCAGTTTGTCACTTCTTGCCCATTTTTCCACTGTTTTATACTAAACATTTATTTTCTTTGCTGTCTGTAAACTATAGAAGTTGTTGACCTATGTCACCTAACAAAATACACAAAGCATGTAACAGAAAGAATGCTAACAAAGCAGTGTTTATAAAAAGGCATACAAGTATTCCTCCTCTACCTAAGTAGGCACTGCTTTCTCAGGACCTCTGGAAGCTATGCGGGATTATTTAAAGGTTATTTCAATGCATGATCTCTTATCCCTCCTTGTCTAAGAAGGGTCATATGCAGTTACTCTAAGAAATATCTTAAAACAACAGGTCTTTCCTGGTTCAGCCAACTATTAGAACAGCATTTCTAAACATATTTCCAAGAGTTACTATAAACACTATATATTAAGATGTCACATGAGCACAGCAAAGACTCACTTGAATAAGTTAACTGCTTTCAAAATCATCTGTTAAGGAAATTGCTAACATGATCACTGGAGAAATCAGAGCCCCAGATACTGCACGTACTAACCAACATCACCAAATTATCCTATCAGTCTCCTTTCACAGCTATGGCTCTGCTCGTGGAATTGGCTTCATGGCAATGGGTGGTGGAGCACTGTCAGGTTTTCACGCTGCTGGAAAAATGGCATATCACCATGTTATTAGATTTATTATACAGTCTATTTGCCACTTCACCAGTGTTTAATTTTTTTTCCTTTTTAAAACCGAATTGGAAGCAGTCTGAACAGTCATTAAAATGCAACAGCTTCCTAATTTCTCCTGGGAAAGAAGGTATAAGCACCCTGCCTCTTTCATTCTGGATGTGATCTGAGAAATAACAATGCAAATATATTAATATTGCATGGTCAGGACTACTTTCTATTAATATGCCATTAATATAATGACCTTTGCGCTACATTTAAAGATCACGAAGATCAATATTTATTCTTAGGTCAGGGGAAAAATAATAAAAAAAAAATCAATCTTGCAGTAAAATGAGTCATATTTAATATATCCCATCAAAATAATTAAGTTTATATATAAAGTAACATTGATATGTGAATAATGGATGCTATGACAGATGAGTTTCCCTTCTCAAACAGCTTTATGTAGATAATCTCAGAAATGGAAAGACTAAATAAGTATATGCACCTTTCTCTCCCTGAGTGCTTTGCCAAGTTCCTTTTCCCCCTACATCTTTTCACATACACTGCTATGTAGAAAAACAAGAAGTCCTACAGACCTAAACCTATAGACTTACAGGTCCTCCTATAGACCAAGAACACTGTTGTGCTACTGCTAACATTCCTGTAATTTCTTCATTTCCATTTCTAGATATCCCTTGAAAAGGACCTAGAAACTGAGGAATCTTTCGTAGCTGTTCAGAGCATTATCGCTCTACTTTAGCGCTTTGAACAAAATGTACAGGAATGCCAGTGGATACAAACATCCTTATTTTCTTCCCAAGGCTGTGATAACTTCAACTTAACACAATTTTTGTGTGTTCTATAAGCATTTTATTTTGGAGGGGAACGACCTAAATAAAAAGATCAGAACAAGAGAAAGAAAAACATATGTTTGAGCTACCCATATGAGAAACTTAATACATTACATGTTTCATGGTAAGTGTGAATCATCATCAGATAACAGCAATAGCAATAATCCATACATAGTAACTCTCAAAGAACCTTAAAACAAGCCACCCATACTGCTTCAGATGGATAAAATTAGACAGATATGAAATTATTCCTATAAGGTCAGCCAGTAGTAGAGCCAGGATTAGGATTCCTAGAACTACTCCCATAAGGAAAATCATTGCTGATCCCCTTCTCTTCTCTAAATAGCAGACGTTCTGCTCTCCCTGCAAATCCATGTTCATTCAGTCAGGCTACTTGGCATTAAAGCAAATGTCACGTATTGCCATTGTCATCTTCTCTATTTTAATAGAGTATTCCAAATAATTTGTTTGCAGTATTATATTTAAGACAGAAAGTTTTGAGACCTGTGCTTTTTTGAGTTTTCTTTAGAGAAAAGCAGATTCCCTACCTGCCTTTTAGGAGTCTCAGCTGTTTCTTCTGCTCTGTTTAACACATAAAAGCCTTTAATAGTTTGAACTTATTGTGAGATGCAAAATACAAGAACTGTCTACATGGAAAACCTTAATCAGTCAGGAAGTTGGTAAATTATGTCTTCATGTCATCCATATTGAGTGTCCATTACTCCTGGACATAGCACATTAACTGACTCATTAGCTATTTCAAACCATATGGACTTAGGTTTGGGTGGGTTGCTCTGATAATATCCTGAGGTGAGCTTCCTAATTATTGTAATTATGTGATCTCAATCATGGGGCCAGTCACACAAAATAGTGTCAGGAATCTTTAAAACGGGTGTCAGTGCACCTAGACAGTGACTGAGTTGAGCAACATGCCCCCTGGATGTTGAAGATCCCTTGATACTGCAAAAAGTAATTACTTTAAGAGTTCTAAGAAACTGGCAGCAAATACGGTAACAACTGAATAAGCACAGCAAGTGCACAGAACTGCATACCCATGCACAAACACACATGGATTTCTCTGCAGAAATTTAGAAAGTTTGATGCCTTGCTGTCAATGGCCTTAATACTAAGATGTTACAACTCTAATGTAAAATTAGCTATCATATTTTAATCAACAAGGACTTGTGGGGTGATTAAAATTAGAAGTACTAAAACATCACTGTTAAATAACACAGAAGCATCTCAGTGACACAGTGAGAGAAGTTACACGTTGTTCACCTACCGTAACAACTTTAAGGAGAGTTGTGTGCAGCTACAAGATCTCATGTAATTTACTTTTATATTCAAGTTCAGATTTGAAGAAAAAGAGAAAAAATAAATGGAACACTTATCTAAAATTTAGAGTATACTACTTTGAAACAAAGGTAAAAACAAATGCAGCCTCAGGACACAGCTAAAATAGTTTGTTGTATCATTAAGTACTTACAGAAAGTGCTTACTCTGGGAGTATTTCATGACACAGAAAATGCAATTCATACTAACGTTATGGCTTTTTTCACCCTCATAAACTTATTCTAGCAAAAGGAGTAGACCGATCCTTTTGAGCCCCAGATCAGGATAAGACTCAAATTTGCTCCTCCTACTTTTGAAATGCCTCTCAGGCACCTATATGTTCCAAAAGTCAGACACTTAACAGGACAATATAACTAAACATACAACTAGACTGGGGAAACCATATATTTAAAAGCTGTTTGTGAATATGAACTTGATCCAAGATTTGAAGTGATTTACACTTGTATCTTTACCTCAAAACTAGACTACCATATCTATGTTACTGAAGAACTAGTCCAGAGTTTTAGGAGTG
This sequence comes from Anser brachyrhynchus, assembly GCF_964034855.1. Taxonomy (NCBI): domain Eukaryota; kingdom Metazoa; phylum Chordata; class Aves; order Anseriformes; family Anatidae; genus Anser; species Anser brachyrhynchus. The sequence goes on along the minus strand of NC_137696.1, from coordinate 8,620,390 downwards.
GTTACAAAACACCACAGAAAGCACAGCACCACTACTTTCTTCTGCAATAACATAATAATAACAACTATGCCTGTATCAACTCTGCAGAGACGCACAGAAGACTTGTTCGCATGTCACACATCAATATACATACAGTAAACAAAATAAAAAAATAAAATCCTGAAAGTATACAACTGCTAATGCAAACATCCAACCAGTTTGCTATACCACTTCTAAAGTATCATTTGGAGTAACTAGAAAATACCCACCTGAGCTGCATGAACAATTGACTCCTCACCAGTAGGGCCTGTGGCTTTCAGCTGCTTTCAACAATGCACCATTAATAAATAAAGTAAGCGTAATTTCATTTTCAGGGCCTGTGTCTTGAGCCTCCAACACTGACACCTTTAAGGAACGAGAGTTTATTCCAACAATAATATATTAAACAGCAGTTACAGTAGTAAATATTTAATAGATGAAAATACACACTAATAGAAGAAAGGGAAACCTCTTCCTTTACCTTTCATTCAGATTCAATATTTCAGGATAACTTGAACAGCAAGCCTTACATTTCTTCCTTCATCCTGTTAAAAGAACAGAACAAAAAAAAATACTTCACAGAAAACAACTGTTCCTGACTACACAGATCACACTCAGTTGCGTGCTAGCAGGATTTGTATGTTTTTACTCTTATTAGCATACACACCTTTCTCCTATAAGGATTCTTGAATTTAGCAGTAACACTTGTTAAAGCTTGAAGCTTCCACCATAGTTAGGGTTTCCTGAAAAACAAACAAACAAACAAAACCCATATATACCCATAATTAATTTAGCCATTCATCTCCCCTACATCACATTCCTAAACTGTTAATTTGAACCAACTGTGAAGAGGAAATGGAGGCTTTAACTTGACTAATGAAGCTCATGTTTCTTGGGAGGGTTGTTAATTGTCTGACGATAAGTAGGAAAAAAAAAAAAAAGGAAGCCTTGTCTCCAGTTTGGCTCAACAGGAAAAGAGATTTTCTCAGTCCCTCCTACAAAGCACAGCAATGGCCTATTTATAGGGTAAAGATGGCCTCCTGTTATTTCTTTGGTTAGAGTTTTTCTCAGGTAAAGTTATTGAAGTTTGTTGCCTTTTCAGAAGTTTTATGCTTAAAAAAAGAGTTGTATGAAAAAGCCATTACTAAAATTTGTGGTTTTTTTAATTGGTTTGTTAGCTAGGGTTCTTTATTAATAAGTACCTGGATTCAGATAACTTTATTCTTCAGGATTTTAATGTATCTAGGAAGTTACCTCTTCTTAGAAAGTCATTCTTTGTTTATGATACTTGTAGTTTCTGTTATATTTCCATGGTTTTAACTCTTCTAATAATGATAAAAGCTTAAACTTCTAAACAAAATCTTTCTTAAAAAAAAAAAATTCTGCTGTGGAATCTATTTTCTGTGACTCGTACAATATATGTTACTAGTCTCTTTATATTATATATTAAATTACACAATTTTTAAAATATATAATATCTAAAGATAAACAAGACTTCACATGGCCTTGTCTCAGGGTAGCATTTGAGTTATAAACTCAATTTCTTCTGGGCGTTTGCGGCTTTGAAGCTGAAAGCTATCTTTTCCCATACTTCAGTTTTAGCTACCTGTACTGTATTTTTGTTGTATGAGTCAATTGGATGTTATGTAGCCTACCTGGAGCTCTCAAAAAGAGCAATATAGCATATGCTGTGCTCACTAACAATGAAACAAGCCCTGGTATTCCCCGTTCCTATTTTCACTTTTACTCTACTGATAACAGTAACATACTCTTTAGCCATAATTTATTAAAAATTTTCAGTTTACTGCTAAATTATAGTCAGTGAAGATGTTCTGGAGTTTGTTTGTTTTTGAACTCTTGGAATCATCACCAAAAAAAGTGCCCTGGTGTGTTAGTGGAAAAAAAAAAATGGAGCCATTCCCTGGAAGATGTGGTAGTTCAGCTAGAAGTGCAGTTAAACAGCTATTCAGGGCCCTCTTTGCTAAAATGAAGTCTGAAGATAAGACCAAGACCAAGGAGTGGCTGGCTGTGTGGATTACAATGATATAGTACAAAGACCTTGGCTAAGTGAAGCCCAAGGAAAAGCTTTTTCTGGGCCTCCAACTTTAAGGTGTATGTTCAAGCCTATTGTGGCAATAAATACTAAGTTCCACCTGAATTGCTGTCTATCACAGACCTGTTTTATATTTTAGTCTTTGAGGCAGTCTTTGAGGACTTGTAGCTGAGCAGGAAGACTTTTTCTAAAATTAGAAGGAAATAGAAAGATCACACTTTCTGCCACGGGCTTCCCATGCAGAGAGTGCTGACTGTGTGGGCCCTGTTAGTAAAGCAAAGATCAAACAATGTCTGCTTGGGGTCAGGGGTGTGTCCTGGGAGCAAAACGTTTAAAAATATATATATACACATGCCTCGGGTTCAGTGTCCTCTGACTAAAAAGTTAATGTCCATCAGCTAAAAAGTGGTGATGGGATTGGCCCACAACACGGTCTCCTGTGGGTTTCCCCTGCCTGCAGTAATGACCCATGCTCTGTGAGGTGACCATGTCCTTCTCCCACCTCGCACGTTATTTTCTGTAAGTATCCTTACTTCTGTGTGTGAAAGGGATCCTGGGGTATGGCCGGGGTTTGCCAGTGGACCTATCCTGAGGTAAAATTGAACGGGTGGCACCACGACAGCGCTGTGACTTTGGTGCAGCCTTTAAAGTGCTCACTGTGCCCCAACCGCCCTGTCAGAGATCTCTTTTCCCCGGGCGGGGAGCAGTCTGATCAACTACTTTGATACGTGTGAAAGCACTTCAAGGAAAAAAAAAAAAGTTTCCTCACTTGCAACGTGCAGCCCGAGCCGTGGAGAGCGGCGGTGCCCTGGCGGGGTCAGAGGAGCCTCCCGACCCCAGCCCCTTCAGGGCTGCCCTTCGCTGACGGCGGGCTCCTCCGGCCGGGGCTGCCGGTGCCCGCTCGCCCTCCCGCCTTCCTGCCCTCCCTACTTCCCTGAGAGGCCGGGCGGGCTGAGGGGGAGCCGGGGCGGGACCGCCGGGCGGGAGGGCGGGCACTGCTGGCTATCCGGCCCGGCCCTTCCCGGACCGTCCCGTCCCGTCCCCGCCCCGGGGCTTCCCGCGGGAGTTAGCGGCACGGCGGGACGGCTGGGCCCCGCCTGGGGGCAGCTCCTCGCCGCCAAGTTTGGGGCCGGCCGAGGTGGGCGAGGGGGCGGCGGGGCCGAGCCGGGGCCGCCCGTCCCTGTCCCCATCCCTGTCCCCGGTCCGTTGGCGGCCCGGCGGAGGCCGCTCGGCTGGCAGGCCTCTTGTGCGGCGGGGATCAGCCGGGATCTTGCTTCTCCCGAGGGAAGGCAACAACTTGTCTCTCGTTTTGTCCCCCTCCAGGTGCCATGCCGCCCAAGGAGCGCGGCAGGAGTCGGCTGCCGGTTCCTCTGCCAAAGGACATGATCCTGAAAGACACGGAGGGAAAAGTCTGGAGGCTGGGCAGCCAGATCGGCCAGGGAGGATTTGGTTTGATCTATCTAGGTAAAACACCGGCGGTAACTAACAGGGGTGACATGAATTTCTTTTAGCTTTCTGACATGAACGGTGCAGAGAGGTTTAAACAACTGGTTGCCATTTCCATACCAGTGATCACCAGTGCCAGAGGGGGGTTTTCTGACTTCTGCATCCCGCTGTGGGGTGTCCTTGTTCAGAAGTTTGCTGGGGGACCACCGTGTTCTCCACGGACCGTGCTGCCCGGTTTGCTGGCTCCAGGTGTGCTTCCTTCTGGAGCTTGTGTGGGTAGGCAGGGTGCTGTCAAAGGCCAGTGAAAAGCACTGCCAGGAGATGCTGTTCAAAGTGATGGTGAAGCTTCTGTAAGCAGCCACGTTGGACGTAATGGGTTTCTGGTTACTGGAAATATCTTCTGACTAAAATTTAAAGTCGATTTGCATCAAAGAAACATAACAATAGCAAAAGGTAGCAGGGCGTTGCCTCTGGATTAGAATTTTATTTTTTACCAGAGGCGTAAGTGCTGTTCTTAATTTGTTCTTTCCTGGATATGTTTCCACATTTTCTTCAGAAGAAGCTGCTGCATTTCACTTGGTCTGTGTTTTATAAGCCATGAATTGTTCTGAAAGGCAGTTTGTAAAGTGGCATGGGTCACTGGAGAAGATAAGGTATGTGTTGCTGTTGCTGGTCCTTAGGAAAGAGCAAGTGCTGTTTTCAAGGCAGTATTATGAACTTTTTTTCCCTACGTTGTACTGCTTGTGTACAGTACCTACAGGCAAACTATCCATAGTGATCTGTCAGGGACTAGTTTGTACTTGTTTTAAGGTAGTGGTAAAGACTTACCTAGAAGCAGTTTAGTACATCATCCGTGGAGCCAAAAATGATCCTATTAAGTTAAAAGTATGTTAACTCTGTATTTGGAGTACTAGTGTTTAAAACGATAAGCAAGCCACCTTAATACTTAAATTGATTTCATTTTATGTATAAATCAGCTATATTTTTTAAAGCTTTTCCTTTCTTTTGTATTTCTGCCCTGGAAAATACAGTTGCTGCCTCCTCCCCTTTTTTTGTAAGTATTTCTTTACTTCTGCTAGTGCAGTTTGTTTTCCACTTGTTGTTTTTTTTTTTTTTACCTCTTTATCTCTTAATGCTATTTCCTTCATACTGAGTGATGCATCAGGAAAAAAAAGTTAATACCTTGTTATACAGCATGAGCTTTCTACTTAGCACGATTTCCAGATTTCTTTATGAGGATACCAGTTTTCACTAAAACAGACATCCTGTAATGCATCTTCTCAGTTCTTTTGTCTTTAGTATGAAAAAAGATGTTCTTCACGCAGGTTCTTCTCTGCACAAATGTGCAGAGCTGTGCTAGATTCAGTGTGGTTTCATGAAGGTGAAGATGTCTGTCAGTTTCAAATTGTAGGATCAGGCACCAACAGTTGCGCTTCCCACTAGTAATGTATGGCTGCAGGAGGGTGAACAATTTTACATATGCATCTGGACTTCAAGGTTGAGTGGATAAACTTTTGAGGGGGGGGGAAATATGGTGTGAACTGGCTGTTAGAATGAAGAGTAGAATACGCTTTGTTCCACTGAATGCCTGTGTAAGTGAAACAAAAAGATTTCAGTAAAACCTAAGTGCCACTGCTTCTGCTTTCCTACAGATGAAGTAAACACAGTCACTGAAAACAGTGGGTAGCTGTGGCCCTGCATCTACCCTGTATTTAAGTTCTGGGTTTGTTTTACTTTGGACGAGGTTTGGTGTGGTCTGCTGCACAGAATTTCCTCACCAACTGTGTGGTTTGAGGCTAATTAAACAAACTATTTTGTATCCTTACATTTCTCTTAAGAGTTGGAGTGCATCTGCTAGGCTTCTGTAGTGGTGGTTCTGGTTTTGTTTCTTCTGGAATTTTTGTAGCTCATGCATGCTCAAGTTAGCAAACCGAACCAATGGGGATGATAAGGGTTTCAACAAATGGCAGTTACAGAGAAGTCAAAGGTTAGACGCTTATAATATTTACATTCTTTATCCTTTTGATATATAGATAGCTTTTTACGGCCTTTGAAACATCAGCTGGTCTCATTTGAGGCATGCTGTGCCTAGAGAATATATGAAAATTGGTACAATAAGAAAATAAAGATTAGCATGAGCTAGGAAGTGAAGTTGTCTCTGGCTATTGTCATTCAAGAATAAGCCGTGGGAGAGGTATATCAGGTGCAGGGTCAGGGTCCAAAGGAGGGGGAGATGAACTTATAAAAGGCTCTCACTGGGAGGAAGGAGTGAGAGAGCTGGGGATGCTGTACAGAAAGCAAGGTTGTAGTTGTAGGTGTAGTTCATGAGTCACACAAAAAAATGTTCCTGAATCAGAATACATGTCGCTTGCTTCTGCAGTCAAATCACACTGGACCTTGTAGATTGTGTAGCACATGGGATTCAAACAGTTTCATGCAAATTTGATTAGTTTTCTGCTTGATCACGCAGACCACTGAGGTGATTTCTTATACTGTGGTGTTTGTTGGAGTTTGACTCCCACTGAACCGACATAGAAAGCAGTCAGCGGGTTAGCTGAGAATGAGAATACAATCTGGGACCCTTGGTATTACAGTTCTGTTTTTTTAATAAGTGACAGCATAGGTGAAGAAATACAGCTGCCACTTATTATGGTATTTTTGTTTGTTTATTCTCTTCTTTCGGAAGGACAGTGAATGTTACATGTAGCAATGAACTGAAGGCCTTGTTCCCTTTGTAGCTGATCTTTTAATTATAAAAGAGGAAATCAGCAAGATTTCCTTCAAGTATCCTGACTGAAGCTTTCTTGTTTTGTCCATCTCCTTTTGTCAGGTACATGTTTATGTTATGTAAGATATACCATTCAGTAGCTATTTTGAGGCTTCATCCTACAAAAGAATTTAGCCACCTGAGAGTCAGGGGAGTGAAGGAAGTGATGCACTTTTGGGAGTAACACTCTCACGTTTGCTGCTGAGGGGCACCTTCTTTTTGCACTGTTCAGCCTAGTTTTTAACATATATGCAGCGAGATGTGAGAGTGACCACTAAACTTTCAGCAAGAAACTAACGAAGAAGAAACTGTAGAGAGGTGGGCAAGACAGAAGAGTGGAGTCAGATTCGACTGACTGCCAGATATGAAGAGCACAGCCCTTTTCTAAGTAAAGGTTAACTTTGCCGGCTGTATCTTTTAATAAGTATTTTTACAGTGGTGGTGTAAAGATTTTGATGTGCGTTGTTATAGCTTAATTTCCCATTAAGGGTACTCCATACTCCATTAATCTGTAACAACGTACTTGAGAAATTTTACGGTATCTCTGCAAAATATATTTACTAGGGATGCATTCCTTGGAAGGTTCGCTGAATCGAAGCCTCTGAAAGCCATTTGCTGACCCCGAGCCCTAGAATGCTAATCAGCTCTTCAGGTGCAGGGCTTCTAATTATGAGTGTGAAAGTTTCCAACATCTACAAGTTTGGTTCTCCCCCATGAACATTTTCCCTGTTTTTCCTGTCTGTATGCCATCTTGTCTATTTCTTTGTTGACTTGTTCCTTCCCTTGGATTCCCTTTGCATTTGTACCTCAACCAGAACAAATCCAGCAGCAGAAGGCTCACAAATACTGTTTCCTCCTAATGTTCCCGAAGAGCAGACCTTCTGCTGCTGCCAGAAGCAGCATCTAGGAGCCGCGTAGAGATGTTCTTTCAAATGTCACTTGTGTCGTAGCGACAGCAGTATGGTTCATAAGCTGGAACTACCTGTGCTGTTACATGCTGTTTTATTTTTTGGTACTGTACTGATTTGTTGTCAGGCTCCTCGAACAGAGCTGTTACCCCTTTGATAAGGTGGGGACAGAATGGGGAGCATGCAGGGAAGGACATGACGTATTGCTGGTCTCACAAAGAGTTTGTAGCCCTGTGGAGAACAGCAGCAGTACATGTGGAAAGTAAGCTAGAGTTGAGGAGGGTGCTACTGAGAGCCCTACGTTCTCTCATTTATCTTCCTGATCACAGCCAGTAATTAACACCAGTCTTTATATAAATCATTCTCTAGTCCTGCTGCAAGGACTCTATTAATGCACAATTTGGACTGAAAATTTAAATGCAGAAAGGTCACACAATGTTTTGTTAAGATTCCATTGTTAAGAGCCCACTGTCTGCTCTCAGGCGTCTTTCTGATGAAAACTGGTAATTCTGCCAAATGCTCGTCTTCGTATATGTTTGTTAGATCGTGTCTGTTATGACATAACGTACTATGTTGTAAATGGGATCTAACTGTATTATACCTGTATATTGTGATGAAACTTTGATAGGTGAAAACTAAAAGTTTTGAAACCAATTTTTGTAGCTGGCTTTACAGCAGGTGTTTGTGTTGCTGTTTGACTGCTATGTTTGCAGGTGGTGTTACAATATGGGAAGCTCAGGAAAGGGCATATTGATAATGAATATTGATAATACAGTCACCGATACTTGTATCCTGCTTGGAGATTTGCTACCTGTATCGCCTTTTTCTCCTCCCCATTTTCCAAGGGGTGGCTGGTGGAGATAGACGAGGTGTGATGCTGGCCTCCTCTTCTTTTAGGCTTGGGTCGTGATGTGTTCTGCTGTTGATACTCAGAGACCTGGTGTTCTGGGAAAAAAGCTGACATGTGAAAGAAAGGTTTTGTGTGTTTCAGAAAGAGTGTGTCCTATTCCGTGGATAATTTGTATAGCCATGAGCAGGGGTGCATGTGTGTCAGGGAAGAGCAGCTTTGATGGAAGCATGTTCTGTCACTGTATTCATTTCTTGGTTTGAGTTAGGAAGCAGACTAGTAACTGGTTTTAGAGAAATTAAGTACTTCAACAGTTGCTTAAATTAGCTTCACTAAAATACTGTAGTGCAGCAAACAAATTAAAAATTCAGTAAAAAATGATACCTAAAGATACATGTTCAAGATGATTTTTATCAATTCAGCAGAAGAACATTAATAGCAGAAAGCTGTAATTAAAAACACTACCAAGTGACTGTCTGGTTAGGGCTGGATCTTTCTCAACCTTCAGGTGTTAAAATGCATTTCAGCAAAGGTCTCATTGTACCAGTAGGTGTGAACCTTAGTGTGAAAATAAATTCATTGCCAGACAAACATCACCACAGGAAAGAGTCTTTTTATCTAGTCACTAATACTAAACTCTAGGTAATCTCCTTGTATCTATAATTATAATTTTTCACCCCATCTGTGGGCAAATTAAATCATGAATTTAGCCTGATTTTGGTACTCAGTGATCACTTAGGACTGGCCACATGTAGCGGGACCAGACTGCTTCACCTGGAAAAAATCCCCTCTTCTACAGGTTCTTGCTGGTGACTGCTTCCTCTTGAATCTTCTTTCTTCTTTTTCTGGTAAGCTTTGGAGGCAAAAAGATGCAACTTTTAAAGCATAACTCATTTTTACACAGCAATCTAAAGTCTGTTACAAACTCTGCTGAGATCTTTGCTGTTTTGTTTTAGTGTTCTGACACTCTTGTTTGTTTTTTCATACGTATGTATGGACTTGTCATTTGGGAGCTGTTGTTTTGCTCTTTATTTGTCTACCTTGCAGGAATTCTGGTCAGGGACCGAGACCCTGGCATGCTAAGCAAAGCTAAAAGGCAAGAGGGCAGGTTTGATTTTTATCTTCAGTGAAGGAGGTATTTCTGAGCAGTGTTATCTGTCATCAGGAAGAACTGTGGATGAAAGATAGGGCACCTGTTGCCTTATGGAGGGCACTCTCTTCAGCCGTCTTTGGCACCTGTAACCTACTGAAACTGGCATCGTATCTTCTGATGGGCAGTGCATCAAACTAGCAGATGGGCTAGAGCAGAATCGTGCCAGAAAACAGTTTGTGCATCAAGTTTTAAATATTAGAGGCCTGGCCTCCCATCTGAGAGTGCTGTAAGAGCAGACCATGCATAGCTTTTCTGCCTGGGGTTAGAGGATATGTCGTACCTATTCCAGCTTAGAGTAATTAACTTTGAAAGTCAAATTCCCGTTGCTGTAGAATACAAAACTTTGGCTCTAGTGAATCAAGAAGGCTTCCCAGAAAGATGAGTAAGCAGTACAGTGAAATTTCCTAGCAGTACTAAGTGTTCTTAACTTGGAGGCATTTGCAGTTATCTGCAAAACAGTTTAGCAGTTGAGCACAATTTTCCACTGAAAACGGTTTACTTGCATCTTGTGGAAGATGGTTTCACAAGCACAGTAGAGGGCCATGTGTATGTAATTTGTATAATAAAACTCTAAATTCATAAAGATACCTCGAAGAAGAATCTAGAAAAAAAAATCCTAAACACTGCTCAGAGTGTTTATGAATAAATGCTCTTCTCTTTATATGAAAAAACACTTCTCTCAGAATAGGGTCTGTCCAGGAAGCACTGATGCATTGTCATACACTTGAAGCACTGAAGTTCTTGGGGAAATATTGAATATTGGGAATATTGGGAAATATTGAATATTGGGAAGCGGGCTGGGAGGGTAGCTGGGAAGCCACATGCTTTGCTTTCCTTGAAATATTTGCCTTAGTACTCTCCGTATGTAGGATATGTTTGAAGTTGTGTTAACTAGCAGATGCTACTTCTGATTTATTTGTTTACATTTTGCTTTTAGAAACTATAATCCTGCAACTTGGATTATTTTCTATTGTTAGATACTCTGAGCAATGCTTCCCCCCTTTTGTCAGCCACTGAATTTAACAGCTCCTGGCTTGACTTTAGTTGGGGTCTGAATTTTTCCAGCTTTTTTATAGGCAGCCTGTAACGCTGAAGTGTGGTATTTTCAAGGTTAGGTTTTATTTCTGCAAAAACTAAGCTGACAATATCACTCTCAGGATTAGTTATCCAATGAAACAAGGCAAAAACAAAATGCTAGCAACCCAAGAACTTCTGAAAATAATTTTGTTCATGTTTCCAAAACAAATACATTCTCAAAATACCCGGCAGTGGCAAAGACAGCAGCTGTGGACAGGAGCAGGGATGTTTTTTCAAACTGCCAAATCAATGCTGTTTTCTTTTCCACTGTGTAAACTTTGTCAACAAAACTGGTTCTGTGAGAGCCATTGAAAATATTTCACCATATTCTAAATGTGACTGCCACAAATTAACTGCTAAAACTACAACAAGCACGTTTGAACTGGCAAATAGAATTGGCACGTTTCTTTGTCAGACTGAATGCAATTGTGCGGAGTGGTTGTAGGAAATGGCAGTTCATCCAGAAACGCTCTTTTGTTACCATGTCATATTAACATTTATAAAGCTCCGTTAATTAAGGTTGTGGCACTCAGCAACAAAACGGATGAGATTCACGATAAAAGAGGATGATAAGACCACAACTGCTGTGCCTGGATGAAACTAGGGAATTCTGGACATGGGTTAACGTGAGGTAGGTTATTGTGTAGGCACAACAGTTGGAAATAAGGCAGCGTGGCATCTTCTTTGCCATTATTTCAGAGTGCATTTTATATTTCTATACTTTTCAGTGGCATGGTAGCTGTGATTGTGGGATGAAGGAGAGGAAGAGAAAATAAAGCTGTGCCCTTCGCAAATGTTTTATTAGACTTTTCTTGGCACAAGGTGGAAACGGCCACAGCCCCCGCACAGATTCACATTGCACCAGTCTTCCCCGCTAGCAATTATGCAGACAGTGGTTTTGATTGTGTGTATACATTAACACCTCTTCCCCCAAATGTAAGGAAACTGTGCATCTCTAGTTGATAAAAGCAATACAAACTGTAAACTGGGAACTCTTGCATTTGTTACACTATTTTAAGATCCCGTTTGCAAACATAATCTCACCATGTAGTGCTCCTGGTACTCTGTGTGTACTTATACGCCATTAGAGACTTCCTGCACATCAGCACTGCTCTCCTGCAGGGTCTCTGCTTACTGTCCTGCAGTCTAGCACTTAACTGATTGTAATATTATAAATAGCCATGTGCTACCACACAGAACGAGGCTAGCACATGGCTAATTACAAGTATACAGTAATTAACTATGAGCTAAACTCGCAGGAGAGTATGTGGTGGTGGTCTATGAGGTATGTAATCAGACTGTTTGTTAAACCTTGGGAGCCTTTCCAGTCTGTTAAGTAACTATACATAGTAATGAGACCATTTTTTAAAAACCATTTATGTATATTTATGGACAAAAAATAGTCTGTCATATCTGAGCCGTGGTTAAAATATTGCTGCCTGTTGTAGGAAGGGTCAATTAAAATGATGCAACAGAAGGTATGAATGCAACTTCTGCTTATCCGTATGTATACGATTGAGCTTTATAAGAAGTGTAGAGTACTATCCATTGTGTGTGTAATGCCTTGTTTCATGCATGTGCAGTAAAAATGGTAATACCACTTCTCCTTTTGCGTATTTGAAAGTCGTGATTTCATTTTCTGGAGCATCTGTTCCTGTATCTTGTTGAGCTTTGTCTGATTTCTCTTTCGTTTCACGTTGTAACATTTTGCAGTTAGGTTTGGTTTTATTTTTCTTCAGGATATTCTTTCAATATTACTCCAAAAAGCATCCACATGGTTATAGTGTAAGAACTGTGGGGGTTAGGCCCTTTTGCTGGGCTACCTCCCGTTAATTGCTCTTCTTCATTACCCTGACAGCTGTTACTGTCTGTTCCAGATTACATGAATGAGGCCTCTCTTTATAAAATGTCAAGATGTCTGCAGGGAAGTTAGATCAGACTCTTTGAAATAACATTTAAATTTGATACTTCTTTGTACCTATCAAGCCTCTGTTAAGTAATTTGGTATTAAAATACATTTTCTTATACACAGATTCTTTTCTGATCAGTATCAGTAAGAGAGCACATCTCATTCTGTTTGGGTAATGTGACATTATTGTGTACAGTGAAAACACATGGGATGTGTTCTTTTAGACTAATGTCTGCAGCTATTAACACACAGTCTACATGTAACATAAAAAAGATAAAGACCAAAGCACCTTTGCCTTAATTCCCATTTCAGTACAAGGAAATGGTAAGAAGTAAGTTTATCAAAATTTACATCCTGCTTGGAAGAATAGTTTTGAATTGTGTTCTGAATGTCACTGTTACTCGCCTGAGTCTATGGATAGTTCACACCTTCCAGAGCTACTGTTTTGGAATAGCTTCATTTTATCTTAATGCGCAATTAGCACAAAAACAGTGACATCAGGGTGTCAAGCTTGAAGGCACACAGCTACAAGTGTCTGTGCTGCCACATTGAACCCAGAGACTGAGCAGAATTGAAGGAAGATGGCAGCTGGAGTCTGTTCATTGTAAAAAAATATATATTTATGCCCTGACCATCAAAAAATGTAAGTTTGGATGGTTTGATTAGATCCAAGTTTACTTGATTTTTATTATGTGGATAAAAGTAGTCCATTTTTGTGTGTGCTGATAGTTGAAGTGTTTCACACCTGGACTGTTGTTGGTATTTGATCATTATAAGAAGTTTGAAAGGGACACTTATTTCCTAGGAACTGTATTCTTTTTAGTTTTTCTCTCAGTGATGATTCTAAAAGGTGATTTAGTCTCATTAAATTTTAATCCCAGTATAGCTCCATGTAGCTTCAGTAGTATCAGAGAGAACTGATAGTTCTCTCAGGGTCAGAAGAAAATAGAATCACATTGTCTGTGCAGAGAGGTTCTGTCTCCTGGGCTGTAATTGGCACATGTGGTCAATTATTGTTTTGAAGTTTCTACTTGTACCAAGAGGCAAAATCCCTCATCTCCCCTTTTAGGCAGGTGATGGCTCTGCTACCCCTAACTTAGGCCAGTGTCTAAATAATGTCAGAATAGAAATCAAGGTTCTGGGGCCAAATTAATTTGTAATAGAGGAAAGCTGGCAATCCTGTCTAGAGGCATAATATAGGTCATAACTTTTAAGTGGTGTCTTTGTCACGACAGTGGATTGATGGGAGCCAAATAGAGAGGTTATCCAATTGACTAGAATGACTTAAACATAGTCTGTTATAATGGAATACCTCATTGTGGTGCCAACGTGCAATGGGGACATCCTGCTTACTGCTTAATTACCATGGAGAGAGAGTTCTGAAAGCGTGGGTTAAAATTGCTGCTATACTCGTTGATCACAACTTCTGTGGTGTTGGGTTTGTTTTTTTAACTCGGCAAGTCTTTGACTTTTAAAAGCTGGAATTCAGACAAAATGTTGTGTCATATGTTTTACTGATCACCTTATGCAATGTTAGCTTCCTCTTTGCAGTTATATTTTGTTGCATACAGCTTGATCCATCTCTTTCTCATTTTGCAGCTTCCCCTCATACTCATGTTCCTGTAGAAGATGATGCAGTGCATGTAATTAAAGTGGTAATGTGGAGATCTTATTCCTAAGTTGTTAACTTGTATGCAGTGCTTTCTCTTAATTATCTATCCTTATTTTCAGTATTGAATGTGTATTGCATGCCTGTGGCTTTTTTTAACATCTTGATATACTTTCCCTGCTAGGGGATATGCGTGGTACTTCCACGACTCATAGTGTTTCCTTGACTTGATTTTTTCCTTTCCTTGATTTCTGCCCTGAATGGTTACATAAGGAAAATCAGACTATGAACTTAAACATGTCTGATCTATAGCATTTCTGGAAAATAGCATCTTTAATAATTCCTGAAAGAATCTGTGTTGTATGAAAGTGCATTGCCAAACAACTTTTTTTCTTACCTACTTAGAAAAATTGTATTTCAGATGGTATGGTATAAGGGAGGTGGGAAAAAAGGGGATTTAATCCTCTTTGAATTTATCGAATTTATCTTATGCTTTTGTTTAGGAACTGTTGTATCTCTAAAACAAGTATCTAGTATTTTATAATGCTAAGTTTGTTTATTTCTCAATAGGAATATCTTGAAAATGGGCCCTTATTTTCCGAACTGAAATTTTACCAGAGGGCTGCAAAACAAGAGCATAGTAAGTAATACACCAACAAAATAAAAACCACTGAATTCTGACTCAGGTAGATTTAAGGACTAATTTAGGTTTCATTTCTTCTGAGAAGAACTAATGCTTTAGAGCTTGATAACCAACTCGCTTCACATACATTGAACTGATTCCAGCTGGTGCTGTAATAGCTTTAGTTTGCTGTAATTTTCTTTATTTGGATGTCATCCTTGTTGTTTCCGATCAGAAGTATGACAGATTTGTTAGGTGCACACTTCAAAGTGCACAGCAATGGTATGGACTACGGAGAGAGGTCAGCCTTAAAACAGAGGTACTACACGGGCTGATTTGTGACTATACTTCTGCTAGTAACTATTCTTGTGTACAAAATTAAGAATGTGTGTAATCATCACAGGATTTAGTAGTAATCAAGGCACTTGATTCTGCAGACAATTTAGCATGGATGTGATTTAATTCTGGGAACTGTCATAAAGACTTCAGGTGACTTAGGTGGCTGGTAGACATAAGCACTTGTGATAGCTTGAAGTACTCTGTATGAAATAAAGTAGAGCTTCCAAAGGAATTATTTGGTCAGCTACTGATAACTTTGTATCTGCCTTCGAATGGAACAAAATGTCAAATTACTAGAACAAAAAATGCTTCTTGTTTTGGAAAATGTAGAGAACTTTAGTGTAAATCTATAATCCTTTGTTTGGTACAGTAACTGCCAAATAAGTTATGCTTGTTTTATTGTTCAAAGTCTTGGCTTGGTAACTAAAAAATAAACTAAACCCTGAAATTCTCTAGTTAACCCAATATTATCTTTTCTTTATTATTATTATTACAGTAAGAAAATGGATGAATCTCAAAAAAATAAGATGCTTAGGAATTCCAGTGTTTTGGGGATCAGGCTTGGCTGAGTACAAGGGAAAAAGGTAATAAGATGAATTGTAATTAAGCCTGAAGTTGACTGAAGATCCCTTTTCAACAAAATGGAGCTACCTCCTTTCAGTCTGACACAAACTTGTAGCCTTGTCTTTAAAGTTTCCTCCCTCTTGTGTATTTCTGGATAGCTATAGATTCATGGTCATGGAGAGACTGGGGGAAGACCTTCAAAGAATCTTTAAAGATTGTGGAAGTAGATTTAAGAAGGAGACTGTTCTGCAACTTGGAGCACGAATGGTATGTATACAGAAAGAAAATTGCTATGTCTCACAGTTCGTGAATTAAACTAATAAAATCATCATTCTTAAATGGTGAAGTTCATTTAGTTAGCTTTTGAATTTGGAAGTAAACACATGCAAGTGCTGTGCATTTTCTTGTCTTTCATCCTTTATAAAATGAACATTAAGTGCAAAATCAAGACCCTCTGTAGACTGGAAGTTGGTAGGCTCAAACCCAACTTTTTCTAAGCGGTTAAAATATAGACCATACGCTTCAAAATGTGTGTCTAGACTGAGATTTGTAAGCCCATTCTCATGCTTTAACGTGTATTGATTTTTTTTCAGTGTTTGAGAGGTATTGTATTAGACATCCATATTTGTCAAAGTTCACAATTGCATGCTTGAATGCAAAAGCTTGAGAGTGTTTGCTGAACACACAGGTAGTACAGGCCGAGATTAGGCTAGTCTGCAAATATCAGTTTCGTTTTCAAATGTGTAGATTGGCACGTTCTAACCGAAAATTATATATGTTTTCATTTGCATTATAACTTGTGTCGTGAGAGACTGCTATTACTGAAGAGAGGTGCACAGCAAATGGGGGCAGGGGCAATGGTCATAAATTGCAAGAAGGGGATTTCTGACTGAATATAAAGGAAAAGTTTTTGCAGAAAGAATGGCTTAGCACTGGAACAGGCATCCCAGAGGTTGTGGAATGTCCATCCTTGGAGACTTAAAAGTTGACTGCTCAGTCTCTTGTACAACCTGATCTAACTTATGTTATCTCTTCTTGAAGCAGCATTTTAACTAGAGACCTCCAATGTTCACTTCTAACCTAAAAATGATAATAAAAGAAAGTGAACAGCTTTGTAGTCACATCACTGACTAACTTGTAACACTCCTTGTGTTCTCCAGCAGCCAGGATTGTCCTTTGTTTGAGGTGACAGGTGCACGTGTTGCTGTTTATTTCCAGTAACAGAGCTGTTGTAGTACCTCAGCATAGAGCTGAAGAAACATAATGAGGAGGGGGTAATGATGTAAAATGTGGACATGTAATAATTGAAAGGATCAAATGTATTACAAACCATCAGGGCTGATCGTGTGCTCTTCTGAAGAGCTTGGTGTTCTTAGCAGTTCCTCCTGTGTTTATAAAGTGCTTGTTTGGCTTTGTGACCTTAGAAACTGGGACTCATATGGTAGTTAGACGGGGATACACATGGCAAAGTATGACTGTTTAAGATTTGATATCAGCTGTGTGCATGGTGGGAACAGACTTGGTGGAAAGAGTGAGCAGTCCTTGTGCTCTAACTCAAAACAGATGTTACCTCAGTTTGTGTAGCCCTTGAGCTCACTGCGTGAGAAATATTTGGTGGTAGGGTTAAGGGTGAAGAAGTGGAGATGATGATGGTGCTTGCTTTCTTTTTCTGTTTTAAATCCTTCCTAGTTGGATACTCTGGAATATATACATGAAAATGAGTATGTTCATGGTGACATTAAAGCAGCAAATCTGCTTTTGGGCTACACCAATCCACATGAGGTAAGCATGTTTACTTATCTACACTGTTACATGAATGTGTTTCTAAGTGTTTAATAGTTTGTTACATGTATTCTGTGTTAACAATTCATGTATTAAAAAGAGGTTTGGGCATGAATATTCACATCCTCTCATGACAAATCCAATAGAGTCTCTGTGGAGCCTTGTTTGAGAAAGAATAAAATTCTGCTGCTTCTTTTAGGGCTCTGTTAACTGAGGTAGTAGTAAGGGACAGGTAAACTAATCAACAGGGTAAATTAGAGGTCCTGCTAGTGTAAGTATAGTATTAGAGTTTAAGGATGTGGCCCTTGTATTTTCATTCTTAGGATGTTCTAGCTTTCTAATGTCATCATGAATTGTGATTCCATACCACTAACTGTTATGTCCTGCTTGTTGTAGTGAATATGGCAGGTGGAGTAGCATTAAGGTTGCTGCTGTCTAATACCCTAAAACTAGGCTTGAAATTGAAGCATTTCAGTAAAACATTGTGAAACAAACCTTTTGATCTTGTCATACTCTGTATGGTTTTACCACGTCTTTTTTTTTTCTTAATACATTTTAAGTATGCCTTTTTCATAAAGGGAAAAAAATCTAATTTCACTTAAATGTAATTAGCTGTAAGCAATACTTCTCCCTTTTGTTTTTTTTTTTTTTAAATTTTTCTACCACAGTGATGAAGAAACAGATATTACAAAACAGCTCACTGCCATTAAAGGTCGAACCATTAAACTTTATCTACTTTCTTACAAGTTTCAAGTTAAATGGTTGATTCAAAATTAACTTTCCAGCTTTCTAGAATACATAGTTTAAGAACTATCACAACTGTTTAAAACTGCTGTCTTTTTAGACAGTGGTAGCAGCCAGTACATAATCTCAGTTTATGGTGTTTACCAGCCTGCTGAATCCAAGAAGAAGGCTATTTAGAGGCAAAACGATCTGCTACCCAATTCCATTAACATAACTCAAATGACTTTTTTTTTTTGTCTTGGCTATTGTGTGTTTTTATGACAACAAGATATGTTGCTGTTTTTCACAATGAAATCATTTTGGAAGTGTCCATTGATAGTAATCATAAAATTTTAAGACGTAGCTGACTTTGATCAGCTGCTTTTGAGTTAGCTATGTTGTGGGGTGGTCTTCTGATTTGTTTCTCATGTTGTCTGCATGAAGATGGCATACTAGTATTTAGTTTTCATGAGTAGTAAATTTACTGACAGATTGAAGTAATTTTGAGTTACTGGACAGAATTTTAAGGTGGAAATGTAACTTAATAAATACAGAAAATATTAATAGATATTCCAGCTTAAGTATCTTCTAGCTCGAAGTGTAAAAACGGTAAGTTACTGCTGAGATTTTTTGTTCAGAATTTTGTTATGGTAAAATGTGTTTTCCAGTGAAGTGGTTCTGTAAAACAAAATAAATAAAATCACATTCCTATTTGGAATAGTTAAGAGGAAAAGATTTCTCATATTTGCTTTCATTAGTAAGGTATGCATTAAACTTGCATTTCTATTAGCCTAAGAAAACTGAGAGCTGTTCAGATATTATTAAATAAAGTGAGGTTGAATGGAAATAAACTCCCTAGTCACAGGCGCCCAAAATTCTGCAACTGGCCACAGGTCTGCTGGTTTCCCCGAAGCCATGATAACTATACCATACCAGCCCAGAACCATGTTCACAGAGCTTGGAAGTGCAATGTGTTTGTGTGTGTGTGATGATTATTTATAAATGTATTTTTAAGGTAATGTGTGCTGAATTGAGCTTAACGCAGCAGCACAGATGGCTTAATGGGGACAGGTTTTGGACAAATAAAAACCAATTGGTTTGCCGTATATCTTCAAACGTGTATGCTCTGTGGGGCAGGAGAAAGAGTAATCTCACCAACACCACAGCTAAAAATTTCAAGTTAGATGCTGTAATGTAATTCAATAAACCTGCCCCTGGAATTGTTGGCTGACGTCCTGTCTGCCCCGTACTTCAGTAAGTGTTCTTTAGCTGGGCACTCTACTCTGTAGGTAGGTGCAGTCCTAGACAATATCCTCATGCAGATGTGGGCATTCAAAGTGTGTGTAAACTTGCACATGTGATTCTGCATTTGTTAGGTCTTGCATTTGTTAGGTCTTGCATTTGTTAGGTCTTGCATTTGTTAGGTCTTGCATTTGTTAGGTCTTGCATTTGTTAGGTCTTGCATTTGTTAGGTCTTGCATTTGTTAGGTCTTGCATTTGTTAGGTCTTGCATTTGTTAGGTCTTGCATTTGTTAGGTCTTGCATTTGTTAGGTCTTGCATTTGTTAGGTCTTACACGTGCCAGTGATTTGGCTGTAATTCCTATATGAAAGTCATTTCATCCTATTCCAAATTTTGTACTGTTCCTATTGTAAGGCTTCATGATGTTGTGACAATCTTTTCTACAAATCAAGCTGTCTTTATAACATGCTGGTAAGTTGAGGCTGTTATGTGTTTACTAGAACAGTATTTAGGAAGTTCTGTGGAGCACTACCACTGACTAAATATGACAACAATGTGGAATAACCTGACCCATAGCTTCCAAACTGTTGTCAGAGATGCTGTATTTGGGAATCTTGTATCAACCTTAGAGACTTCAGAGAAAACCTCAAACACTATTACTGCTACAAAATGCTTGTGAAGCATGTTTTTTATCTAACCTCTTTCTGTTAAAATGGTAGATAGCTAGATAGCCTTGGTCTGGTTGGTTAAAACAATGGATCTGGGAGGTAAAGTGGTCAAGCTAGTTTCATATTTAGGGAGTGGGAGCATCTAGCCAATGGCAAACTCCAACTCAGGAAGAGAATGTAAGCTGGGAGACCTCTGGCTCCTGGGGAAGTTAGTATAATAAAGCTGTCTGAGCTAACAATTCATCTGGTGAGTTTTTGTTATGAATTTTATGTTGGGGGGATTCTTACTCTGTAGGATTTAGGATTTTAAGAGAAAATAAATTTGAAGTGTGCTGTCAATTACAGAAATATTTGTTTTTAAATGGAACCCATAAATAATCTCTTCTTATGTATAAAAAGGAATGGAAATACAACTCAGATTTCTCTGTTTTGGTGAAGAGACAGAAATCTGTTCAAAAAAAGCATATGTACCTTTAGCCTGATGTTGCTTCTGTTTATTTAGTGTCTGTTCGTGTGTCCTGTATGCAAATTTGCCACCAATGTCCTTCAGTTCCAGAAAAGATTACTTTTTTTGTGTTAAATTTTCTGTTGTTATGCTGTCTCTTCTATAAATTAACCTAGTGAATTTACACCACTGCCAATAAATATCATAGTCCCCTTTTTGAAATAACATGTGAAATCCATATTGCTATCCCTTACCTTGTGTGGCAAGGCAGAGAAACAAATAAAGTAAAGGTCCTGTCACTCTGTGACCTCCAAATGATGTTTAGAAATGGTTAGAAGATCAGAATCAACTGACCTCAAAGAGCAGCTAGCTGCAGATCTATTCAATAGAAGGGAGCGAGGCCATTCAGCGAGTTACAGGTCAAAAGATCAATTCTCTAGTCAATATGTTTCTGAACATGGACCCAGCACAATGACTGACAGAATAGGAGTGATGTACTGAGGGAAGTACACAGCCCATGAATCTAGGAGAGGCCTGAAAGCAAACTTGAAGTGATCAGACCTATAAATTACAGAACAAGTGAAGCACTCTCAGTGTTGTGGCGAGTTGAAGATGATTTGGTGCGTAGTAGGAACTGTTTGTATGATAAAACAGAACAAGCGTTTCTGGAGTAGACTCTAAAAGAGGAATATGAATCCACTAAACATTTAAATTGTGATACTGTTAAAAGGGACAAGTGGTCGCGAGAGAAATGCTTAAAATTGGAGTTTTTAATAAATGAAGTAAGGCTTGGAAGAATGCCTATTCAAAACAATTCTTGTAGCATTTCTTTTTTTATGCAATATATGGGCAGATGTGTTGCAGACTCTCAAGACTCTACCAGAAGTCATGTATTTGCATTTTCAAGCTGTAAATTTTAAAATTAGATTTGCACCTCAGTTTTGCTTTTAAGTTTTTCTTAGACATGATAGTTACAGAATAAAACTCACAGACATGAATCATAGATGGTCTTGAAGGAAAAGGAAGAATAAAGAAACATTTCAAAATCTTAAATTTAAGATCAGCTTTCAGTGGAGCAGTGCAGAAGATATAAAGCTCATGCACTGATCATACAGGAAAAACATGCATGAAAACAAGTCCAACTGTAAGCTATTTTTCATTGTGAGATGAATCACTGTGATTCCTGCTTTTTAGTCCAGCATGACAGATTTGCTAAGGATCAGGTGAACTGAGAAAAAAGAAAATATTTTCTGTTCCCTTTCATGCCTTTTAGGAAGGATACAGTACCCAGGTATACAGAAACAGCTGAGTTTGACACACAGATGTTGGCTACTCCTCTGATTTGAGATGTAGCTTTGCAATGAGATGCCCTAAATTTTCTTTCATCATTCTTACTGCTACGTTTGGATGGAGTTGCTCACACAGGTTTAATTTCTTTTTGTGGTTATGGCCCAGATATCTTGGATTTCAATTGATTCCAGCACTGGAACTTGTAGCTATGCTTCCTCTTGGCTTTAAAGAGGAAAAAAGACGTGGAATGAAAACACGTGGGTACAGAAGAAAAGGAGAGCCAAGAACCTAGATTGGGCATCCCAGAAATGGCTTTAGACTTGGCCTGCATGGATGGTTTGGCAGTGTCATTGAACCTTTTTGTGGCCAAATGGGTTTACAAAGGCAGCTGTTTCCTGGATAGGATTTGAGAAGTGGAGTAAAATTAAGGATAGGTTCAAGCACAATTTCAGCATGTTATGGTGAGCTTGATGTATTCTTAAAATAAGGTATTTCAAAAATATTTAGAATGGTGGAATTGACACTTATTCCTTGAAGTCCGAAAGTGGTATAGTCAGCTGGAATTATGTCTTTGAATTGTTTAGACTGAAGCTTGTACAAAGCCCCTGACATTACTGTTCTATTCTATGGATTTAGTGTTAGTTCAGCCTATGAG
Source organism: Anser brachyrhynchus (assembly GCF_964034855.1). Lineage (NCBI taxonomy): Eukaryota > Metazoa > Chordata > Aves > Anseriformes > Anatidae > Anser > Anser brachyrhynchus. The sequence continues at coordinate 8,598,274 of NC_137696.1, read as the reverse complement.
ATGATGAGCCATTGCAAATATTTCCCTTTAAACAGATTCAGTCCTCTGAGTCTACTTGATGCTTGACTTCTTTTCTGTTTATTTAAAACTTGCAATGAACACCATTCTAGTCAAAACATTCTTCCAGCTTTACCTGCTACAACTTGGCAAGATTCAAACAAATTTAACAAAGCATTGGAACCTTGTATAATGCAGCACTACATTTATGTTCACAGCTTTGCCAGTATGACTTCTGATTTCTCTGTGCACGTACATTTCTCTACCATTCTATCTCCCTGTATTTTTTCTAGAGCCTCGTTCCATTCTGTGTATGTGTGCAACAGTGTAAAGCTGAGAAAAAAACAGGGAGCCTTTCTCGCTCCAAACCCTTTTCTTTAAGTAGGAGAACATGCTAGGCCCTGAATATAGAAATTAAACAGGCTGAGGAGAGTTGGAAGTGGTCTAAATTCCCTTCTACAGATACAGATGTTTGTTTTTCCTCCTTCCTTGTTGTGTGTTTTTTTTTCTGTCCTAATTGCTACACTTAAAACTTCCTATCCCAAGATGGACTTCAGTCATAAGACCTGCTTTAGCCCATCTTTTTGTAGTGTAGGGTCCAGCTGAAGCTCACAGCTCTATGACCATAAGCAATCTGCCTCATATTAGCTGTTATCTACTTAGTTATTTACAGTGCATTGCGCAAACTTAGTGATGGAACCAGTGGGAAGAAACCATCCAAAGAAAATCTCTGTATTGTCAGCTGTTCAACAATGAAGCTCCTGTTATGCGTACTGCAAGATAAAGAATACACCATGAGAATCCAAAGTGCAGGTCCTGTGGCTTCCCAAATTAGTGCAGTTATAACATACACAAGTTTAAGAATTTTGTGTGTCTAGCAGATACTGAGCACTTTACATCTAAAGCAATGTGAGGGAGTCGCACACAGAAAGGACAAGAAGACCACCAAATCTACAGCTGGTTGCTTGTGTACATAAATAATTATTTGTGCCTGTGTGGCTGTTTGCTTGAATAAGATGGCACGTTCATGTTTGCATGAAATTAAGTGCGAAGAGTTTAGAAATCTGGCTCCTAATCTATAACAAAATCTATTAATAACAGACCATGCTAGGCACTGCTGAGTCTAGTGCAAACTGGGATGCGTTTAAAAAACAAACAAACAAAAGCCGTGAATAAAATCAACAGAGATAAAAAAGAAAGTGCGGGGGTAGGAGTGTCTAATGTAACACAGCTAAAACCAGCTGTTCTAGGCTTCTGTCACTTGCACCTTCATCATCCTTGATATAATTTCTTGTTTGAAGTGTCTTATGTATCTTATTCTGCATGTTTTGTTTTTTTATTTGCTTTGTTGTTACTATAAAAAGCATGCAGATGAAAATATTTGATATTGAAACTCACGCTAACACTGACTTTGTTTTTCTCAATATTCTTGAATATTTACCTTCTTTTCCCTCTCCCTATACTCATACGTTTTTAAAACACACACACACAGATTACTCAACTACCCCTACCCACCAAGTTCTGAGCAAATTCAGAAGGGCACGCTGTGTTACACTATCAAAAAGTGACAACTAGCTATAAAAAAACTATATATCTTTTTAATGATGAACGGGCTATAATGAGAATTGATGAAATGAAATTAATGGTAATTTAAAATAATGTAGACGTTTTAATAATGATTGTGGCAAGGTTTTAGCAGGGCATTGCTGGTTTTGTGCAGGCTGAAGGGGATTCATTTTGCTGGGGGCTTTCCCTTGAGAGGCCACCAGCACTTGTGTGATTATGGAAAAAAATCTGTTGTGGGAGCTGGAGCAGTGCTATGTGGCTCGGCCAGAAGCACGCTGAGCCATGGCACTTCTGACCAGCTTCAGGAGCAAACTGCTGCGCTCCCAGGAGTTGCCTGTGTGTGGCTTCAAGAAGTCATTGCTGCTTGGTTTCCATGTCTCACCTCCTTCAGTCGAGACAGGACAATCTAAAACTACTTCCCACTTTTAGGGTTGTTGTTTTTTTCAGTAGAAATTTAAAATCGCTCTGCTGATACTAATACTGATGGATTTTTAAGTATATCTGTTGCTGAAAAGCAGAGATCAAGGGTATGTAGTTACTAAGGATGAGACCCAGTAATTTAGTTACTAGGTTCAGGTTTAACTAGCAAGTGTTTGTGGCTACTCTCCTGCTGCTAGGCTACTCCGAAAGACCACCAAGGCTGGGCTGCTATCTGTCACCTTGTGTAGCATTCACAGCCCAGGCAGCAGCAGAGAGCTGTCAGGGCTGCTTTTCTTAGGCTATTTTCTTCTAGTGGTTAAAATCTCATTTGAATTTAAGGCATAGTCTGGGTTTGTAAAGATTCAAATCCCCCTCTGGATTTCATCCTATTGTACCTGATCAGCTGTACATGCCAGCAATCGGTAGTCAAGCAAAATCCAAAATGTGCTACTTAGCTGGGGAAGAATACGTCTTCTGGCCTGCTCTCCTTCCCAGCCCACAAAGGAGGCAGAAGTCTCGCAAAACTTGGCATGATGGTACTTTAAATTAGTTCTCTCACACGGGCTGTGGGCTCAATTAGGACAGGTACCAGAGCATCAGGAATACGCAGGAGAGTAAATGCAGGAGAAAATCAAATTGGTGAACCCAACAAAGTTTATGCCTTGTCCCAGATTTTCTCAACACGCGTACAGTCTTTAATCTTCTATCATGGTTTGTATAGTCTGTCAAGTGAAAAACGTCGTCAGTAATCTTAAAAGCCATCAACCTGCAGGAAGCAAGCGCTGCATCCCAGCTTACATGCTCCAAATAAGCACAGCTCCTGCAGCAGAAACAGTAAAACCAAGAGACCAGCCATCCCAGGATTTGAAGCTGCCTGGAGCACAAACAGGAATCAGTAATTCAACAGAATGTGGTACAAAATAATGTGTTGTGTTTTCTTGAGGGTTTTTTGTTTGTTTGTTTTTCCTCTACCAGGAGTGATGTAATTAAATTAAAAGTGAGTGCTAGAGGAGTTTATTGTAGACTTTTATAGGATAAACTATCTTTTAGCTGAAGAGAACAAAAACTAAGGTTAGAGTAAGAAAAAGTTTTTCTTTATAACTTGATTTGGTAGAAATGATCTCTGTGCTTTCAGGTGGTTCTGCTTCTGCCCCAGAGCTCAGTTCCATTGGCAGTGTAACAGCAGTCTGTAGCATTTTTATTTTATTTTTCAGTGAAAGTACCATACTTGGATTTCTTTTTTTTTTTAAAAAAAAAAAAGCAATTACCTAATGTGAGAACTGGTCAATGAAAGGGGTCAAAGGCCAGGTGGGAGTGTGAAAACAACAGAGTGAGAAAATAACCTATGGGGTATTATGGGGTGGACAGATTGTGATTAAATTCCAGCTGCTTTCAACAAGTTACTGCTTGTCAGCTGCGCTGCGGTAATTGACCATGTGCATGTATTAAGTCCACCCCCGTAGGAGGGTAGAACATGTTAATCTGAACTTCATAGAGTGGACATGTGTCTGTAATCTAAATTTTGCAAGTGGCAGAACTCACACGGATGCACTATGCTTAGAGAGAAACAGGAGCCAGATGACTTGTTCGGGGTTGTCTTGACAGGCAGCAGAGGAGCAGGAATTGTAATTCAGCTTGCCTGAGCCGCTCAGTTTTCAGTTTCAAACACCACAGAAGCGAACATGGCTGTAAGTTTTAAGTCAGTTGATACTTTCCCAGTGAAGTGCTGCGACTGTTGAAGTGCATCTCCCAGATACCTCGTTCAGAGCCGTGGGGCTTCCCCTCTCTGGCTATTTAGGTAGCTATAGCCAAGCATCTGGGAAAAAATCACCTGTGCTAGGATGGAAAGGTGAACGTGTGGCAGGATGCATTGGTGTGCTACCTTATATCCAGTGAGGGCTCTCTTTTTTTTTTTTTTTTTTTTTAAACTTCTACACTGATTTAGTTCTGGATTTGCTTCAGAGTAACTTGGAGTGAAGTTTGTGCCTTCTTCAAGTTTAGTTTAAATTCAGGAGTGATTTACTAGGTTTGCTTTCAAGGCTGGGCGTGGGGAGCTGGTTTGGTTTGCTTTGTTTTATTGTACTCATTCTGTTTAAATAGCTGCTGCCAGCACGAAGCTGTTGGCAGTGACATTCAAGAAGAGGAGATTGCAGTCGGGTAATGCCCACAGCCCCGCGGCCATGGGCCCTGCTAGTGCTGGCGTCCTGCATGCTGGGGAGCTGCAGCCTCTCGCTTCTCGTGGCTCTCATGTCGTGCTGCTGACATGAAGTTGTACAGTCTCAGCTGATGGGAGATCTGAGCAGGGGTGTGTGAGCGTGTTTTAAGTGAGGAGAGAAAGGGGTCCCATAAGCAGCATGAGAATACATAAAAGGCATATTGTGGTTTATGATGTCTAGATGCCCACCTGGAGAGCAGAGAGCTTAGGAACAAAATAAAAAGACTGAAATTGTGCTCGACTCTGGAATAAGATAAGAGTATGGTAGTGGAAGGATTTAAATGGGGAGGGCAGCTGTTATAGCCCCCAGTTGTACATATTTTATCCTGAGGCACCATTTGGTTTAATAAAATTTAGATCTAAGGCTGTCCTTAACCTATCAGTTTCTTAAGACTTAATTATAAAGGTTATACTTTCAAAGGACAAAAGCATTATTCATTTGTCTGTTCGTGTCTTCCAGGTTTATCTTGCAGATTATGGACTTTCCTACAGATATTGTCCCAATGGGAACCACAAACAGTATCAAGAAAATCCTAGGAAGGGCCATAATGGGACAATAGAGTTTACCAGCGTAGATGCCCACAAGGGAGTAGGTAGGTTTCTTTTTTGTATTTCAGAGGAGTGATTACAGCATGAGTAATCAGGCTGTGAAAGCTGATGTATACAATAGAAGTAGTCCTGGGGATTGCTTGAGGTTGATTGGACCCTTGTGTGGTGACCTCTTCTTGTACCTTTGAACGCTTCTTCAGTGCTGCTGGGGAAGGGGGCAGCACGATTAAAACCCAAAGGCTACTGCACATTTGGTACTGGAAGGTGGACCAAGATGCCCTAAGAAAAGCTTGCCGATGAACTTAATTGGTTCACGTTGGGAGTACTGGTTTGTGTTTGCTGTACTCTGCAGAGGCAGCACATGCTAATGTTGTATTATCAAGTAAAAATGTTTCAGGTCTGCACTGTCCTTTAGGGAGAGCTGTGTCTGAGTGTCACCATATGTGTTATAAGAGGATATTTCAAGATGACATTCCTTCTGCAAGGAGAAAAACCTTTTCTGAAGCCATAAAGTGTTAACTTGTTGAAATCTTTTTCCAGTAGCCTTTCATATATCTTACTTATTTAAACTCACTTTGATGGTATTGGAAACACATTTGCAGGTAAATTACATACATAGTCCTTTTATTGGATATTGATTGTACTGCCTTGCATTCCAAGGCAGACTTAATTCAACAATTCCCTAATTAGTTAAAGTCATAACCTATGTCTTGTATTCATTTACCATTAATTAAACCTTAGCTGTTTATTACACTGCAGTCCAAATCCAATAGCAGACCCATAGAGCCATGGAAAAGGGAATGGGAGGTCAATATCGAAAATATATGGTGCGAAGTCCCACTGATGGCTGCATTGTTCACAATCAATATGGTCAATGCAACACAACTTTCTTAGTTGCTATGTCAGCAAGACAAAAAGTCAATTCTAATGTTATGGTAGTGAAAAAATGGTGATTATTGAAAAACTTTGACTCTTGCTATGAAACAGTGTTTTTGTTAACTTTTCTTTCCTTTACTCTCCCCTCTCCACCCCAAGATCCTCTAAAACAAAAGGAATGGTTTGCTGTTGCCAGTTCTGCTCGGATCATAGTGTCACAAGTGATAACTGTAGAAATTTGTGCTTGTTAATAGCTGCTGAACTGTTACCTTAAACTAATACTTTCTAACGAGTTTTAGTTGGCACAAACAACTGTATATTATTGCTTTTTCTATTAAAAGGACCATTGACCATGTAATGTAGAGGGTCTTGATAATTTGCCGGCGCTGTTAAAACCTGCAATCGTTTAACTCTGGTCATTAGGAAAAATGAAATAAGACTGTCAAGTATTTGCTGCTAAGACAATTGCATGATTTCACCTGCGAAAAAACATTCAGTGGTGAAGAGGGCATCTGTTTCAGCCTCTTGTAGCCCACCCAAGCATCCCGTGCGTTTTCTGGAGTTCTGACAATGGCTTGTTTTCCTGGTAGTGAGGGATATGGCTGTGTACTTGTGTTTTATGTGGGCGCTGTCTGAAGAATAGCTGGAGGCTGGATTATTTGGGATTCAGCAGTTGGATAGTTACAGTAGCTAGCTTGTCTAGCAGACAGGTGTCTGTTGAGAAATCCATGATTACATGACAGGTAATTCTTTTTATTTGAAAAAATAGGGAAATTTAACAGACATGGGTGGCAAAGAATGTGCAACTGTAAGTTAAGCTTTTGTCTTTAGTAAGCTGCGGGGTTAGATTCCCCCCTCAAGTAGCTACAGCCATGGTGAAATTGCTGCGAGTTGAAGGACTCCAGAAAACAAAATATTCAGCAAGGTAGCTGCAGGAGGGGAGTTCCCCCCATCTTACACTTGAAAAATTTATGCTTGCTAATAGCTGCAAACAGAATATCTGCAGATTTTTCTGTTGTTCCTGCCAGAAAAGCCTGCAGAACACAATTTCAGATCTGGTATGTTGCAGAGAATCCGAACTGTTCATGTTGAATGCCTCAGCTCTGACTTCGTAACAGCCTGAATCCATTAAGGTCAAATTACCAGTTTCTCATTTGCAGCAGGTCTCTCAACATCCCAGGGAAAATCTGCATCTGCAGTGACTTCGGTCAGAGATTACACGGGCCCAGATGGCAAAATACAGGGACTGATTTCCCTCATCTCTTGTTGTGAGCTTCAGAGTTGCAGATATGTTTTAGGATGCTAAAAGACTTCCAACAGTTTTGTAAGGGCTTCTCAACAATCTCCTGTACTCCTGACTTGTGACTGAGTCTCAGCACAGTCTCAAGTACAAAGTGAGACGAGGTGCTCTTCTGAAGTGTTTGAAGACTGCATCGCTGTTGGCAAACTACAGCCATGTAAACAACCTTAATTCTAATTTGTTACCCAAATTTTCAGCATGGAATATTTTTTATTTTAATGCTCTCGGAATAGAGTTCAATTTTTTTAAATGTTATTTTATATAAATGAGATCCTTTCCAGAGGGCATTTCCTGAGTGTACGTAGCAACATAAATATGTCTCAAACCTCAAAACCCTTATACAGTACCAGTTCTATATTGAGCTAGACAAATGAGAACATTTTGACTTGCTCTGGTTTTCCTTGTAAAGTAGCTACCTGAATATATACAAGGATTTGAGGTACATGCTGAAACTTAAAATTATGAATTTGTTGCTTACAAAAGTGCCTCTTGGCAATGCTTGAAGATGATAACCTCCTTGCATAACGCCAATCAAATGCAACCACTTCCCACTAATTTAAATCAAAACTGGAGTTTCCGTGGCTGAATCGAGAGATTAACCCAGCTGCATTCCTGTCTATTCCCCAAGCTCGCCGTGGAGCTCGTTGGTTGTAGAAGTTTTGCAGTCCACCAAGACCCATAAAGTTTCACTTTTGGGCGGTGTAATTAGTCTGTGCTCATCTGACAGCCTCCGGTGAGGGTCGAGGGGGATGTGAATCGCATCTGCAGCCAGGTCAGCTTGGTGTGGGCTGCTGGGGCTGCTGGCCCTGTGTGGGAACCAAAGGGGGATCCCACGAGCTGGGAGAGGCTGGGAGCAGCTGCCCTGCCGTGTCCTGGCTCTTTACGCTGGCTCGTCCTTCGTGTTGCAAGCTTTGCACAGCTCACAAGTGCCCCATCTCAGGGCACCTGTTTGCAGGTATTCACCGCGACCTCGGTTACATCCTGCCCATACCCACAGTTCATTTTGTGCCAGGCCAGGGCCCAGGCTGGGGCTTTGCCATCCCACACCGTCAGCTCTCCGTGTTCGGTGGCTGGGTCTCTTTGCAAACGTATGGCCAATAAGCGGCACCGAACAAGGCATCGTTCTACAGGCTTTTTGGTTAAAATCCTTTTTAGTTTGATGCAAATTCCATACGGCACAACTGCATTGTTAGTTTTTGCATAGTATTTTAGTGTATTCATTGTATTCATTTTTAAAGACCATACTGTATAAACAGTATTACATTTTTGTTTGTTGATTGATAATTAAAGAGAATTATATCTGCACCCAATGTACGTTTAAAAAATTGTTACATAGTTAGTGTTAAAATGTAATATTTGGATCAATGCCTCTTATGGATTTTTGTAGATTTTCTACTCACTGAGGCATGCAGTCAATACCTAATTTCTCTGGAGATATACTGCGCTTAACATATGGAGTTTTTTTTTAAATACTCTAGTCCTGTGCATTGAGTGCGTAAGACCAGTTTTAATTTGCTATCATTGATGAGCATAAAAGTATGAACTGTCTGTGAATACCCTCCTGCATATATCTGTTTGCCATAGATTTCAGGATAACTCTGCCCTTCCTTTTAACAAATGTTTCACGGTAACTATTAGTAGTTCTGCCATCTCTCGCGTTGGGTAGGGCACCTACCAAAATCCTTGCAGGACTGATACTGACATCTAAAACAGCAAAAGCTGCTTAAGACAGCAGGGGTGCCTTCTGACAGGCTTAAGGATAAGCAGAGCATCTGAAGAAGTTTGCCTCAGTAAGGGCTACTTTGGTGGTTGGCAAATACGTTTTCTCTGAGTGGGTCTCATTGAGCCGAAGGTGTCTCTGTGTATTTTCATGTCCTGCCTTTGGGAAGGCAGCTGCAGCTATCTGTGATGCCACATTTTAGCCAGTTCTTTATGCCCTTCACATGGGGTTATTGCAGCACACATGCCTCGAGGTCCCCCCAGATGCTCGCGTGCTGTGTTTGTTCGGGGCGTGCAGGCATCGGGCTGATCGAGGAGCAAGCTCGGCAGTTCTTGCTCTCCTTTTCCCACTGGTCTGACAGAACTGTTACTGTTGATATTAACATAGCCCAGTGCTTGTCCATTTTCACTTTTCTTTTACATTCAAGGGATGACTAGAATACCTGCAGGCTTCATTTTGTGAGGAAGGATGTGCAGGAATATAAACACCTCTGCCTGGAAACAAATTCTTTCTGAGCCTGCATGGTTTCTAGAGAACTTCAGCTCTAAGTGGCTCTGGATCAAGAGGTTTATTTGGCGTCTGTCCATGTACAGTTAGGAGTCAGAGGGAGCCTGCTGCATTTTTTTGTTGGTCAAATGAATTATTGATTTGCTGCAATTTGGTATGTGCTTCCTGAAGACTCTGTGCAGGACAAACTGTAAATCCAAAAATAAAAGGAAAATCTAACTGGTCTGGTGAAAAATGGGTGTGAAACTTTGCAGAGTAAAATAAATAAAAAGATGTTTTAGTTTCTGAATGTTGGATTGGAAATGTGTCCGCAGCAGAAGAGGGAGCAGAAGGTCATTGTAAGTGAAGGAAGAGTCAGGCTTTAGCAAGGAGAAGAGAAAAGATTGAATAGGTTTTTGAAACCACCTCTGCAAGCTTATTCTGTCCTGCCAAGAATGGCCAGAAGTAGCAAAAATAAGATGAGCATCACCGTTTCCAGCACAGCTGATGAGCGTGGCTTGGAATTGGCTGTTCTCTTTAGTTTGGGTTTCTCATGCTCTACACCAGGAATTCAAAAAGTTAGTGAACCTCATAGCTGCTTGTCAGCCCCTTACCTTTGTGATATATTTTTTCCACGCAGATGTAAAGGAGGAGTAAAGCTTCCCATCCCCAGCCCCTGCCACATGTTCTCCTTAGTACAGCCTTGGGACCTCTTACATCTGACCAGGTAGCCCATCTCTTGCCACGACCATTTTGTCTCCCTCTCAGACCTGGTGGTGAAGTTCCCCAACATCTTCCCACTACATAAACTTCTCCCCCCTGAGTCAGGACCCCAGCCCTCTTCAGCACCTCCCATCTCACCAGTCCTGCTTTTTATCCGCTCCCTGCCTGTGTGTAGAGGAGAATCCTGACGCTGGCCACACTCTCTTATTGCAGCTGCAGCAGAGCATTACGGACGCTAGCAGTGCACGAGCTAGGAAGCTCTGCAGTGAGGTCCTGTGCTTGTGAGCTCGGACGCGGCAGGGCAGAGGCAGGAGTGTTGCTGCTTTTGTGGCTCCTGAGGCGCGTTAGGCATCCCAAGGCCGGGGCTGCCGGCTAGCTGTGGTCCAGCTGCAAGAGGATGCGAACCCTCAGGACTGCCAGGCTGATTTTGGCCCCTCTGACCACCCGCAGTGGGCCAAGAGCTTCAGGAGCTCCTGCCAGTGCTGCAGCACGCTTCGTGCCTGTCAGCCATCCAAGCAGCTGAGCGTGTAGCTGCGGGATTCAGGTTTGGGACAGGGACCATGTCTGGCACAGAGGAAGTTGCTCGTTGCCATGCCCCAGGTTGAGTTATCTGGAAGGGTTGTAGTCCAATTGTGGCAATGCTGTGTTTGCACTGGATTTATTTGTCTTTCCATCGTTGCATGGTGGTGGTTGTTATCAGTGAGTACTTGAGCAAAGCGCCAAGCTAACGGTGCAGAACTGTACATGAGGGAAGGAGGGACTGTTCCCGGCCCCTGCTGGCAGCTCTCCTGCCTGGGACTGGATAACTCCCTATAGAATGGCCTGCAGGCATTAAAAGTCATTTAACTTATTTTTTTTTACTGTATTTATATAACCTTTTTCCTGTAGCTATCCACTCGATTCAGAAATTCACTGTACTGCTGCAGCGAACTCCCTGAAACTGGCTGGTACGCTGGGGAAGCGTTACCTTGTTATTACATCTTCTGGGCTCTTTCTTCCTCCTGCCACTAATACTGGAACTGATTTTTGGCAAATCGCGTGTTTGTCCGTTTTTATCTTCCCAACTTGAAGTTAAAAAAAAAAAATAAATTGTACCACACTCAGTTCATTTATTAAACGTTATGATGAGACATTTTTTAACATAATTATATTTCTCCATGGTCATGTTAATGCTCCTTTCCTTTATGGGCATTTGGATTAATGGCTCTGCTATAAGTTATATTTGTTTGTGATTTAATATGAATTTGTATGCTGTAATGTCAGTGAGAAATGGAGATTCCACTGCATGTAGACACAATACAAGCAACTAAAATGATCCTTTTTATGAAAAGCTTCCAATCTAAAGAAACAGTAATGGTGAAATCATAATGTAACAGTGCTAATTAAAAATAATAGAAAAAACATTTCATCTCCTGCTCATTAGCCTCCTAGATCTCTACAAAAGGCTTGACAAAGTTATCTAAATAAGGGCCATGGAGGAAAACTCCCATTTTGCATGGGTTTAAGATGAGCTTCTTGGGAGTAGTGTAGCATTGAGAGCATGGCATGACGTCTGTGATATCATTTATGCTCTATTTTGAAATAGTAATCTGAATTTATATTAGGGCTCAAATAGCTGCCAAATCCAGTATACGAAGATACATAATATATTTTCTTCTCAGGGTGAATTGCTTCAGTTACATTATTCTGAGTTATTGTTCAGCCCTATGCCTGCATGTTGAGTATATGTTTGTAGTGCGTATAAAACTTCTTATGGCCTGACTCTGATTTCATTGACATGGTTGTTAATTCATTAACTTCAGTGGAGTTGTTCCTGATTTATTTTGGCAGGAGTGAGAACAGAATCAGGCCTTAAATCTTAAAATTAAAAAGTTAAACTATAAAAAATTGTGAAGTAAAATACTGCCCTGTTAAGTAGTATTTCAGATGAGACTAAAATAATAATAAAAAATCCTAGTTAATAGAAAACCAGAAATCAAGTATCTATATGGAAAGAAAAAACTACAGATTTTTAGTCTACAGTGAAATAACAGAATTTGATTTAAACATTATTTTGAATATATGCTCTTGTAACGGTGCCAAGTTATCAAGCAAAATTGTTGTATTTTTGCCTGGCTATTGCATTTAAAAATGAAGCCAGATTCACATCTCTCAGTTGATGTTTATCAAGGGTTCTTGTAATCTCCAATTATATTAGCAGCTATATTTTGCAAGTAAATGTGTAGTTGAAATTTATATATTAGTGCTTTATTTGGGTGAAAATCTAATTATTCCATTGGTTATAGATCATATTAGTTCATTAAAATTAGCTGTTTGAATACATTTTTTTTGCTAGAATCAAAATGATTTTAAAAGTTCAGGAAGTTAGCATCTCTAGTACTGAGCTGGGAAAGAAGCAGAGACAAAGAATAAGCTCGTACAACCAAGTAATCAAACGCTGACATTTTCATGTGGATCTATGAAAAACACATGTAAAAGTCTTTATGCAGTAACACTTGCAGTGACCTGGGAGATAAAGTGATACGGGAATTTACCATCTCTCTGTAAAACATTTCCCCTTTTATTTTCGAGTGATGTATGGCTCAGTTACACGTGTGTGTCTATTTTTTTCAGCTGACTGCCGTGGCTTTAGGAACGTCTTGGTGAAGGTTTACTTGCACCCATCTCCCCGTTTGTGGTCGCTTTGCTCTAGCATTAGCTGGGGAAGGGCTGGAAGATCTGGATGGGAGGAAGATGGTAATTAGTCGTGGCCAAACTGTGACTGGGAAGTAAACTTTATTCTCTGGGGACTGCTTTGTCAGAAAACCTTAGGTTAGCTCCTGAAGCCTAATTGACTTAGCATTATTTACAGATTTATATCAATTAGTCCCTCAGTGGATAGCAGTGTCCTATTGTAATTCTGACAGTTTTTCTCAGAAGGCCACTTTACATAGCCCATCTTACACAAGCAGGTGCCAGAAAAGCACTGAGTGAAAATTAGAGGATCTGCAATCAAAAATGCTGGCTTATATGGTTCTAATCTGGAATTGCCATAATGGAAAAAGGAGTTGTGAACACGTGTATGAATGGACTTGTTCCACAGTTAACAGGAGATTTATGGTGGAAGAAATCACTACAGAACAGCAAGTGGTAGAGATTGTGTTTTTATTTTAATACGAGAGCCAAGTCTTGCATTAGGACATTGTTGAATCTAGTGCAGAAAATAAACGACCCCCGAGGGACAGTGTAGCATTCTGTTAGATTGAAGGGCCTTTAATAATCCCGTAGTCTAATAGCAGTTCAGATAGAGAATGCATGAGAACTTATCTTCTGCTTTCACAATAATGCGTGTACGGTAACAAGAAACAGTTATGATGTGTTGGCACCATAGCTTTTAGCAGATGACTTTTTAAATTAAAAGATAAGTTTGCTGAGTGACTTTCTGGAATTTATTTAATGAAGGCCCATAAAATATGATATCTGTTTACAACTGGATTAGCAGCGCTGTGCTCAACTACCAGTCTTTACTCTAGACAAGAAGTATGGAGCAAATCTGAAATCTTCTTTCATTCCTGGAAAGTTCAAACTCATTTTGCAAAAGCATAAATTTAACTTCTACATCCGTCTGTCTTTAGTCTTGATAAACAGTTTGGGTTTTTACAGGTTCCATGTTGTCTTGTCCTGCAAACTATAGGCTGTAAGTCAGATGTGTACAGAAACATTGCAAAAAATCACCCTTTTTCAAATTTTTCAAGTTTGGCTTCCTCCGACTAGCAGTAAGCAACAGCAAATGTGTTAGTATCACATTTTTTTCCCTTTCCCTTGGAAAAGTCAATATATAGATTAACTTCAGTTACTTATTTTTCTGCACAGGAGATGTTTGTGGATGGGGCTAATTTTTGATTGAATTATATCTACTGTATTTTTATTCTGTAGTTAATAGGTGTGTTTAGGGTGTGTGGGGTGAGAGTAAGTTCTTCCTGAAATAACTTCTTTTTTGGAAACAGGTAGTGGTAAGTTTACCCAGGACTTGCTAAACCGTAAGTGTATTTGAGCCTGGGCTACAGCTCTCTCTAAACAAACAGTTCATGGTACTTGTAAGCAGACAACTTTGGTGTGTAAATGTACACTAGATGGCAGTTTTGTCATATCTTCCAAGTTCAAATAGCTCTGTAGTAGAACAGGAAAGGCCATCAGTGTTTAGTCTGCACTCACAGGGTCCCTGCATGACCAATGTGGACCCCATGGACTTCCTGGAACATGTGTTAGCAATTTAGCAGCAGACATTTATTTCTTTGTTTTACTGCTTGGCTCTTTGAGAAAGTGTTGGTACTCAGTTATGGGCTGTCTGGATCATGTCAGAGGCCATGGGGATCAAGTCCATGTGACAGGCCAGACTGAGGAAGGATGAAGTTGGAGGAGGTGAGGAAAGTGACCCTTACTTCAACAGCAACAAGTCACTGCCTGTCTGTGGACTGTGGCCAAAAGCCTGGGCGTTTTAGGCCTAATACAGCTGAACAAACAAAACACTTTGCCCATTTGGCTTTTTCATATTTCATCAACAGTAGTTCAATCAACGTCTTTTCTGTTTCCTAAGAAGAGGTTCTTATTCTTTATCTTTTTTTTTTCTCCCCCCTTCTGTTTTAGCCCCATCCAGACGAGGTGACCTTGAAATCCTTGGCTACTGCATGCTGCAATGGTTATGTGGGAAACTACCCTGGGAGCAGAACCTGAAGGACCCCGTAGCTGTCCAGACTGCGAAAACAAAGTAAAACTAAACCCACACGTACACACGCACGTACCACCCCAGAGCCCTACTACATCCTCATCACTTAAAACAGGTCTGAAAAGGACAATTTACATCCTGTAGAGTATCACCTTACAAGAGAGCTAAAACAATTTTCCTGAATAGGGAGGTGTTAGAAGCAGTTAAAGATGTGAACTCCATGTGCATATAGACCCTCTCGCACATTTTTACGTATGTACTGCTGCGAAGATACGATAAACTCAGCTGCAGAGTCCAGTCATTTTGTCTGCTAGTTGTTTTTTCAATACTCTTTTTAAATCACACGTTTGTGAACAATTGCGTGCCTTACTGCACATACAGAAGGATGTTGTAGGTTTCCGTTGAAGTTCTTGGGTGCTTTGTAGAGACTGTGGTACAAAAGTCTCTTGGAAGTTTTCTTTCACATGTGTATTGAATGTATTTAACTTGCTATTTGATACCTGTTTTTTAGATGTTTTTATGTAGATTTTTAATGTTATACAAGCCTACTGGCGTTACAAACATTTAAATACCAAAATACTAAAGAATTTGCTTAAAATCTTTTCTTTTTCCCAGCATGACTCATTAGAGCTTACTAAAGCAACAGAGTGTATTAGTGTTTTCTTTCACTGCTTTCACAGTTGGGACTTGAGAGAGTTAATTGTATGTGGTACAGCATTGCCTGTAGAAGGCTATACAGAAGAGTAGTTATCCATAAATGTAACATCACAATTGGAGAAGGCAGCAAACTTTTAAGTAGGGCAAGTCACAACAGAGGTACACAATAGAGATAGCTGATCCACAGAAATCAATCTGCAAATTCAGTGTGGCATCGGCTCTCAACAGAGAAAAAGGTTAGCCTGCAGACTGTGGATAATGCAGATTGCATCTGTAAATGTTGACATCGTATGTTATATTTAATATTTCTCCTTTAGAACTTCTGATCATTACACAACCCCCTGCAAAGTAACACTTATACAATTCAATGTTTAATCAATTTAATCAATCAAGCTGTTTCACTAATTCTTCCCATGCAATTAACCCTTCAATTGCTAGCATTTTCAGGATGCCAGGCAAACATGCTTAGGAGGAAATGTACAGAAAATGATAGATTAGATTTAGCAGTAACATCCTTTTAGTTTAATGAATTAGTATTCCTTGGTATCAGGTAATGTTCCCCTTTAACTTACCTATTTTTGAGTGCTTGTGCTGTTTTTAAAGGCTGGAAATAGTCATCACCATGCAGGTGTTTACCTGATCACTTATAAGTACGTTACCAGCACAGGCAGATCATTTCTGAGCACACCAGTCTTCTGCTGTGAGTCTGTGTGATTAGGATGAAGACGGGGCTAGGCCTGGAAGGGTGATGCATTTGGAAAACAGGAGTCAGAGCAGGACCTCAAATTCTGCTGTCTGCTGGTGGTCTCATCCCTCCCTAACAGGTTCTTAAGTCTTTGCTACCAGTACCTGGGGCGATGAGGCCACTGTGCATGGGTAAGGGGGTATTTAAGGACTGCTGGTGTACTTGAGATCAGAAATGTTCATACCACAATTGGAGGGGAGTCTCCATTTGAATTAGAATTTAAGCTAAATAAAAGGAAAATGTGTACATTTAAATATTTAATTCCCCCAAATTGAAAACCCTTCTTCTGATATTAAAGAACAGCGCCTGGTGAGACTAAAGGTCCATCTAGCCTTGGATCCTGGTTTGAAAGATTGTCAGGAATGCAAGGTCTTAAGAATAAGAAAAGGAACTAAAATACTTTTTTAGTGAACTGTGTAATTTTGTTCTTATTTGAGATTACTTGTGTTTATTGCATAAGAACACAAAGTGACTGCAGTGTGAAGATGTGCATTCCAAGTAGCTATACATTAAATAATCCCATTCCTCTTTCCATTTGTTACAAAGTGCCAAGCCTACAGAGATAACTTCATGGGGTGGGACTCACAGCCCTGACCTTGGCAGCATCCTTCCGTTACCACAGAAGCAGGTCTTGGACCAAGGCATGCTAGGTGGATTCCATCCTTCAGACTTGTGTTGGCAGAACTTGGCTGAAGTTCGGGTCTCAGGGAAGCTGTTGCATGCCAAACCAATTAATTTGAAATGGCTGGCTAACCAGATTACGGAACTGAAGATTATTAGCCTATGTACCCCAATTTATGCATTTGAGAACATATCCTGTTCCTTGTTTGTGGACCTTTATGACTCCTTAAAACAAAACAAAACAAAGGATCCTTTAATAGCATTAGCAGCTAGGCTGCACTAATAGATTTCACTCAGACCAAGGGGGCTGGAGCATTTGCAGGCTCCTCCAGGTGCTAGGAAATTGGGATACATGCCTGCTCAAAATGATTGCTGGTATTACTTCACCCATCTTTTAAGGTGTGATTCATTCTGAGCTCCAATTCTCTTTGCTATCTCTGTTTTTGGATAGATAGAAAGTAGATCTGTGCCCCTGCCTTTTATTTTTTACTTTATTTTATTTTATTTTATTTTAGTTTAGTTTTGCACAGGACTTACAGAGGTTTATCTTCCCTCTCCCTCTCTCTGTCCCTGCCTTGCCTGCTTGTAATTTTGACAGCCATCACCCAGCTGCCTGTGAGCCTATATGGCAGAAAGAATCTGATGTTAAATTACTACTAGGCAGACCAGAACTGCTTCTTAAATTTCAAAACACAAATATTAATCATTAAGCTGAAATCAGAACAAGCTATTTCAGTTCAAAGGAATTTCTTTTCTCTCTCTAGAAAGCTTAAAACATCTGTGAAGGAAAACTTAAAAGCGCAGTCTTAGCTGTAGGCCAGGTCTTGCTGAAATCAGCAGTCTCTAAAGAGTTAAAAATATAGCTGGTAAGGGGAGATCTTGTTTTAAAAGCAGAACTGTGAATCATTAGCTATCCCGGAGGTCCACTCCCTTTGGAATTGAGACTTGCTGTCTACCTAAATCCCAAATGAAGAATCACCTGCTCCAAAACCACATTAAATTGTTGCACTCTCATGTTGTTTCAGACTTATGGATGAGCTCCCAGATTCAGTTATGGAATGGAATTCTTCTGGAAGCAGCTGTAGTAAGTGTGCTTACAGTGTCTACCATATAGCTTTTCAGTCTGTTACAAAAAACACCTAAATGTCTTACTCTATTTGGGGGAAGCAGAAGAAAAATAAAAGTAACACAAATTTAACCAACTCTTGAATTTCAATTATTAAACTTCCTTGCTATGCTTTGCACCTTTAGGCAGATGTGTTCAGATGAGTCATGCAGTGCTACCAGTCTCTAATCTTAGGACAAACCGAGAGTATCCGAGTCAGCAGCACCTGACTTTCCTATAGTGCAGCTCAGTTTTATCGAGCCTAGAAATCAAACTCGGGGCTCTGCTTCTCCTTTCCGTTTTTGCACCCAAAGTCCTTTGATGTCCTGTCCACATCCTTACTCTCCTCCCCTAAGCTTCCCTCTCTTTCCTCTGTCTTCCTGTGTTTACTTGCTGAGTTAGTTAAATTCTGAGGAGAAGGTAGCTGTGACTTCTTTCCTGCACATGGAAGAGACCAGGGTGAGGTTTCCACTATTAGCAGCTTTTTACGAGGTTTGGATGTGTCCCTTGCCAGATCCAGGAATACAGGTTTGGTAATGAGCATTAAAAGCTGAGGGACGAGGGAATTAGTAAAGAAATCTCTACAATGCTCAAGGATATGTTCTGTATTAAATAGGGTATTAAGATAACAAATAGTACAAAAAATTATGTAATTCATGAATGGAGGCTTTTGGAGAGGTTTTCCTTTATCCTGTTTGTGTAAAATCTGGCACTACAGTGGAAGTTCTCTGGATCCATATATGTCCAGCATAAGAATTCAGCCTGCTGTATCTGTATTTAGTTGATAACAGGGTAGTTATGTAATACTCATTGTTAGATTGTATGTCAGACTCATTAATTTAGGGTGTAATTTAATTGAACTAACAATTCTGACTTCAGTGGAAGTGGATCATGCCCTTCATGTACAAGCTTATTATACTTCAAGCATTTTTAACCTGAAGGCTTGTTTACTGCAGGGGCAGAAAGTAAATTTCTGGATGAGTTGAATGCTGGTCACTCTACAATAAATGATTCTTGATGCTTAATGATATTTAATGATTAAGGATACTTAATGCTTTTATTGCAGGAACTTCTATTGCTGCTTTCCTGCATTATCCCATAAGCAAGTACTAAGTAGATAATACAGGCACCGTGGGCTAAATTTTCAGCCCTTGTGAGCGGCAGTACAAAAATCATAATCAGTCTCATCTGTGATGCATGCGATAGAGTGACATAAGAGATCTCAGCCACATGAAATCCAGGGTGTCAGGAAGCAGTAACTATCCTAGAACAGAAGGAACTGTCTACAAAAGTTTTATCGCGTCATATTTTGAGTTTGAAAAAGCAAATGAAGGCATGGTTTGTCTTGTTATATGTCTCTTAGGTGAAATACACAAGTAGTACAGGGAAAACCCCTTTTTGTTTAGGGAAAACACAACGTTTCCTTCAAAGGTCAGGATCTATTTAGGTTTATTCACTTATTTTCATATCATTTCTGTATTTGAATGATTGGAATGCAGGGCATATTACATACAATATATTCATGATGTACATACGTATTTAGTAAATGTTTACTTCTGGGATTTTACCAGATGCTAATATCTGGTGAAGCACTTCACTTTTAGGATACACTTGGGTCTTCAACTGAAATAAAAGTTTGACAACCTGCCCCCCCCCCCCCATGTTTTCCTAATAGCATTATTTCTGCACATTCAGTGGTTTCCTTGTTTCTAGAACCGCTCAATAGTGATAGCAAAATAATGCTGCTGTTAGACTGTATTAGTATGTAAACAAAACCACTATTTGTCGGAGTATTAGAAGTAAAAACAAAATTCTGCTATTCTCCAAAGCATTCTAAGGATAATATCTATGCAGATTAAAACAGAGTTGTTGAGACTATTTAATTTTTAAAGTGGTATTATGATCCTTCAAATATAAACTGCTTCTATTTTATACAGAACTGTCCAGTATTTGTCAATGAAGTGTTTTGATTAATTATGTTTGAATAACTTTCAGTACCACACAAATTGCATATGCATAACAAGAGATAGCACTTAAGGGTTAGCTTGTTTATCCAAGTCTATCTTTTCCTTTTCTCATCTTGTAAAGACAAGATACTGTCAGCTCTGTTTTGAGTGTTGTCTTCAGCTGAAATTTTGTCATCTTGTTTGGCAGCATAGGATTGGCATCCATTTTGGAATTAAATTCTTTTGAAGTTCTAGGTCTACACCAAATGAAATTTACATTTAAAATACACTCCACAGGTGAACTATCCAAGTTTTTGGCATGTGTTTATGGCTTAGCTTATGATGAGAAGCCAAAGTATCAAGCGCTCAAGAAAATCTTGCTGGATGGATTAGAGTCAAGTGGAACTCGCTACGATGGCCCTCTGGAATTTTCCACTGCAGGATGCGCACGAAATCGTTGTACTGCTGAAGCGTCAAAAGTAAGTAAGAGAGTTCTGGGATAATTTCCGAAATTGTTGCCTTTTCTTTTGTAGAAGAGGAAATAGTTTAATATTGCAAAATGAGACTGACACAACATTTCTTTTTGCCTTAAATACATAGTGTTTGTTAATTCCTGTTTCCCCTGGCTTTGCTAAAAAGTGGGATGTCAACCCTTAAGGAGGAAGAACTGTCATGAGTCCTTTTGACCTACGGCCTCTCACTTCAAAGTAGTAGGTCTGTGGAGAATGATTTACTTTCAGGATAATGGGGAAGTCAAGGACTTTGTTCACCAACATCTTGAAGAAAAGCCTGAATGCCAGTTTTTTCCTTCTTTCCAGATTAAAAGCAAAGTTACCTTTATTAGTGAAAGCATTTAATTCATTTTCTTACTTTCAAGCTGTTCTTTGTCATTTGCTTTTATACTCCTGCAGCCACTAATGTGGAGGAGGTATTATTCTGGGATTTAACTGCGTTATTAGTATACAGTGATACACTAACTTGGAATTTGAAAACTGACAGCTATCGTGTTACGTTTTCCTTTTGTACTTTTAAGTCTGAAGCTACATGGTTAATAACACCGTGTTTTAATAAGTGGAAATTGAGGTAATTAGCAGTCTTACTGGACTTGCTGTGAAATGTCAGTCCCGGCATACCTCCGCCTTGAAACTACCCGTATGCAAAAGCCCCGTTTCTGTCTCTGATGCGTGTGCAATAAGGCAGGGTCAGGGTACCATTCATTTTTAATATTTCTGGTGAACTTTGGACCATCACAAGTGTACGTGAGCCAAGAATGCAGGATGCAAACTAATGTGACTGATAGGCTGCGAGATGAATGGTGATTCAAGTATCAGTGCACAGATGGTTCTGATTTGCTGAGTTTTGTAGCTGCTGCAACTGAAGACATAAAATATCCTTCTAGTCATAAATTAGCTCTTTGGAAGCAAAACCTTGGCACCAGAGCTTTACAACCTTCAATTAGTAGGGAAAGAAGTATTTGAATGACTGTGGTATTGACATCTGTAGGCCTGCATAGTAATCATTCCTAATAGAAGAGAATATCTGTTTGAGGGGGTTTTGCATGGCTAATTAACCACCAGTGAGAATATGTAATTTTTTCATGATCTCCTGATTGTCACCTTTCTCTCATGATACAATTACATTTTATTGTAGCAAGTGCCTCACAAACCAATTGTCAGCACTATTTACGTATTACGGAAGGCAGGATAAAAGTTCATGTTTAATAAAAAGGCACTGGGTTTTGATCTTGGTAATTACAGATACTTATTTTAGCAATTTTATTGACTTTTCTGTTTTTACCACTTTTGTCTTTTAACAAAACCAAAAGCTATTTTCGTGACAGAATTTCCCTTGCTATGATGGTGACCATGTTGTCCTCCCTAATTTCAGATGATTTTTTTTCTCCAGTTTGTACTGTTTTCTGAACTTAATTGAAATATCAGGTAGCTGTTAACTGATCTCCAGTGGATCTGGTTGGATCTCTGGTGCACAAATCTTTGATTTCTTAGGGTTGGATACTGGATAGTAAATCTGTTTTCTTCTCATTGCCTGGTCTAAGACTTGTTCAGCATGGTGGCATAAAAGATAAAACCTCTGGACTGTAAAAGCTGCTGTAGCACTTACTGTTTGCAAGTGCACAACCCTACTGAAAAATCCATGAACGTGGAGTGTCACTTACTAGCACTCTGGTGCTGTAGGCTTAAGCAGAATTGTTTCTTGTGGCCAATGAGACTCGGGAGAGAGTCTGCATGTTGCTAGATCTTGACACCTATCATCACATTTTCAGAGAACTGTTTATGTTGACTGTCTTACTTTTTGGAATAATAAGAATGCTAGTGCTGTTCCAGTGATCACCTATTTTTTTTCCTCGAGTATGTTTCTTCAGCCAGCTGTGCTGCTTACATGGAAAAGTTTCCCCTAACAGTCACTGCAAAACAGCTGCAGAAAGGAAATTTCTAGGGTTATTCAAAGGACTTAAAGGGCACTTAAATACAAGTAGAGAGAGCAGGTAACTGAACTTTCTCTAAATTTATTGCTATTTTTAGAAAATCCAATATTCAATCTGTGGCTATTGACTTTGGAGAGTATTCAAGGCCTGGTGCACTTCGGTGCTACAGTCCTGACAGTGTTCGATGGCAGGCAGGCACTTCCCACTGTAGCTCTTCGTGACGCTGTCTGTAGTTATTCTAGTTATGACTCCTTTCATCTCACACCTCTGCGTTCTCTTTCCACCTCTCCTTTTTTCACCAGATATTCCTCCTATTAAAAAGGCAACCTAAAAATAGGGGGAGTCGCTACAAACCAACCCGGCTCCTCACTTCTTGCTTACGAGCAGAATCTGACTCTAGACAACCTGTCTGATTCCACTTGTACCTGTTTGGTTTGGGAAAAGAGGTGATCTTGGGTTAATCCCCTTTTGAGGACCAGTAACCACCCATAAGTACCAGCAAGGAGATCCTGTAACACCAGCTCTCCTTGAAGATGATGTGAGAAGGACTTGCTAGAGAATTGAATTTTAAGACGTAGCTCCCTGTATAGTACATGAAATTTGTCTTAGAATGACATAAAAAGTGTAACAGTGGCCACATCCTAGCACTTTGTTTCAGTTACATACCAAAAAGATGATAAAATATTAATTAGGTTAATTCTCAAATTTGTTTACCACAGTTTTTGGCACTGGATAAATACTCTCAGCTTTCTCACCTACAGTGAAAGTGCTAGGATCAGGGCCAAATGAAGTATGGTAAGGCCAGCTGACTAGTTGCTAGATTCCATAAATTTCATATTAAAAAAAAATAATTACAATACCAACTTGTCACTTTATTAGTAATAGAAGATGGTAATTTTTAGGCATAAATATTTTTAGAAGTGCTATAAGTCCTCTTTTGAAAATAATTTTGTAATTTAAAGTATGTGTACGTTGTAGAGATAGCAGTTAGCTGTCAACAAGATTAGCAGTTCTTACATGATGCAGTATGGTGCCACGATGCAGAGAAAACAGCTTGGGCACCCAAACCCAGCTAACTGTCAGTGTGGCTCTGAGCCTTGCCTACATAATTCCATTTCTCAAGGCTCTGGACAGTGTTATGTCCTGAGGTAGACTGACTGAAACTAGCTTGAGTTGGCATTCAGAACAGATACACCTTTCTGTTTCTAAACATTAATAATTTTCACAGAATAGAACTATGGATTTGTTCTCAAAAGGTGTTTTGGATTCAGCTCTATGAAGTGCCTACTGACACTTTCAATGCTATTTGGGTTGTGCAATTTCTATCTTCTAAATGTATTTAATTTGCAGTAAGAAAAAGAAGCCTATTATTTCTTTTCTAGCTGCTATATTGAGATACAGCTGCTGCACAGAGGACCATATGCAAACATTACAGTTACAGAGTTATTAGCGTGCCAGAAGTACCAAAGGCATGTGGCATACAGCCTGTGTTTTGGCTACATTTGTCTTCCAAGTTACAAAAGCCAAAAACACATCATTTGATACCCAGTGCTTAGAGCAGCACTACGAAAAACTTGCTTTAACTCAAGCAACTATTCACCATGTATTCCCGATTACATTTCAGAAGACTGTAGAAGAATATAAGACTTCACTCTTAAATTAGATTACCTGGGCCAAAAGACTTATTGATTATCTTTTAGTCAGTTTTGCATTTGACTCAATCCAGTGATATGAAATGCATTCAGCTCTACTTAATGATACAGTGACTTATTGGCCTCATTCCCAATAAAGGTTATTAATGAATATTTTGAAAGGTATAGTTCAAGTTTATTATTATGTAGCATACTTCCCCAATACAGCATAGCTCTAACTTTGTACTGCTTGAAAAAGACATTTATTGATAAATAAAATGCTGAAAACAATTCTTTTGAGAAAGATAAAAGCTTACTCTCACTCCATGTTCTCAGGACTGAAGTGAAGTTAGAACAGTTTTCTTTTTAAAATACTGAGGGATTTTTTTACTAAACAAAAGTGTTGACTGTTCATCAGCAGGTTTGCTTACCAAAGCCTGTGCCAAAACCAGTTCAACAGAAGCAAAAAAAGATGGAAGGTGAGGAATACATGCGCCCAAACAAGGCCTGTACTGCGGTAACAGGCAGACGACTCCCAGATGAAGAAAAGCCAAGTAACTTACACCGGATGCTTCCACAACCAGAGCCTCAGCAGGTGAGGATTTTGGCATGGCTGTAAATGCATGGTATCTTCTGGGAGTTTGCGTGCTCTGTTAGCTCAATGTCCAGCTCTTGGGAAGGGCAGAGGAGAAGAGTGCTTGAAACAAGTCAAGCATTAAGTCCCAAACCAGCAGAAGCTGGCATATGCCTAATGGCTTGTATTATTTGAAGCATGCAACTTGGAAGCTTCTTATGTAGCCCAGGTAGTAAGTGCAGTCAAGGCGCTATCCTTACCTGTTTCCAACCTGGCAGGTTCAAATATTAGAATAGTACCTGTGATAATGGTGAATCCTGCTGATTATTTTTCAGCATACAAAATTACTGTCTGTCCATCAACAGGTTCACTTACCAAAGCCTTCGTGGAAACCAGTGCAAAAGAAGCAAAACAAGATGAAAGAGGAAGACGCCAACTATCCAAGCAGGCCCCAAGCCCGGATAACACACAGACAATTCCAGGCTGAGGAGAAGCCAATTAAATTGAACAGCACAATTCAGGAGCCTGACCCACAAAAGGTGAGTTTTTTGGTTTTACCTTTGAAGAAAAGTGGCACATGGGGAAAGAAGGTTCAGCTTTATTAAAATAGAGTTTACCCGAAACTAAGTGTATGCAAACTTGATGTTTGCCACAAGCACTAGAAGTTTGTGTGTGGTTGCTTGGTCACACTGTTGCCAAATTAACACTCATTTAATTTTTTTCTATAGCTTTGTAGTAAAGCACTGGAACAGTGTGCATGCCCAACAGATTAAAGTGTTGGGAAACAATCTTTTTTCATCCCTGTTGTTTTCTTGGTAGAAACTTTCTTTAGTAGTTACCTTTTTACATAGTAGAAAACTTGATAGCAGTCTTAATTGAGTTCCTAAATTCTGACTTTTTAATCTGAGGATTTTAGAAGCTAACCAACTCACCTCAAATATTATTAGTAACTACTGCATGAAAGTAGTGAATGAATTTCTACAGAATGAAAAATATTAATCAAGGTTTTAGTAAAAATAATGCAAAATAAGGTACATCTTAGTGAACATATTGTGCTCCTTCATTTTCTACAGAGCTTGAGTTTATCTTAGCAAATTCAGATGTTTGTTTCTTTCATATAGAAAAACTGTTAAATGAAGACAAGTTCTAATAAGCACAAAAATGCAACTTTTAATATAGCTTTATTATTAATACAAAATTCTTTGCTTCAAGCAGTCTGCTGATCACTGCCTGGAGACTCCGGTACAAGTTAGGAGAGTGAAGCAGAAAAAGCACAGCTGTACCTCAGAGCATCAGGCAGTAAAGTGGTGAGCAGAACAATTTCTGGAGATGTCTTGGCTAGTAGCAAGGTAGTCAGATTCTGAAAAGTCTCTGGAGTTTTGACACAGTAACACTGTTTCCGTGAAGATAATTCTGAGTGCTTCATAGTTCTTAAGTGCAAAATTTTAAAAAATATTAAGGAAAAAAGGTGGCATTCCCCCCGTTTATTTTCCTCCTATATAATTTGTTTAAAAGCTACTTTTACTCCTTAAGAAAGGTGCAGATGCAGAAATAGAGGCACATTTGGCTTTCCAGCATTACATAGGGAAAAAAAATGAGCTGGTGTCCTTGTAACTTCTCCTGTTCATTTGAACAGCAAGCACACTGCATGGATTGTAGCTCTTGACACTGGAGCGTAACATGGGGATTTGTGTTTCCATCCTCTTTATGGGAGGAAGAAAAAATACATTTTACAGAAATGGAACTGATCACAGGTCTTGCATTTTATATTATTATTTGCGTTTTGATTTAGCCTTTCTAAAAGCAAAGCCACTGTTCCAGTATGATTAATAATGCTTCATCTATGTAAAATAGTTAAAATGGATGTCCTATAACATTTAAGAGACTTAAATGAGAAACTGGAGATGGGAAAAAAAAGGGGCAGGATTGTTAGTCTCATATTGCAGACCTCCTCTTAATTTCTTTCATGTAATTTTGGGGATTGGTACAGGAAAACTGTATTTTATAGTAGTAAAGTTATGAAAATTCAGGAGGATACTTCATGCACAAAGGGGAAAAAAACTAATGGCTAATGCAGGAGCTGAAGTAATGAGAGTGTATGTCTGTCAAGTGTTCTCCAGAGAGCAATTCCAAGCAGTTTTGTTAGGCACCCACCTGGAGGAGTTAACTGCAGGCACCTTGCTCTGGCCTAGATGCTTGGATGGGATGGCCACCCTGCTCTTAATAGTAGCAGATGATGCAGGTAAAGGTCTGAATACAGAACTTGCAGGGAAAGTTGTTTCCCCCTGTTTTATCTTTTAAGGGAAGTACATTCAGGAAAACATCAGGTAGCTGCTGGGATAATGACAAGATGATGAGAAAGATTGAGTGGGTTTGCTTTGTAAGATGCTGCTGGAAAGCCCTTATAGTTTAGGTATAAACAAAAAGGAGAAACAGTTCTGTGCCACAAGGGGAACACCTGAATGAGAGGAGTAGGACAAAAAGAGTAGGATGCTTGTGAGAGACAGGACATCTGGCAAAGTGGGAAAGAGAGAATGTGAAAGACAAGCAATGTCTAGAAAAGAATAAGGAAACAACAAACAGCAGAGAAGAAAAAACTTATGAGCTACTGTTATGTTGGACATCATAGTATCTGTCTATCAGACGGCGCCCATTTTTTCACGTCTGTCACTAATTTGAAAGAGGAATAAGGCAGCTGATAATGAAGACAGGAAGTTTCGAATAGAAAAATACAAATTAGATTACAAATGTTCACCAAGAAAGCTATATTGCTATAGTTGAAATTAAGCATGATGTATTCTCAAAAAGTAATATATTGTGAATGAGATCATGGAAAGGAAACCAAAGGTAGACATTTTTCAGACACAGTGGAAAATAAAGGTAAAATTTAAAGTTTTGGATTTGTGACAAAACAAACAGTAGTGTTTGTGGATTTATTTCAGAGATGAAAATCAAAAAGGTAAGCTAAAGATGCCATTGCTTCTGTAGACCTAAAAATCCAACCACCCTACCCAACTGCAGCTAAGAATATGCTAATAGGATATTTATGCCATCTATCATAAATCGGGAGAAGTTTAGCTTCACTCTAAAATGCAAAAAGTTACACAAGTTGAAACAGCAAATCAAATTTCAGAGTATTGTCTAGGTTTCCAGTCTTTATTAACAGGAACATTATAAAGACTTAATATATTAACATTTTTGGGAAAATAGATATAGAAGATTTTCAGCTGTTCACTTCATTAAGAGAGGGAGAGTCTCTATCTCTTTAAATGGTGTTTAACCATGCTTAATGTTATACACTTAATATACATCTGCAAATTCAAAAGTTAAGACTTTGTCAGAATTGCATTGCTTTCTCCAGAATAATTTAAATACCCAGATCTTTGGCATCTTTGTTTTTTTTAATCTGATTCACATTTCATTCACTCAAATACCAAGGTTGTAATTAATTTTTTTTCCTGCAGAAAGACACAGGAAGAGAATTACCTCCACTCTACCCCCAAGCAACATTCTCAGAATCCAGAAAGAACAATCAAGATCAACTGTTAACTACAGATCATCCAGTATCATTGCAAGAACCTGGTCTTTCTATATTCACTATATTTAGACTTGCATTTACTGAAGAAAGATACCACTACAGTATAGCTATACTTGCGCTTCTGTTTCTAATACTGCTTTCTTTGTCTTTTACTTGATGTCACTGTTTTCATTGTCTTCTGTTTAAATGCAGCAGTGTTCCCATCATGCTGTTTTTCTCAAAGTTTCTTCATGGAAGATTTCAGTGTCAGGGGCTTGGAAAATAGATTTTTAAAAGAATTATGTAAATACATATCTTTTAAAAGTAAGTTATCTCAACTTTCCAAATCTGCACTGTCGAGTTCCATATGCACTAAACTATTTTTGGGATGTTTTGTACTATGAATGTTGGGATTCATTTTTTTTGGAAATTAATTCTTTGCTACAGCAACATTAAAAGAAGTATCATTAAAGATAACACCGTGGTATTTGATTATTCTAACACTATTATGTTGCTAACGTACTAGTTATCATAACATCTTTTTGCTGTTTCTGAAGATCTTTAGTTAAATACCAATGCGTTAACTGCATGGGAGTCTAAACTATTCTCTCTTTACCTCGCTGAGCAAAGGGAAGATAAAAGCTACAAAATGTATTTTACAAAAGCCTTTTTACAGTGCCTTGATTTTATCAAGGCTACCATACATTTCTTAATTCAATCACTCATTTTCACCAGATTTCCTTACCTTGTTACAATATGGACATTCACCAAAGATGACATTAAAACTCTGTCTGCTCGAAGGAAGGCCTTGTAGCCACTGCAACACAAATAAGCGAATTAAAATTCACGTTTCTTTCATATCAAATTTAAGAACTGTCTATTAACAGAGGATTTTGCAAATAGAGTTAATTTTACATACATCTGACCTGGTGCATGCCAAGCCAGTCTGTATAACCACAAAGCAGGGCGGGTTCCCTTCCACAGTGAGCTTTTTTTTTTTTTTTTTTTTTTAAGAATTTTGGATTAGAACACAAGAGGAAGCACAGTGGCTTTTCTAGTAATCCTTATGGGATTTTGCTTCATCTGAAATTTGAGGTGTGAAATGCTTATTTTTTAGGATCTGTCAGTGAGTTAACAGACAAGTTTGTCCCATTAATTACCTCATACAGGCAAGCCTGATGAAAAGGTTGTCCGCATCGGGGATCATCACATACTTGATCTGGGGTAGTGCCATCGAGTCGATAGGCATAGCAGATTCCACAGTCCTTAGTAAAATCCTTAAAACACATGTGTTAGTTTACAGTAGAACTGAAAGGAAGAAACAAGGGTGGAACACAGAAACATTTTCATCTGTCTGGCTTTGGTTTTGCATTTTTTGTTATTTAGAATTACTAAACATATTTACAACATTATGGTCTTAACTGCGAGAGTAGTTGCTGGACATACAAGACTGCTTGGATATATTTTATCTTCTCACTGCATTACATCTAGTTTGACAAGTGTTTTCATGCTCTTGGGCCTTACCATTTCTTTTTCATCAAACATAATTTGTCTTTGTATTTGGGTATTAGACACAAGACCTCGCAGTCAGATATTACTTTAAAAATTTCATGAGTGAAAGCCAAGCTAGTAATCCAGTGTTACAGCATTGTCAAAAATTAATTCCAAGTTTGCTTGAAATGCACCAGTATTTGGATGGCCTCTTGTCCCCTCTAAGCAGCTCTACCTAATTAGAACTTAAGTCATCAACATCCATAACAGAATGTTTGGATTTTTCCACATCTCATTAGCTACTCCGGAACTTCCTCTTTCCCTTTTAATAGTGAAGCCTGTTATTAATCGCCTTACTGCTATGAAGGCCACAGGAAAGTGTGCACCTCTAATCAAAGGTTAACAAGCTCTGACAATTGTTGCTTGAAGTTCAGAAGTCCTTATGACAATATGTTAATCCAATTACCTCTCTTCTAAGTCTCTTATTTTTGCTGGCAGTTATAAAATGACCATTTAGATTTTACTTACTCAGAAATAACAACTGTTCATTAACAAAAAGCAACTTACGCTTTCTTCTAGCACAGCACGAGATGGAAAATCAATTTCTAAGACGTCTTTCAAGTTTTGTAATAAACTGATTTTGGGGTCCCTGCAAACGGGAGAGAAGGAGAAAAAAGTCAACACTAAGAACAGCAAACATCATTTTAGTTTTAAACCTGTATTACTAAAGATGCTTACCACAAGTGCATGTTGTTGTTCAGCTTAGTTCTCAAAGGGTTAACCACTACAAAAAATGTACATAAATAATTATAGTATCTTTAGGATCCTCTTCTGTCCCCTGCCCAATTCTACCTCATATTTCAGCACTGAAGTGCAAGGTGTATTTGTTGTTGGCTTTTGTTTTTAATTACTTAAGACACCTAAGTCAATGACTGCCCTTAGTTTTAAAAATTCTGTATACTAGCATTTAAAATATCATACTATTGAAGATATGATTTATTTCCCTTTAAGAAGTTGGCAAAAAACTGTGGGAAGTAGAATAAAAGACAAATATTTTCACATGCTACTAGGACATATGTAGTAGATTCTTTTATAAAGAAAATTATATTAAACTATAAACATGGTTGGGTAATCATCTGTGGGACAAAGATTTCCCTGTAAACTGTGTTAGGAAAGCACTGGAGAAAAGCATCACTCAGAGCAAAGCAGCATGCCAGGGATTTAGGCTGTTAAAAAAAACAACAGCATCTACTGTGTAAAATTCTCCTACGCACAAAGCCTAATTCCTAGCTCCGCTTAAGCAGAGTTTAGCCCAGGAGCCCGGCATAGGTTACACTAGTATCTGCTCACCAGAGATCAGATTCTAAAAGTGAAATGAACAGCATATGTCTGCTGGCTTACCGTGATCTGCTCCAAGAAAATAACACTCAGGGAGCATGTTTGGATGCCTGGGATCTACCTCTATGGTCACTGAAACGTTGTTCCCTAAAATGAAAAAGCAAATCATATGTGAAGCTTTACTTTGCAATCAATTACTCAAAAACTGAAACATTAACTATTTTAGAAAAGTTTTAAATTAGTTATTTCAGGCTTTTTTTTTTCATTACTACAAATAATTAAGAAGTTGGTAGGTACCCAAATTAATTGTACAAAACATCAGTATAAAGTTTTTCTATTTAAATTTCAGTGGACTGTAATTAAAAATATCAGCTTCTTAAAAAAAATTATCAGAGACTAGTCTTAACACTTAGAGTTTTATTTTTGAATAATGAAATTAAATGTTATAATCAATTTGAAATCTTAGTGATATTTTAAAGGTAATAGAGATGTAAACATTATTAATTCCTCATCATCTTTTATAGTCAAAAAGACAAGAGCAAAGCCAGTATTAAGTAGTTTAAGTAGTAAAATCAATGTAGTAAATCCCTCCACCTCACTCTTTACCTAACCCACCTTCCCAGCTCTTCTGCCTTTGGACTTCCTTCTAATTCTCCTTTCACTCTTCCTGGACAGGATCCATCTAATATAATAAGTCCGTTAAAATGCTGGAATTTGTGAATGAGGCAAGGGCTTCTTTTAAGCTGTATTTTTACAAATACTAATTTCCTAGAGGTATCACACAAGTCCTCATGTTTTTGAGCTAGGTGCTCATAAGTTGCAGATATGCAATATTTTCCTGCAGAATTTTTCATTTTATATTGAACACCATAAAGTCATAACAATTTCTTAAACAGGCTCTGTATTCAGATGGAACGTGGGTTTTTTGTTTGTTTTTAAATAAAAACACAACTCTTAACTTTGTAAGTCCTACTTTCAGTTTACGTAACCTGATTGGATACGCAGAGCAAATAGCAACCTGAGTTTTACTTTTAAAACCCAAGTGATTCCTTCAAATCTTTTTGTACCTATTGTGATTCTTCTTACTGTAGCACTCCGTGTGGGATTTTCTGGCTCAAGCACCCATGTCTTCTCATCAATTTCATCCATGGCATCCCAGAATTCTTTCAGTGATTCTAATGCTGCCAGGAACTGATTATGGATGTCTATTAAGGAGTTCTAAGAAAAGAAGAAATTTAAACATATTATATAGTTTCTACCTATAGCTATACAGAGTATTAAAACAAACAAAAAACCTGTAGGTAATCTAACAAGTGTTAAAATCTAGTATCCATCCAATTATAGTATGGTAGCAAAAAATGTTGAACCTTATATAATAATGCCTTTTTTTTTTTTTTTTAATCGAAACACCACAAATTAAGTGTATCTGTATCCTGAGTATACATACTTTCTCTAATCCTGGTAATTCTAACATGCTGTGATATACATACATTATAGTTGCATTTGAAAGTGTTTTAGACTCCTTTTTTTAGGAAACTTTTCTAAAAAATGGTAGCAACTATTCCTTTCCATTATAACTTGTAACAAACTACTGTAAAACTTAAGTAAAAATCAGCATCATCTACTATTAAACTTCTAACATTACGATAGTTTGTCTCCGCTTCATCTGAGCAACATGATATAACACAGAGAAATGCCCACTAAGGTATATTGGGAAAAAAAAAAAGCTATGATATATAGCCAAATAATGTCGTAAAGGTCTCAAAATTAAACAGCATTAAACCAGGTACTTAACATTAGATTTCAAACCATGTAAATATGGTAAGAGAAGGAGAAACCATGCAATAATCAGAGGATTACACTCAAGGGATTTCAATATTTGAGAGTGGATTAGATGGAATCAAAAAATCTGTGATTATACAGGACAACAGACAGAACAGCAATGCAAAAGAAGTCTTTTAAACATCACTGAGCAAAAAAGAAGTAATTATTTCTACAGGAAATGGCTTCTTCAAGTAGAGAAAACACTCAGCAGTCAAGTTAACACCTTTCAAAATGCAGATGCCCACAGGTACAAAACATGAAGTTGAATTTATGGAACCAAAAAGAGGTGAAGAAAGCAAGGAGGCAAGAGATGAGTTTTATTTGGAGTAATACTCCACACAGGTTTTGAGCTGAAGTAACCCAGAGTCTGATGTAAAATGGAATGAGTGGAGGAATTTGGAAGTGTCACGAACAGACTAGTGGGAGCAGACCAAGCAGTCAAAACAAGGCTTCATGCGGATAGATGAAGCTACAACAGGAAAAAGTGAAGGTGTCAAAAAAATGGTAAAAGAAGACACTGAAGGGAGATCAAGTAGGGAGAAAAAAAAGAAAAATAAAAAGAAAATTAAATGATCAGTTCTGAAGAGGTATTTTTCTACAAATAACAGTAACACAAAATATACATGAAATGGTCTCCTTTAATATTTAATGATTATGTTCTACCTTTCTCACCTGGACAGAAAGAAGTAATTATATATATATATTTCTCCATCGGAAAAATATGATTTTTATATGTAATAAGTTTTTATATTTTATGCATACATATTCTAGAAAGAAATGGTGCAGCTTAGAAATAAAATGCTACATTTTTTCCTGCTGTTATTAAATTAAAGTAGGAAAGCACTTAAGCAGAAAAGTGTGAATACTGCCAATCTCAAAATGTAACGCTTATTATCTTTAAAAGCATTTTGTTACTTTTATAATACCTGAAGTGATATAATAGTGTCAGTCACTTAACCACATCTTAGAGTATAATATCTTCATCTTAAGTACTATTATTTCCAGTATTTTAATAATTTTCACAGAGTCCTGAAATGTGATCTTTTGTGCTCTGATGACACTTAAATTAATAGCATAATTTTCTGGTACTTGCAACAGTTGCTTTCCATTTTGATTTTTTACATTTTTCTGTATCACATACAGATAAATCCTCTAATAATCATTTTTATCTTTATCTTCTGGGAATTCAAAGGGTTTCACTAGAAAAAAGAAACATCAAGGGATTATAACCCACAGATAAGTTTTAAAATCCAATTAATTTTAATACTAATTGTAATTTTTCAATGATGTTCCTTAAAAAGGTAGTTAAATCTTTTTTTTTTAAATGCACTGTTCATTTGATCTTATTTGCATGCTTCATTGATGTTACCAGCTGTCTCCTGCTATATACATAAATGCATCTATAGCTATTTAAATACATCACGTTTGTCATGCAAACCATGAAAACTATAACATTCCTTTTTATCTTTTTATTTGATTAACCAACTAATTTTTGGTCATTGCTCAACACACTTTTCTAAAATACTATCATGCCTTTTTTTTTTTTTTTAATCTACACATCACCAAGATAGTCATTAATAGTATCACACAGCACAAACTGTTTCTTGGTAACATTTGTACAAGTGCATTAGAATTTGTATGAAATATGTAAAATATTCTTTGAAAAATAAGACATTCATACTTCAGGATGTCATCACTGGCTACCCACCTGACTCTAAAAATCACTAGCAAAACTAAACTAGTTACTCCGTCCTCTGTAATTATTAGGTTTCCATGGCCATCAGGCAAAACATACATTACAAAAACATAAAGAACATTGTGGCAGTTTAATCTTCCACAACAGCTCAAAACAAAATGAAGGTAATTTTAATGTCTAATATAAACCTTGCATGTTACTTGATGCAACTACTGATGCACTGACATCCGTTTCCCATACTAGCAGTAATTAGTAGCTAGCAGAGGTTAGGACTATTACCAGCATGAGAATAGTCACAAAACCTAAATGTAGTTTGCTGTGCAAGTGGATATCACAGTCTTTTCTAACTGAACCATGTTATTTCTTTCTATGGGATTGCCTACATCTGTTGCACTGGCTGGAAAGTGATCCCTTCGCAGCTATGCTCCCTCAGTCTGTAGGGTGACAGGGAATTTCTGAAGTCAGCACGGAAAGCACTAGTGAATGCACAGTTCAAGCTGAAACACTGCACTGGATTCTGACCAGATCTTCCCAAGAAAACAGATACTTCCACCCGGACATGGTACTGGGCAACCCGCTCCAGGTATCCGGCTTGAGAAAGGGGTTCCAGAGGTCCTTTCCTACCTTAACCTTTCTGTGAGTACGAACAAATCGTATCCAAGACAAAACATTTCTCAGACAAGGAATGGAGAATCCATCATTAGGAAAAGACAAAAGTTTCACTTGCTTTGACTAGCAAAACAGCGTAAGAGGGGATGTGATTATTATCCACAGTTATATTATGGTAGCTGTACAAGGGACCTAGAGCTAGAGCTGGTGGAAGCTCTAGAGCTGGTTCACATCAAATGTGAACTCACACAAAGCCAACAGCTAGAGCTGGGTTCCTCTCCATCACAGCACTGAGGTCCTGGCAATGCCTTCCAGTCCCAGGACACCCCATTACTTTCAGGTGGGAGCCTGGTAAGTTTTTGGCGGAGAGATACTGCATTACTTAATGATCCAGCTCCCTTCAGCTCTCTTTAAAGACCACCACAGAAACTGAGTAGCCCAAAAACATTACTGAGTTTACCAACAAAATGCATAATTAGAAGACCTCGCTCTGAGTTTCCATACAGAAAAATAAGAGACTGAGAAAACCTTAGTTTGGAATACTCAGCTCGAGACCCCTTCAGCAGGCTTTAAAGGATTCTTTGCATTAAAGCATCACCTCCAGTAACCATAGTCATAGCTGCAAACACTCAACACTTCTCCAGATTTTTCACATATCAAGTTGTGAGTATAGAAGACAAAGAATACAATCAGCGATGACTTATGATAGGAATGCAGTGTGACTCAGCAGTCAGTTTTCTCTCAACAAAGCATATATCCAGCTTCAAAGTTTTAGTTATTCTAGGCTCTATGAGACAAAAATCTGATATATACTGCTACACAATACACCAATATGATCCTCTGGACTGAACAATTCAGTATTAATTTACAGGGCCACGATTCTATGGTCTTAACATCTGAAAACAGGTAGGTATAGACACTGGGCTAACTAAATTGGTTATTTTACAGAAAAGCAGACATGTAAACATACTGACTTTCACATGGTTCCCTAGCAGCTTTAGAAAACTGACCGAACTTTTACTATTTGTGCTATCAGACTATACGTATCCTCCATTTATTTCAACAACTGGTAGGAGATGAAGCACTTATTCTGGTCAGTAAAAATCAGATATCCTGGACCCACCTAGAAGGCAACACATTCTATTGCTGCATCTCTTACCCCTAAGCTTTGTCCTTTCGGCCTCTCTGCAGACTGGCTTCATCCTAGTAACTTCTCTTCTACCAGTGAAGAGCATCATGTAGTTCTGCCGTGGTTTTGTTCCCATTCCTATCCTATGCACTCTCATCTCCATCTCATCACTGGTCCTCGTGCTAATTCTTTCTTTTAGTTTATTCTACTTCAAACACTTTCCCCAAGTTTACAACCACTGCTCTGTAAGACTCAGCTTATCAATCACTTAAATTACACTCTCCCCTTCAATTAAATGAATAAGAAGGAACAGAAAAAAAAAGTCACTCTACTCTTTGTTCTTATTTATAGAGCCAATAACTTTAAAGAAGTGCTACATGATACATGGTAACATTCTTGCCAAACTTTAAACACCCATTCCAAATCCTGGATGGATTGAATACTAACTAAATGGTAGTAAGAATGTTCAAATTAAGATAAACACAGTGCATTTTATTAAAACTTGTGTTTAAAAAATATACAAATATAATTGATCTTTACTGTGAGGTTTGGTGGATTTTTTTTTGTTTGGTTGGTTGTTTTTTGCTAATTCTTCCTAACACAAAATTTGCTTATCCTTACGAATCCAGCAAAATTAAAATAATTGCAAAGCGTCCTAATGGAAAATGTAAAGCAGCTTAAACTTTAGGTGTTGTATGTATTCACAGATAAAATAAAATTTAATAAAGTGAACAGTGTTTGGCTGGCAAAGGGATCGCCTGTATTATCTAAGCAACATATGATTCTTTAGATTTGTTTGGACTACTATTTATTACTCATAAATTGAAGTTTAAAAATTTTCTTCCTTTTTAGCACAAATCCAACTGAGACACAACACTCTCAAATCTTTATAAAGTATCTTGTCAGCCATCTCCATTTTTTGTATTGATAGATGCATAGAAAACTGAGGTCTGTGAAGCTCCTTTGCTAAAAAAAAAAAAAAAAGCAATTACGATACATTCTACTGTGTTTCCATCAAAATAACTAAAGAATAATCTCATTCATATCACTATACCTTCTGAATCTTGTATTACTGTTTCATTGCTGGCTGGCTGGCTGCATGACCTCATTAGTCATTAATTTCCACTCTCCTGACCTTCATGTAGCAAACCAGGTGGGCAGTGGTCAGTATAGAAACAATACCCTGACGTGAGGGCAGCAGAATATAGATGCTCTGAAACTGCAGAACCATGCTTACCGTTTATGCTAAAATCTCTAGACAGTACATTTATCTGGTTATTTAGAAAAAGAATGTAACTGAAATAAGTAGATGTTCTTGCACTTGTCATTGAGAAGCACTCTGCATTTATTTGGCACTTATAACAGTAGCAGCAGCAGCAGCATTGCCCTTGGTGCTGATTTCTTACTACTCTAAAATGTCTCCTCTGAGCCAGAATACACTGGCTGTTGCTGATCATGCTGTGAGACACCTGCACTGGCTACTAGGCTTGTCATGACGCACAAAACCCTACCATCTTCAGCTTGACATTGTGCAAGTTATAATTATTCATCCAAATGAATATGTCAGAGCAGCAGCAGCAGACCTCTCATCAGAGCAAAAGAAAAATACATCAAAACATTATCAACCCAGCAGGAAGACAGGGACCATAAGGAAAATTACCCATTTTTAATATGGATGCCATAAAGCCATGTCTATTATTATACCAAAAAAAAAAAAACAAACCACGAGACACCCAACAACCCCTCAAGTTTAAAGTCCATGAGCACTGAAAAGAACCTGAAATAGGCAACAGCAGGGGGAAAAAAAAAAAATCAATTACCTGAAATCTATTTATACTTTCTTTCACAGAAGTTTATATTATAATGGTGCAATTGCACAATTTCAGTTAAGCCTCGTCAATCTTTACCTTAAAGATGACCAACAAATATTAAAAATAAAGACCCATCAAAACTTCATGTTATTTTACTGGAATATATGTATAACATGTTCTCTTTCCCTTTTAGGAACAAAAAAAATTTCAACCACTTGAGGACATGCTAAATTGCTTTATCTAAGTTTAACCCTTATTTTACTGTGGCATGAAGACTGCTCACTATAATGATTTCCATGCATTTTGAGAATAAAAACAAATTTAAATAGTGTATGAAATGCAATTACTACAACAATCTTTTTTTCCCGTAAGTGTTAGGATCGTGTCACTCACATACAAGGTCAATTTTGAAAAAGACTGGACAACTAAAACAAGGTTATCAGCATAACGCACAGGTTGTTGGTATTTGGTCCAACATTATAGATTATCTGCAGCTGGAATTCGTATCCTATGATTTCAAAACGTATGTCTTCAGTTACATACCTACATCTATTGTTTGTGTTTTCAAACACATTACCCATAGGTAATTCTAACTGTAGAAAGATTTCAAGATATCAAGCTCTGGAATGCCATATTTTTTAACAGTAGATTTTTACTTTCTTATAGTGTCAATATTAATGTATTTGCTTACATCTTTAACTTGTCAAAGAATGCTGCTTCATATTATGTTTTTCAAGAACATTTTATTAAGACATAAATCCAGCTGGTAGCTTCAAAATTACTAACAGTAAACTCAGAGCAGCAACAACTGTCAAGGATATTTGAAATGTTGTTAATTTGAGGCAACATATATTGCATTGATATAAAAATTAATAAAATAATATTAGACATATGGATAACACTGGAGGTAAGAAACAGTACTTGAAATCCTGCCTGTGGTACATGAAATCCAATACAATCTAAGGGAAAAACAGTATCTATTTAAATTATTCAAAACCATAGCACAGAATCAAAAACTAAAATGATACACGACAATAAGCACATTTTTCAATTGCAATGGTCCATTCTTGAAATTATTTCCTCAAGCTCTCAAACTGAAGGATCTAAGGTGATACACAAAACCTTGAGCTTTGCATTCAAAATTATATGCTCATCTTAAAATTATTCTGATGCAAAATTTTCAACCATGTTCCCTACATAAATTTAATAGCACCAAGACAACCTTTATTGATGGTCAGAAATCCTCACAAGAGTTAGATTTATGAAATACCATCACTTATATAAAATCTATTTTCCTGAACTAAATGAAATTAAACATCAACTATTTTCTAGAGATAATTCAAATTAACTTACAATTAAGTGGTCACATTTAAATCCATTTAATCAAGTACACATGCTCTATTAAGGAAGAGAAATAAATGAAATAAAGAAAGATAAAAAAAAAGACAATGGCTCTTGGTTCTCTATATTGACAATAACTTAAACTACGAAATTGATTTCTATTAAGTATTTTCTTGTTGTTCTTTTGACTATAATTGAAGAAGTTTTATTATGTTATGGAAACTATACAGGATAATGAACTGGGGGACTGGCATTTTTCTAAAAGGCTGTCGGCTTTAGAAGGTGCTTCGTTCTATATAAAAAGTTTATTGTGCATATATTTACCCAATATAATTTCTAAAGATAAGAATTTTCAGCTGTATGAACAGCTTATGAGAAAAACAGCCAATATGAGTGCAAAGTATAAAACATGCAAGGTATATCTATATGGTAAGGAAAATACTAAAAACAATATCAGAAGGAATATGGAATTCAATTTTACATTTATACATAAGCAGGTATGAAGGTAAAATGCACACAGGGAAAAAAATCAGGAGCTACAAAGTCCAACACATCATTACCACCTACCTTCGCATATGTATCGTAATTACTAAAGAAAGATGCATAGTACAGCAATTTACCTGTGGCATCCAGGAAATAGCAAACTGAACAGGAAAATCCACAAGGCAATCTGGTGGTTCTGTTGGATACTGAGGGACAGACGAAAAATACAGTTCTTTTTTTAAAATGTGATTTAAAGTCAGACCAATACTCAGCTGCCAAATATGATAATGAAATACGAGCACTTTGAGCATCTTGTGAACTTGGCTCTCAAAGGAAAAATATGCAAGGAATTTTCAGAAATAGTTATAAATGATAATTATCATTTAAAGAAAACTACATGTAAACAGTTTTTTTATAACAGATTTTAATAGTGGCAGGAGAATCACAGTTTCCTGTTTTCAGTGTTTGCAAAGATATATTAATAAAGAACTTAAGACAAAAGAGATCAAATACTAAAAAAATTTTTTTAAATGTTTCCTGGTATCTTGACAGCATCTTTTTAATAGAAGCTTAATGTTACCCATGCAACATTCTTGTTCCTCAACTACCTGCAGTGGATATAAAAGTTTAAAACAACAACAACAAAGCCCTTAATGAGTCAAGAATTAGAACTAGAATATTTGTTCTGATTGGAACGCTTTTTTTTTTTCTTTTGAAACTTAAAGCAAAATAAGCACAAAACTTTTTAGAAAAAGATGAATGAACATACACACAAAATTAAAACTAACAAGTCCCTTGTTCTGCCTGCCCCAAATTAAAAGGCATCCATTAGGAAAAGAACAAATAGTTCTGTTAAGAAAATCAAAGCTACAAAAATAAAAGGTTTGATAAATCCAACGATAACCATTTACCATTCATTACACATGTAAAAATATTACAGTTCATTATCCCAATATCAACCCTGTGGAGAATAAGTATTTTCTGAAAACTAAAGCAGCAAAGAACCATCCAGGTACAAACAAACTGTGTCTTTTAAAAATAACACCCGTACAAAATCTTATTCATCTGAGAAATTCCCTCTTTTAGTCCTATGCAACCTTTCAAATTGTACCAATGACAGACACAGTAGTGTTATAAAAATTGTGTTAGTATTGCATAAACTGCAAAAGCAAGAGAACGTTACAGAAAATCTTACTTGGGGAGAAATAGGAAAAAAGTCCCAACTTCCTCAGAAATAAAAACAAAGAAGTTAAGTTTAGCTATGCTGGTTCCCATAACCATTCTCTATCCAAAATAAATTTCTACGTATAGATGATGTCATTATATACCAGACACTTGGCAATTACTGGAATCTTATAAAAGTTTCCTCATTTTATATATAGTATAATTCCACAGTAATTACCTTACAATTGCCCTCTATGGCAAGGAGCAAAAAAAGACATAGCTTCCCAAGATCATCCATTCTTCACTTGATTTTAATAATAATCTGGTGGATTTATGTATTCCACAGAAATTTGTTTAAACATGCATTTTTTTTTTAGTATGTCTTCATTTCTGTTTTTGGTTAGATATCCACTTTCTGAAGACAACTTCACTACATGAATATTTACTATTTTATCAGATTGGTGGCAGACAAGTTAAATAACAGTGACAGAGCAAGAGAGCTGAAACAACTAATTTGGACAGGAGGCAGTTACAATTTAGAAACGTACAGCCACAAAAGCTATTACAGTTTCTTTTACTGTAATGTTGGTATTATTTTTCATGAAATACTTCAGTGCTTGCATAA
Source organism: Anser brachyrhynchus (assembly GCF_964034855.1). Lineage (NCBI taxonomy): Eukaryota > Metazoa > Chordata > Aves > Anseriformes > Anatidae > Anser > Anser brachyrhynchus. The sequence continues at coordinate 8,556,964 of NC_137696.1, read as the reverse complement.
AAATAAACCTGTTTTCAATATATAAAAGTATGCCTAGAACAAACTAAGACCAATTTCTCTGTAGGATCAGTTTTAGAACTATCCCTCTTTTGTCGGATGCCTTTGAATAAGTGGTTGCAAACATATTCTACAAATGTTTTATTATTTTTTTTAAATACCTACGGCACCTTATCTGCATTCTTAGTCAAATTTTCCTTAACACTATAATATTGTAATGTGTACCAGCTAATTGCCAACCACTATGCAACAGTGATTCTGTACATACGTTTAGTGTAATGCTTTTAGACCATGCGGGGTGAAATCCTGTATAAAACAAGGCAAGTGACTCCCCAGGAGATAATATTTTAAAACAGTATACCAGAGCATATCAATGGCATCATGTGACATTACAGTTGCATTTAAATTTGTATGTTAGAAATCATCCTATTATTCTTCAAACCAATTTAAGCAATTATTAAAGCAAAAGATTTATATTCTGTATTTTTGAGCACGCAACTGAATTTATCTAGAAAAAATATTTTCAATAATCCTCTCCAAACCATTCACTTAATTACCATCAAAGCATCTCATTAACTACATGGCATGCAAATTATTGCAGAGGCTATTAGAGTTCTTGGGATCTGAAATGGCAACCACCCAACCCACTTCCAAGAATTAAAATATGAGTTCTTCATGTAATGCAAAAGGAAATCTGATAAATAAAACTGATGTATTTGGTTTCGTACCTTGCAAAAATGCACACTTTGTTTTCAGACAACTTCTCTAGATCATGAATTAAACTGTGAATGGAGAAAGATTTCTGCAACAGACATCTTCAGCCAAACTAAACTGAAAACTATTTCAGAAACTGTAAATTGAGAACTAAACAATATATCCTCTTATGCTAGTCCTATTAATTTACAAAAGTCAATACTGAGTAGCAGACGACTTGATAAATATACCTATGATAAGATACTCTCAATTCCTCCAGATTTACTTTGATGGCACCAAGTTTCCTAGATACCTTACAAATGCAGATTATAGAGAACAAGTGTTTTAAAGGACAATTCCTAACACAAAGTACATTCATACAATAACAACAAGTGGAAACATTTGACAAAACATAAGAAAAGTCCTCAAAACACATCCAAACCACTAAGAATGATAGTGAAGGGATATTTAGGGGAATACCTGAATACATAACTTTATGAAAAATAACTTATTAAATCACTTATAGAAGTGATTTTTTTTCCCTGAAAACATCATCAGCATGCTTACAAACTCTTTTTATTGTATAGCATCCACAAGGACAAGGCTGAATGAACCAATCTGCCAGAACACATACAAGAGCCAGCAACATATGCTCGGGGGAGAGGTTTAGCTCTCATACTAACCTTAGTCAAATAAACAGCATAACAATAATAAGCATAATTTTGTTAAAGCATGTTATCAAAAGAAATCCCTTAAAAAAATACTTTGAAGTCTTTTCAAATGAATGTAATACGTATATCAAGGAAAATCAAATCCCCATGTCAACAAAACCACGTTTCACATATAAATTTTCTCCTGTGGCAAGTTTAAATGCCAGACAGTTTAAAAAGGACAAACAATTGATCCTTTCATCATAAAAATCACTTGGGAAAAAAGAAAAGATTGATGATTACTTGTAACAGCAGACAAGTTGGATAATCTAGTATTTTTATTATACTGTATCTTTAGTTGATAGAAGGTGTTTTTTTCTGCTATTAGGAGTCTCAACTTCACAGATTTTATTACTGTAATGAAAATGTGCATGTTTTTATAAGAACAGAAAACAGGTAATCTCAATTCTCCTTATGGAACAATGATAAATTAAAGATAAACAGAACCAACCAACATATAATAGTGTTTGAGCTACTTGGTAAAAATGGGTATTAGATTGTATTTTGTTTCTGCATTTCTATATTTACAAACAGTTAAAAGTATTTAACTGTACCACTTAACTTCAGTCACCATAAACTTAAGAAAAAGCTTAGGGGCAACAGGCTGCATTTCATTTCTCATATCATACTAAGTATGGGGATAGCAGCTCCCTTCTAAACAATGACAATACAGTCTGGTTTTTCTTCTTGCGTACTAAATAGACCACGATTTCATTTCTTGGCATATATTTTCCATCATTTATTAACATCGTGTATTTAAGAACTGAACGACTAGCAAATTAATTAATTCACTACTTTGTATGTGTAAATGTACACACATAGATATTTAAAGTACACTTAAAAAAAAAAAGTCCTTTTCTGCAACCACATTTCCCTGGCAGTTCCTTTTTCCCTCTAAGGTAAAATAACTTGTCTTATATAAAACTAAAAAACTCCTGTTTTTCTGTTTTTCCAAGGAATATAGGAAGTCTGTGAAGGTGAAATTTAATTTCACAACACAGTGCCCAGTCCTCATCCCTTCAAGATAATTATCCCATAGGATGGATCAAGGGTAGTTCCAAAATCCAATGTTTAGGTAGCGTTTGGAACCGCTTTTTTCCCTAAACTGAAGATAACAGCAATCACCATACAATTGTCATCGTACAGACTGGATATCTGTTAAAGATTCATGCCTTAAAATGAGAAATTCTACACAGAAATATTACAGTTTGAGTTCTGTTCTAGGTATCAGGAAAAATTAAAATTTTACTGCTTCCATACATGCCATGGATTTGGTTTGTACAAATTGTCAAAATCAGCCAACTATTTACACTAAAAAAAAAAAAAAAGACTTATTTTAATATAAGAACCTCGATTCTGTAGTCAGTCTGTCATAAACCTTTATTTCTACAGCTTAAGCAGTAAGACTTGCTAAAGAGGCAACCCAACATCCTCTATTCTTGTCAGATGCTCAGCCTCTGGACTGAGTAAATAACGAATGAAACTCTCCAAGTGGTTTTGTCTGTAATACAGAAAAATAATAGCAATATCATAAAGGATTTTTCATATAATGCACAGCCTCATATAAAAAGATTCCTACAGAATAAGCATAACGTATTATGAATTTTCAATGCAGATAAAGTCTGAAAACTCTACTTTTTATAAAATAATTTCTCAAAAAAAGACACAAAAAACACATTATGCTCACAACAGACATGCTAACAAACAAACCAACTCTGAAATCCTTATAAATTAAAAAATCCTTCTTTTTCAAGGAAGCCTTATAATATTTTCTCCCATATGAATTCACCTTTGCATTTAACTTCAGAGTGATCAGATGTTGTCGACCACATGAGTCTTCAGCTTTCAGCTTGATTGTGGTAAGACTAGTATCCACATATGCAACTCTACAAGAGAAAAGAAAACCCTAACAGTATTTTAAGAATTACAGCTTGAAAGGTCTGCAATACTCTTATTAGTCTGTTACAAATATTAATCAGAGGAAGTCCTATATGCCAACCATTTCTGCTGTTCTAGATTTACTGCTGTTAATACACCAGTCTACTGCTTAATGCAGTCATATATCTTTGGGTTATTTACAATGTGTGTCAAGGCTCATGCTGTGGTCAGTGAGCGCTATGTTTCAGTTTTCCATCACTGGAACCTTTGACACGCACAGCATGTTCCTGTCAGCCTCTACTTATGTACACATTAAACTTCCTGTCAAATCTTTGATCCATTTCTGCAGTTTCTTACAGTATGAGATGTTTATGCTCTTGATTTGCTTCTCTCTTCAATGAAGTTCTCTTTTATTATCAATATTATTATTGTGGAAAATTCAGTGGGTATTGCTTCATATTCTGAAATTGATTTTCTACAGAAAAGAGTACTGGAACAGGTACAAAATGAGTTATTTACAATGATTTGCCTTTGTTTCATGACAGTTTTACACAGTATAAATGCATCCAAGCAAGTAGCAAGTATATACTAAATGTAAATAAGTTTTAAAACTTATGACATAATCACTGACTTTTTGTTTAAGATGTCACTGATTTGTGCTTCCCACAACAATGAAGATGAATACAATTGTAAAATACATTGCTGTAATGAAATACGTTCTGCTGAGTAGCCTCGGCAACTGCCAAAAAGGTTCAAACTTCTATTTTAAAAATATATTTATCAGTGAACTGGATATTTTGACATTTTTACTATACCATTCTTGTGTAAAGATAAAAAGCAGTCTAAGATTATTGCACAGCTTATCACCCAGACTGATGGAAAGGCCCATCAGAGTTCAAAGCAAGCATCTGCTTGCTGACCTAAGTAACATTTTTTTTTTTTTTTTTTTTTTTTAACTATTACATACTAGCCCAGTCACTTTGGCCAGCATGCTGGGACAAATGGTTCTCTTTCAGGAGAAACTGGATACACAGTTGTAGAAGTCTATACAAGAAAAAGTAGACCTGCACCAAAAGCCATGCACATTCCTAGGCAAGAAGCGAAAAGAAGAAAGTCATCTCCACAAACACACAGCCTCAACATGAGGGAACCGAAAAATACATACGGAAAAAGCTATCGTGGTAGTAAACAGGGAAAGAGATATTATTTCACATTTCATGCTGAATAACTTTAATGCGATATTAAATTGTCCTACAGTTTCCTGGGAGTATTTTGACACTCCTTTTTCCTACAACAGTTTAAAGAAATAGAAGTCTTGATAAAACTGCAGTCAATCAAACACAATTTATTTAGAGAGAACTATGGCATTCCTCCTCTAAGTGGAAAAATCATTACTCCCACCTCGCTCAAATTTTACCTCAAAATTATATCACAAAGTTTTATAAAGATAAGAAACTAATTATAACACACTCCTCCATCTACTGTTGCAGATGGGGTTGAGAAATGCCCAGAAAGAAAATTCATTGCTGGTCTTCCTTCTTCTCAACAGACTGTAAAAAGCAATAAACTGCCTCTGGGGACTGAAGGAGGATTCAAATTTCCATTTAGGACAGAAAAAAAGAACTCAGCAGCTCAGTGGCTACTTGTTCTGCAACATCACTCTACCAATCTTTGGATAAGAAAAGATGAAAAAGTGAGTTCTGTAGCACTGGAGAAAGTTGGACAACTCTGTAAAAGTCATATGAATATCTTATGAGTGTATAATAAAAGAAGGAATTGTTTAGATAGGTGATATTTCAGCTATATAAACCTTTATTCCTCAGTAGGCTCCATCATTTTATCACGTATAAAAGAATGGAATGACCATAAAGATGGAAAGCCTCAGTTAAATCTCCAAAGTACTGTAATTCAGCATAACACACAAATGGTATTTCATGGAGGCACATGACAAGGCAGGATTCCTTGGAAAGGGAGGAGGCAAAAGAAGATACATTCTATGAAAAAAACTTGTCAAGTATCAAGCAGAAATCAAAATGTCATTGAGACCTGAGAAAATTTGGATCATGACTCACACCATGGACTCCAGAGTTGCTAGCAACATTTATGCACCCATGTGAGGGTAACAAGTCCTACCGATGTTTAATAGTCAAGAATCTACCTTCCTGAGGCGCTGTCATGGACTCAGCTAGTCAGATTATGAGATAAAGGAAAAGCTTTTTTAGTATTACTGTTGCTTCATATGTACCTTCTCCCACCTCAACTAATTACGTTTGCACCAGGATTTTTTGATCTGCTTAAAATGAAGGAAGAATTCTTCTTTGAATTCCCCAGCTGTTAGGAGGGCAGCACTTGGTGGAGGAAATTTGGTAAAACTTCCAAACTTATCCAACTAGGATTTTTGTGTACAAGTATTTGAATATGATACAATTTGTGCCCCACACTTAAATTAGGTCAAAGAATTAAGTTTTCCATATCACAAAGGAAGTGATGTCTAATCACAGCAGCCAGCCAATTTGCAACCTTCATTACTGCTTTTACTTTCAATGGTTAGGGAGGAAAGAGGAGTAAAATCATTCCAGGTACTATATGCAATTTGTGCTTGAGAAACTTCACATATTTCTTAGATTACTTATTCGAACACACTAAATTTGTGCTATCCTTAAAAGCTTCTTTAATCACTTCAGAGATAAGGGACTACATCCTATTGCTTGGATTCTCTTTCAAACAAAAATTTTTCAAGATGAATTTGGATGCAGTCAGATTTGGATTGGCTTCCAGCATGACACAAAACTCACAAGGAAAAAGCCTGGGGTCCACAACAAGCCGCTTTTTTTTTTTCCTTTTCCTAAAAGGAATAGTAATAAAGCCAGAGGCTTCTCAAGGTGTGAGCAGTGATTGAGGCTTCCTGGCAGTAAGGCGGCTTAGTTTCCTGCTGAAAGACCATACTGACATGTTTTTAATCTGCAAACGCACACCTGCAACCCCAAATCAGTCTAGGTTGAAGCCTTTTCTGCAGTCCATTACATTTTTAATTAGAGGTGTAACAGGCTAATACACTTCAAATCATCTCTTTTTTAATTAGAGGTATAACTTGCTAATATGCTTCAAATTCTACTCTCTAGATTATTCTCCCTCCAACTCATCATAAAGCAGACGCTATCCCTTATATAAAGCTTAGCCCCTTTAATAATCAACCCCCCCCCCCCAAAATTAAATAGTGACTATCACTAACACAAGTAAATCAAGAGATGTACATTTACTGAATTACATGACTGTGCTGGACAAAAGCGCAACATAAGTTGTGTGTCTACATGAAAATCATCTTGATCTAGAGAACACATTCTGTCTTAGAAGCATGCTGTCTGATAAAGCACTGAGGTGTTTTTTTAATAGCAAACTACTGAATATTTTGTATGTATAGCAGGTCAGAAATACTGTTTTTGAGATAAGCTACTAAATCGTATTTCAAAAGTGTATATTTAGCTATATACACAATTTATACATTCAACTATATATGTACTATATTTATATATTCAGTTATAAATATAGTACACTAATATACTTATATTTTCAATTATACTTATGTTGATCTGTTTTCCTGGCACGGGCTTTTTGGAGGATTTTTTTTGGTGTGGGGAGCAAGCAGCAGGCATGATTCAGAACTTATTTCCCATGTGTTTAACTAATATTCTCACACTCAGGTCTGAGAAATTTGAAAAGAATAATGGATATCACTGAAAAGCTTCAGCTGATTTATCAAGGATGCTTTAAATCCTTAAATAAAAGTGGGCGTTCAAAGCAAATTCCCACTTAACGTTAATTACACATGATTTATTTATACACAATTCAGGTGAGAAAACTCAAAAACTATTCTTCAACACCAGGCTTTTTTTATTTTTTATTTCATGTAGTAAAACAAACACTTGTTAAATCACTGTCAAAGACTAAGGTAAAAGTAGATTTGTCTTGTTGAAAGCTGCAAAAGCAGACTTACTTTCATTTTCCAGCATGTAAAACAAAACTTCTCATTCAAAACTCTGTCTTATACAAACTTTCATCTTTGCTTATTGAAAGAAGGCACCCAAATTAGTTCTATATTATCAGTAAAACTAAACACAGCCTACGAATATGTTTCCTTCATGCCTCTCTATATAGCAACTGCTTTCAACTCCATAAAAGTCTCCTGGAGCTTCTAGTAGAAGTCAGCAAAAAGAGGAAGCACTGCAGACTTCCGAAAAATTTCCACGTGGACCTTGAGTACTTGATCACAACTCTGTGTTCCTTCAGCTTTCTACAAGAAACTTGTTTCCCTGTGTAGGGATGTCAAATTAAGTTTGTTCAATGAGCTTATCTGAGGGTATACTGGACTGTGAATAATATAATATGTTTGAATGCATTCAAGACCCTAATGAGAAGGTTCTCAGAAGTAGCTACATGTACACTTCTTTCCTCAACAAAGGCAAATATCCATTGCTAATTTGACATTCATTCCCATGGTATTAAAACGACAGTTCTAGTGTGGGTGAAAAGACTCACTTCTAGTTTTTAAACTTCCACTTTTGTTTGACAGATGCTGAATTTTTACCACAGCATTTACCCTCTCCGAAACCTCTTCTTGAGTGCACTGAGCCTACATACACAAGTGACACAATTTACATTCTACTTGTGCAGTAACCAACCCTCCTCAAAAGGGAGGCACCTCCCTCAAACACCAAACATGGTCTCCCTGCACAGCTCAATCAAGAAAACCTTTTGGAGACTAAGGAATGCTTTTCATTAGCCCTGATTTCTTTGATCTGTTTGAATCCATCTGGGTAGCAAGAAACATGGTAAGTTTCTCTTTGTGGGTTTCACAAACAGCTGTTTTATAGTTCTGGAATTACAGTTTTCCAAGATCTCCTCTACATTTTTTTTTAAATCCAGATTTACCTTTTTGTGGATTAATTATGTTTTCACTTTGTCTAAGGAGGCCCTTGCGCTATGAAGATAAGATAGAACTGTTCTTTAAAAATTATTATCTAAAAAAAAATATGAACAGAACTTTTATAACTTAGTTATAACCGACTCCATAATCACATCACTGTTACCCTTCACTACACAACAGAAATACCCAAAATACTATAGAAGTTATGGAAAAAGAACTACAAACGTTTTATTGCATATGTTTACTATGCCAATAGTAATAGGTCAAAGAAGAATCGATTGCTTAGTAGTAGCCTCTCACCTTTCAGCACAGTTACTTGATACTGAAAATATCCTGTCAGTTGATACAGGTTTTTTTGTTTTTTAAATGAAAAAAACAGCTGTCTTTTAAAACAAAGGCTTCTGACTAAGATAAATTAACTACACAAGTTATGTTTAATATGTTGGATCCATGTATACAAAAGAACAGAGTATTTTAGAGATAATCTCTAAATAAAGTAACAAAATAAACATACTTATTCCAACCCAGCATTTCTAGATCTCTGACAAGACAGGAGTAGTATTCTGGTGGTCGTGGTATATGCAGCTCTTCTGTATTCTTTAAAGCAATTTCCTGTTTAAAAGAACATTAAAAACATCATTAAGGGAGATTTCAATATTTTTGCATCTATTTAGTCATGTGATTTTCACAATTCATTCAAAAATATTAAGCTTATGTAAAATTAACTGTACACTGCATTTGTTTTGTTATAGCCTCCAGCTAAAGCAGACAAAAGCTGTTTGGTAAATTACTTCAGATACTGCTAATGAAAACATCTGCAATTTAAAAAAAACACAGATGTTGACAACATAGTCTTCAGATGCAAATATCAAACGTGCCTCTTTTTCAGGCTAATAAATTTGAAGCCAAGCATCTTGTCTGAAAGAACATTTTAAAAGAAGGTTCTGTGAAGCCCACAGCTGTTTCCTGAGCATCACAGCCACAAAAGGAGACACATACATGAAATCCCCCATATTATCCTTAAGCAACTATATACCACTTAACATAATCAATCAAAAAAATACTCAATTTCTCAGTTTTAATACGATAGGATCCCAGAGAATAAGTTCTGGTATAGACACTTACCAGGTATGTTATAAAGCCTCAAAAAAGTTTTATGAAAAAGGTAACACCAGATTACAGAGACAAAACAAACCATATGTTCCACATGTTCATGTTGTGCTACTTGTTCTTGAAAAGTGCGCTTTGGTTAAAATTATGCTTACAGGTCATATAAAGTGAGAGCTGTTTCCAAAGCTACAGTGATTATTAATGATAACTTCCAAGAGCAAATATCAGTGCCCCTCAGTCTCAGTGTAGCCTTGTGCTAAAAGATGGCCCAACAATTAAAATAAAGAAATGGCAGGGGCCAGAGAAAAGAAAAAAAAAGGAAACGAGAGGATAAGAGAAGCACAGCTTAACTGACATGGAAAACACTGAAACGTCACCAAGAACAAGGTTTTCTTCATTATTACTAAACTGAACCCTGCACCGGGAAAAACAGTGAAATCATAAAATGAAAAAAATGGTACTTCCAACAGGATATAATGAACAATTTTTCACTATGATGACAAAGTTTTAAACTTTGAAAATAAAATAATTAAAATGTCAAGAAATTTCAAGAAAAAAAAATCTGTAATGCAATTAGCAAAATATTTGTTATTACAATTGCTGTGACCAACTTCAAGGTATCTGCTTTAATATTTTAGACTTTTTGACACATCTTCATATAATAAGGTAAACTTTACAATATTTATTCATATAATAACGTAAACTTTATGATTTAGTTAAGAACTAACAAATTATTTTCTGTTGTTTGTATACACAGATAATACAGAAATTGCAATAAAACAAGAAATTATAATTTAAATAAAATAAATTTAAAATAATGCCAATATAACTATCCTTTCTCCCCAGTTTGTCCTCTACTACTTTTTTGTGCGCTCAGGTTCACTTCATGGTATGAAACACTTTACTGTTTTGAATGAATTATACTTCCTCTGCAGTGTCATTTTCTGAGTCTAATGTATCCAGGCAAATAGACTGGAACAACTATTGTGAAATACTCCAAAACAGCACCACGTAGACATTTTTATGTCTTATTCCAAGTGCGTTTGCCTGCTTCAGCATAATCCAGTTTGGCAGGAATTGAACCAGTACTGAAAAAAGGTATTCCTATTGTAGAGCAGTAGTATAACACTAGGAGAGTATTTTTGTTGCTGTTTTGAATAAAACTTAGTGTTTTACTTCTAAGTTAAGTAGGTTGTAAGCAAGTATTCTTTGCAGAGAAGGCTTGTATAATAGTATGTTAGCAACAGACATGAAATGGTCAGTTTCATGCTGTTAACTGAAGACTTTGCTCCTCTTCTAAACCCACAGATTAGAAACTCTTAACAGAAAATACACAGAAATCTCTGTAATATTAAAGAAAAAGTTTTCTACATTTATTCATCAAGTTCTCACACTGGTGAAAACACATTGAGCAATCCACTGGTAGTGTGTAATCCCCTTGTATTATTATAAGCCCCCCCCCCTTTTTCTTTTTTTTAAACATCTGGACAACATCAAGAATTCCTAGAAAATCATTATAAAGAGGCTAGCTCTATGCTGAACATATTGAGATCACTTGCTCGAATCTTATTTTTTCTGCAACAGTCCAATTTCCAAAGAGTACAGTCGCTTAAAATCTTAAAGGATATTTATACAAGCATTACGTGAACAGCATACATACATAATCCCCTATGAAAAAAAAATATATACCAATCTATTAAATGGTAAACTGTAAAAAAACAAAAACAACACAGTAAAACCTAAAGCTATGAGAACAACCCTTCTCCCACATACATGTTCTGTCACTTACCAAAATAGTTTTCAGCTCCACCATAAAACTGACAAGATCTGGACAACTGTGCAGCCTCTGGACGAAACAGAAGAACAGAGCATCAGTGCATTTTCATCTCTTAACTTTTAATGGTAAATAATTTCCATCTAAAATTTCCATCTACTTTTCTGGTATCATCAAGCAACTAAACGAAAGAAAAAAAACACAAAAGGATACAGCAATTAAAGAACAAAACTCCCAAGCACAGGGAACTTCAGTGAAAATTTTCTGCCACCTTCATCAAATAATGTCACGTAACAAATTTATAAAGTTTGTGAAGACTTTACACTTCATGTATTTACAAAGACATTTATGAATACTTCAGTCTTCATCGGTGAGAACAGAGGCTTTTGCATCACTCAGAAGGGTTTTTGGTTAATTTTTCTTTAAGAACTCTCCAGACCCATTTGCTTTCAGATGCTGCACATGTTTAATGGATCCCTAACCATCTTCAAATGCAGCAGATATTTACACTTCACTTTCTTCAGCTCTCTACCTTTGGTTACTCTATAGTCACAACACTTGTTCTACAAAGGGATGCACAGTCCGTGAGATAGTTTCTCAACCAGCACATGTGGCAAAGATGCCTTCTTAAAAACAAAGTATTCTTCATGACTGGAGTGCTGTTGTATCCTTGCTCTAAAGTTTCACGTGGACACAGAGATTTAACTTAGATTTCTTGACTGCCTGCAACACAGAATGAGCTGGATAAATCAGTAATTCACGTGATTTCTCCTCCATGTATTATGAATAGTTTATAAGGAATTCTATACATCTATATATGTAAAAAAGGAGAAAAAAATCTGTTTCTAATTGAGATGTTAAAGAAAATTCCAGTAAGATGTCATCTGCAATTTATTAAAAAAAATTCTATCCTAATCTTCAAAAAAAAAAAAAACCAACCCAAAACAAAAAAACACTACTGAAAAAAAATATTAAATGTAAGTATTTTCTAAATACTATCTATCTCACTTCACATTAGCCTGCAAATACTCAGGCATTTCAAAATAGCAAATCTTGGCTATGCAGCAAAAGGAGAATTCTTTAACACTTAAAATAGGTTCATGAGTACTAGCTTTTTACAATCATTATACATTTAACAGAATTGGTTTTAAAGGTAGCATACCTGCTTTAAAATATGCCGATATCCGTGCAGTATCTTCTTTAGTTGCCAGCTACACTCTATCCTAGACAAACAGTACTTTGTATTCATTTTAAATTAACAGTACATGATTTTTAGAAAGGATCAGAAAGTCTGGCGTCCAACAACATAAGTTTTTCTTTAAAAACCATGAAGGAAGTAAACAATACTTTAAAATTTCTTTGAGCTCTCATATTCAAAGTTATTTAAAATTTTCAAATGTCAGTACCCATGGCCCATTAAAAAGTAAGCAGACATTTACCTATAAAAACCTTTATTCTTTGCTGAAAACAACAACATAATTCTTGCAAGCTAATATGACTTCATAAAATATACCAATATTTAAAAATGGTATCCTGAAAATGTCAAAGTTACCTATAACTAGGTTTTAACTACCTGACCTAGAATGTAATTAAGCTGTCTAATACCACAACTGTTCAGTTTACAGCAGGGTGGCCTAGGCAGAAGCACAGAACACAAAGATGCCTAAACACCTGCATGTCTACACACAAGCCCCTCCCAAGACCCCCAACATTACTCTGACAAACAACCCCACCACTAAGAACAGGGGTTTTAAAGTTCAGTAACAGTGTATTAAGTGGTTTCATATCTCCTTACACATTTTTTTTTCTCTGTAAAACTATCTTACCTTGCATTTTTCAGTTGAAAATCTATTGGTAGCAGTATCCGGATATGGAAGTCTCTACCCTTAAAAATAAGCATTTAGTTAATAGGAGGGCAAGCAAAGAAAAACAGTTAGAAACTTGAGGGAAGTATTCCCCATAGTATCAACTACGAAGCAAGAAAGTTTCTATTGTCTGACTTTCAGGAATATTATTCAGAATTTCTTCATTTAGAAAAAAAGCAGCATGAGTGACGGGTAGGAATAATCCTGTTTTTAATTCTGAAGTTGAAATACTCTTGACCTCTGTAACTCACAATACTCAGTCAGAACTCTTCAGCACATCTCATTTTATAAAGCAAAAATATTAAGCTTTAGAAGAAAAACACTATCCAAACATGGACAAAACCAAGAAATATACTTTAAGCCAAGTCATACTGAAGTATATGAAAGTCTGTCTTTGACTCAAGTAAAAGAGCAGACACGTACCACAGAAGTACTACACTAAAAAAGAACTCGGGCACTGATTCACAAAACGTTTTCTGCAAGGATTTAGAAACCGTAAACTCAACTAAGTTATGTTTCGTTGCAACTACGTTAACTACATTAACACATTTTTCTTCTTGTGCAATCTTTCTTCTTGTGCAATCCTTATGATGCAGCTCCTAAACACCATCCACTCGTCTTTTCAGTAATTATCCTGATTTGTGATCCTCCCTCTACTTTCTTACAGTATGATCAAAATAGGATTGAAAGAAAGAAGGTTTGAGAGGGTTTAACACTTCCCTGAAATGAAGAAGGCGCGTATCTTAAAACTTTTATTTCAGGGTGTTTCATCTCAGTGTACCTTGAGTTACATCCACAGACTCTTGAGATTTCTCCAGCAGAAAGGTATGAACAAAAACAGGTTCCCTGTTATGATAAAATGACCAGTTCTCTAATGTTCTATCTCTGCTTCAGCAAGGCCTTCAATACTGTCTCCCCTAACATCCTCCTGAAGAAGGACGAGCTGAGCGGACAGTGAGGCGGACTGAAAGCTGGCACAAGCGCCCCCAGGCAGGACTGAGTCCAGCTGGAAGCCAGTGATCAGTGGTGTGCACCAGGGGTCAGTCCTGGGGCCAGCACCATTTAACCTTTGTTAGTGACCTGGAGGACAGGGCAGGGCACACTCAACAAGTCTGCAGAGGGCAGAAAGTTTGAGAGAGCAGTTGATACGTGATGTGGTCATACTACCATGCAGAGGGATGCGATAGGTTAGGGAAACGAGGTGACAGGAACCTCACAGACTAACAAAGGAAAGTGACAAGCCCTTTAGCAGGAGAGGATTTAAGCCCATGCACCAACACATGGGGGAGGCTGACCAGCTAGAGAGGTCCCAGCAGACACCAAGCCGACCCTGCACCAAAGGGCCTCCTGTGCTGTGTCAGGTCAAGGAAGGCAATGCCTCCCCTCTGCTCTGCAGTGAGGAGTGGCCCCTGGAGCACTGGGTCCTCAGCTGCACCCCCAGTACAAGAGGGACAGTGGCATATTGGAGCTAGTCCAGGGAAGAGCAGTGAAGTTGATTTAAGAGCCAGAAGTATCTCTCAAACAAGAAGCTGAGGGAGCTGGGACTGTTTAGCCCAGGGAAAAAAAAGGGATGAAACTTGCCAATAAGTACAAACACCTGATGAAGGAGGAGTAAAGAAAGCGAAGCCAGGCTCTTCTGAGTGACACACACTGAAAGGACGAGAGGCAGCATGTAGAAGTTGAAATACAGGAAGTCTCACTTAAATGCAATGAAAAAAAAAATATTAACAGTGAGGGTAGTGCAATGCTGGAACAGGTTGCCTGAGAGACCGTGGAATCTCTACGCTTGGAGTTACTCAGAAAACAGATGTACATGTGCTCCAAAAAGCAAATGCAACCTGCTCCAGGTGACCCTGCTAGAGGACCTTCTGAGGTCTCTTCCAGCCTCATCCTTTCTGTGATTCTCATAGGCAAAACCAAAGTATCTGCTTCAGAGATGAATCCAGCTCACTGGCACATCAGTAGCTCCCAAACTCATTCAAAGCTAGTGCTAAACACCCTTAAACTAAGAACCTCAAACTTCGCTACCTTACGGTGTTAGCCCTGACCAAAACCCACACCTGTGAGCAGATGCTCATGCTCACATCTTGACCTCTGCGTTAAAGCCAGGACACATCCTAACACAAACCACGTTAAAACTGCAGCCGTGAGCAGCGCGCACGTAAACACACACACACACACACAAGATGCACTGGAAGAGTTAAATGAAAGACTTCCCTGAGTTCTGACTGCAGAGCTACGTTTTTGTGCATGCAAGTGTGCCACTGCCCAGCTTCTGACTTTTATTTTCACAGTAAGAAAACGCACGTTTTCTTCCCCTCAAACCCCGGGCTAAAGCCCCCGCTCCGGCCTCGCCCCACGCCCGGCAGCTTTCCGCCCAGCACCGTGCCGCAGCGGGGCCGGCGCGGTCTCCTCACGGGGTAACGGCCGCCGAGCCGCGGTACCTGCGCGGTGACGAAGCCCTCGTAGGCCGTCCCGTCCCGCTTCTGAGGCAGCAGCAGCGGGCACTGGCGGAGCAGGGCCGCCGAGCCCGCCATATCGTGCCGTGTCGCGCCGTATCGTCCCACGCCGCCCCTCGGCCGCCGTTCGAACGCGGCCGCCGCCGGCAGCGCCCCGCCCCCGGCACGGCGCAGGCGCCACACGGGAGGGGGGGGGGAGGCGGCGCAAGCGCGGCCGTTTGGGCGGGAAGGGCCGTTGGGCGGGCGCGTGCCGGCCGTTGGGGGCCTGAGGGGAGCCTGGCGCTGAGAGCGGCTTCTTGGCGGAGCAGCTCGCGGTGCCGCCCGAGGCAGGCAAGGCAAGGCGAGGGATCAGTTTGAGACTTTTTATACTTATTTCGAGAGATCCTAAGGCCTTGCGGACAGCTAAAGCCGTGGAAAAGTGCGGAAGGCTCAGCAAGGTGTCGAGGAGGCGGTGTTAGCAGGAGCTCGGCCGCTCCAGGCCCAGGAAAGGAGAAGTGGCTGCAAGTTTTTTCTCCAGCAGCTCACAGAATCATAGAATCATAGAATATTCTGAGTTGGAAGGGACCCATAAGGATCATTTAGTCCAACTCCTGGCACCACACAGGTCTACCCAAAATGTTAGACCATGTGACTAAGTGCACAGTCCAAATGCTTCTTAAACTCTGACAGGTTTGGTGCAGCGACTACTTCCCTGGGGAGCCTGTTCCAGTGTGCGACCACCCTCTTCAGTGAAGAACCTCTTCCTGATGTCTAGCCTAATCCTCCCGTCTCAGCTTTACACCATTGCTGCAGGTCCTATCACTGGTGACCAAGGAGAATAGGTCGGTGCCTTCCCCTCCACTCCCCCTTGTGAGGAAGCTGTAGACTGCGATGAGGTCCCCCCTCAGCCTCCTCTTCTCCAGGCTGAACAGGCCGAGTGACCTCAGCCGCTCCTCATAATGTCTTCCCCTCTAGTCCCTTCACCGTCTTCGTCACCCTCCTCTGGACACTCTCCAACAGTTTTACACCCTTTTTGTACTGTGGTGCCCAGAACTGCACACAGTACTCCAGGTGAGGCTGCACCGGCGCAGAGTAGAGCGGGACAATCACTTCCCTCAACCGACTAGCGATGCCGTGCTTGATGCACCCCAGGATCTGGTTGGCCCTCCTGGCTGCCAGGGCACACTGCTGGCTCATATTCAACTTGCTGTCAACCACAACCCCCAGATCCCTCTCTGTGGGGCTGCTCTCCAGCATCTCGTCGCCCAGTCTGTACGTCAGCTGGCAGCGGCTCTCTTCCTGCAGGGCTGGGAGAGAAGTGAAAGAAGTGTTTGTACCCCTAGGTCTTGGGCACTTACCTTGGGAGAACTGTACGTGGGGGTTGCTTGGAAATAAATCTGTAAAAAGGGGTCATGCTTTGAACTCCCTTAATTCTTACAGCATTGTAGTGGCTATTAGAAGTCCTGCTGCTACGTGAGGGCAAGGAGTGAAGATGAGACCTTGCTTGTTCATTTGAGATAGATGTTAAAAATCAGTTGTGTTCCTTCTGTATGCTGGCAAACTGCCAGTCCTTTATGTAAATTCTCCCAACGATTTGCCCGAGCATCAGGTGTACTGCGCACAAACAGAGGTGGAAGCAGGATCCTAAGATTCGCCATTTAAATTCTTTGTAGTAAATGTTTTAAGAATATGTGCTAATGAAAGTTTATAACGTATGCTGGTTAACACGATTTTACATTTTGCAACTGTCACCGATTAGTTCCAGACTTTCAGCAAATTACCAGTTACTGAGAAAGACGTGTTCTAGCAGTTCAGTTCTTTGTAAGAACAAAGGGTTGCTCTGGTGGTCATTTTTTCTTCTCTTTCAGAGAACTCTGGACAATGTAAGATTCAGTTAGCAAGTCAAAAAAAAAAGTTTTGAGTATATGCACAAACAGGTTTTAAATACTGTAACATTAATCTGTATGCCCATAGTTTGCTCCCTAAAGCTGTTCATATCCATTTTTCTACCCAGCGTGGCTCACCTTGAGCATTTAAGTTAATGCTTCATAGTTAATAAATAATACAAAGGATGCAATTAACTTCATTTTGATCAAAATATTTATTGAGCTGTTTTATCTCAGTATCTATTACACTAGAAGTTACCGTATTTAGTTGGAAATATGTCTATGCTTTACCAAGTATAAAGATTTCTTAATTACACCAAATGCAAAACTGAAGACAATTCTTTTTGTCCTTTTGGCCATGTTTATCTTAGTGTCTAACATTAAAACAAATGTCAAGCTGCTCTAGCCAAGTGCAATTACAGATTAATATGTCTAAATAAAACAAAATATAATATCAGAACCTAAAGTTATATTAGTACAGAGATATAGAGAGCAATTACAATCATTAACTTCCTCTGAGTATACGTTACACTTTTCTTATAAAAAGCAGTTTAGCCTACAAGAAGCATCATGTTTCTTTGATCTGGCACACAGACCTTAGCATTTTAAAAACAGGAAAGTAACAAGATAACAGCAAGAAAGATGCATGACAGATACCCTTCTTACAGCAAAGGAGTCCTGGTTTGATCTTTCAGCCACAGGTCACCTTTGCTAATCATTGTTTCCCTGAAGAATCATAAAAGATGTTATTAATTTTTTGTCCATTCAAATACAGTATTCAGCCAATTAATATTATTAGGAATAATAATTAAAAAAAAGGACTTAAGTGGCAAAATACACAGTATGAAGACCAAACACTTGAAAGCAATAATCTCTGAATATTTGATAAGCTAGGTTTTGTTAGTAAAATTATCCCACAAACAGAGACAGCAAGTATGTTCACAAAAGACAATTCATGCAAAACCACTTAGTAACCTAAGAAAATGACATGATTTCCATGAATTATTTTTAAGCTTAATTTTGTTTTATTTAATGGTATTATGAAAGGCAAGAAAATAACAGTGCATTACTCTCCACGTTAGTATCTCCAACATAAACCAATCAATTTTACATGATGCAAAATTGCTAATACTGTTATTGCTGTCCTTCATCATAACTCAGTGTCATTTTATTCGTCTTGCCCCTAAGATATGACCTCTTCTGTGTATATCCCCACCTTTTTCCACAAGTCCCCTGAGTGACAGAATCTCATCCTAATCCCATTTCCATTTAGATGTTATAGAAAAGCATCTGTAGACCTCAGAGGGAGTAAGTAATCATAATGGAAAGATAATAATATGTTTATGAAATCTGGATTTTATAATAGCAAATTGAAAAATTACGATAGTATTTCAAGCCACTGAAGGTCAATGTTACTAAGAGTGTAAAACTGTCAATCAAGTGTTTTCAAACTTTCACAGTTCAGGCTGTATTTTAATACATAACTGTTTCAGAGAGCACCTCTCTTCTGAGGCGATTCCTCTGCTACCTGGTGATCACGTAAATCTGGTGGCAACAGTTGTAATGATGCCTTTTTTCACTGCAATCAGAACAACTCGATAGTCTAAAAGCTATGCCAGAAGCGTAAGTATCTGTATCTGATCAGAACCCACTGACGAACGGTGAAACTTAACCAAGGTCCTGGACAAAAAACTAGTATTTAAACTCTGTCCTCAGCGGATTAAGGGGTTTTCCTCTCTTAAGCTTCAGTTTTTCACTGCTTGAAAGCACAACACAGACACAGTAGCAGCCATTGGGACTAGATTGAACTTTCTGTGACTAAACCCTCAGGCTGTGTTTGTGATTTGAAAGAGGTTTTCTTGTACATCTCCAGCTGAATGGCTGGCTCATTGTTGTAAAAGATACTTCTGTTCTTCCGTTCGCCCTGTTCCTGGCCGTGCAGCCCCTTCTCACCTACACCCATTCCAGTTCCTGATTTCCTTGTAAACTGGATTTGTTTGTTTGCTGATTAAAAACTGATCGCTTTTTTCATGAATTTGTTTTAGGCTGGCCTGGCTTGCTGAAGCTGCGATGTAAGCACTAGAGCTAACATGAAGAAAACATCAGGAGGACACATCCACAACCTGCACTACTCTCTTTGGAAATAGCGAGGTCTTAGATCAGCCACTAAGAAGAGCACAGGTGAGAACCACCAGGCTTCCCATAATAGCACAGTCCTAATCCACTGCCTGTTATTGGCAGTTTGCATGTATCCCCCTTGCTTTGTTTTATGCACAAAATTTTTGCTACAAAATATTTGTAGTGATTAGTGTAGAGTTGTCTTACATTATACTTTATTTCTGGGTATTTAAAATCATTTTACATGGTTAAGTAAGCAGTGGATATTTTAAAATGTCTTAGGTCTAGAGGGCTATCAAAGCTCACATTCATCTTCGTACATATATACAAAATCTTGGCACTCTGTTTGGCAGATGACCCAGTGAAATGACTGATGTATAAACATTAATGCATTCACATAAATTAACTTCTGTGCATAAAGTACAGACACTTTAAGCCCAATTACATCGTCTCGAATTGTACAAATACTCCCTTTGCAGGCAGTGGCAACACCAGAAGATGAAGCCAATCCATATGTTGTATTGATTCTAAAGACACAAGAGTAATCCCTTTCCAACCTTGCAGAGCACAAACTCTTGGAGATCTTCCAAGCAGCCAGATGAAAGTTGCCTTTCAGAACCAGGGAATGTATGTTGTTAGAGATTCCAAAAGATTCTGGGCCAAAATCTGGCCTTGCTTTTGTAGGTGTCAACTGAGAATATTTCAGTGGAGGTGTGTATATATGTACATCAATGTAAATACAAAACCGATCATTATGTTGCAAGACAGAGTCTAATATTGATGTCCTAAGAAAATCAAATTGTAGATGAAAACATTGTGTTGTACCAACTAGAAGTTTATAACCCCCAAAATATTTGACAGACACTTCATGATAGCTTTGATCCAGGTCAGAATCCTCAGATTTCTGTGTAGCTGAATCAAAGCAGCACTGAGGTTGAAGTGTTAGTAAATGACATTGTATTCCTATTGTGTTAAGATGCATTGTTGACTGGCTATGTCCCAACCCTAGTGTCCATTGTGATCAGTGTTTTCTAGCACAATAAGATAAAAATGCTCATATTATCCAAAATGAGCATGGTCGTGAAGACAGAGACATATTGCTGATCATCGTTTGTCCTATATTTTCAAGGCTTCTTCACAATGAATTTAGAAAGCTTACATAATGAAAGTAAATTTTGAAGTGCAACTAAGTGTTTTTATAGATTTCAAGGTGAAATAAGAATGCAAAACAAAGGCTGTAAATTTATATGTGTTTTTAAAGTCATTCTGTATTCCCCTTTGTTGGTAAGTGCAAAGTATACCAAACACTAATTTTAAGAACACAAAGGTCAGAAAGGTTGCCTAGTACATTACAAATGTACTTAATTACTTTTAATTTTTGAACCATTTGAAAGAGTTGCCTGAAAACTCACAGAAAATCCAGCCATTTTTCATGGATAGCAGTCTATAAATCAGGGCAAATCCATTCTGTGTCTTAGAAAGGAAGTTGAATACTTACTATTCTGTCTAAATTTAGAGTTGAATGTGGTCAGGGCCTTAGAAATTCATTGTGTCTGCATATGTACCTCAGGAAGAAAGGTAGTGTTTGTCTAGATTGTTTTTCAAGCCAGTATATGCGACTCCAGTGCTTTTATGGAAAGCAAAAAGTTTACATTATCCACTTTATTACATTCAACTTTATAATAGTTTTAAGTAAATGCATAAGGAGAGCAGACTATAAAAGTAGAGAGAACACTGTGCAGAAATTAGAAAGAAAAAAGAAAAATACATAATGTATGATGTAAAAAGCAACAGATAAAGAAAATTAAAAGGATTTTACTAGAGAAAAACAATTTCATTTTATTGTAAAGCTCTAAATGAATAAAATAAAGTCTTTGAATGTGAAGATGATTAAAAAGACAAAATCATTAGCTAAAGATATTTACAAGTTTAGACTTTCATTTTGATTGTAATTTTAATTAGCTGGACACTGGGGGGGGATGAAAATGAAAGCCTACATCATCTACTTACTCTTTAAATTGCATTCCACCTTAATTTTCTGCTCTTCAGTTCTTAATTTTCCTCTATTTTTGTTCTAAGTAATCCGGTTATCAGAATAAAGTGATTTTCTCACAGCCAGGTTTAACATTCAGTGTTTGAGTCTGTGAACCAAAAGTTCACCCCACTGCTTCAATTTTTATTCTTTCAATAGCAGAAACTCTCCAGGAAACTTTTCCAGTCTTTTGTCTGTACAGCAGGGTTCTTTATGTACACATGACAGTTATGTAGCTAATAACAAAGGATTCTATTTTAAAAATAATTACATTCCATTTACACAGTTTCCCACGGAATTTACTCATAAAATGCAGGATGCACCAAAAGATTAAATGCCATTTTCCTGTTCATTAAAGCCATTTTTCTAAATGTAGCTGAGTTGTTTGCTTTTTTGTCTTGGAAGAACCACATACCCAAGAAGTGGTTAGAGTCAGTTTATTCTTAAACAAAAGAGCTAATTACATTTAGGGTGTGTCTGCAGCATACATTTAACTTGCAGATTTGCATCCTAATCTCAGTCAATGGCCAGATACTGCTTTCTGAAACAGCACTGCTGGATGCTGAGGTCATTGTTGACCTCTAACTGTCCTTTCTATGCCAAAAAGGGCTTCCTCAAGTGGTTTGTCTAGGTGAAGAAACACAGTGGATCCTGCTTCTGGCAGAGCCATCCAAATTGATTTAAATACTTGATTAAAGTGATTGAAGAAGATTATGATGCCTTTTCCAAAAAAAACTCTGGAAACAGAAATCCAGAGCTGAGATAGGTGCTGCAGGTATGTGAGCAACAGTCTAGTTAGCGTGTGAATGTCTGTCTATGTGAAGGATTCCTCACTGTTTTTGCCTTCCCCTGAACACTTCATGTTGTCCAGTAATATGGGATTCTTCTGCAAGTTGACTTGTAGGATGACTTGTGTTGCCCCACAAGGAAGAGCTGTGGAAAGGGCATAAAGGGCCTATTAACACGTTAGGGTATTAATCTGCACTGAAAATAGGTTTTATAGAAGAGGGAGCAAACCTGTATTTCAGCCCATGACCTAGCCAGATTAGCTGATCTGAGCTAGAAGTATCTACACTGCAACTGATGTTTTCTTTTAAAGGTCAGCAGAGGAGTTAATACTTTTCTTCAGTAAGTACTTGCTCCTTTCCAAATAATGTCTCTTAGGAACAATTCAGTCCCGAGAGTTGTTATATACTGTTATTATAGGACTTGATTAGTTTTAGCTGGCTAAAAATCAGCAAGCATAGTTTGATCTTGACAAGATCATTTCATCTCATTGTTTAAAAGCAGTTCACTCACAGGCCCCCATTTCAGGGAGGAACACAGATAGTCACTCAGGCCCTTTCTGGAAGATGGTTTACACTGAATATATAAAAATCTTCAGTGTAACCTACAAATAAGCTCTCTTTTTAGAGTCATTTTAGTTCAGATCAACAATGTGCTTTTGAACCAAATCTCTGATCGTCCCTATATTCTGTACTTTGATTCACATCACAGTGTAGTATTGACGCACATGAACTAAGTACCCTTTGGATTAAACTCAAGTAGACAATGCGGTGGTGCACCCCAGATGCAAATGAGCATTCAGTCAATTGAATATGACTACCACTAGTCTAAAGTTAAAAGAAAAAAAAGAAAAAAAAAGGAAAAGTGGCATGGACATCACGTCTTCATTACCACCTATTTTGCTTTGTTACCACTCCTCCTGGTTTGCGAATGCTGCTAATGTGGGCGTAAGTTTAAGTATCATCTACCTCAACTTCAGCACCTCCCTATTTCTAGTGGTACTCATCTCCATTTTATAGAATTAGATGTTCATCACGTAGTCACCCTCTCCCAGCTATCTCTAATAAGTTCAGACCTCTGCCGAAATACAGTTGTCTGTTCCCTGGGCAGAACAGTCAATTGCAAGTGTTACATTTAAAACCAAAGGTCCAATTACAGGACCAATTTATGATCTCAGTTGAGCCAATATAAATCTGATATAGTTCATTGACTTTAACCTGACTGCAGTAGCTTTATTCCCGGTTTGCTCATGTGTAATAAAATTGAGTTCAGACAATGGCTTTGATCATTACTTTTTAAAGAATTAACTAGTAACCTAAGTTGCAATACAGAGTCCTTCCACCTTTGAAGCAAGACTTCATAATTATCACTTCTGGGTCAAAAGCATATATTCAGTCCAATGGTGCTTCAAGGAAATGAAGTGTCTAAGGATTTTGCATAAAGAGTTGTGAGGTGGGCACGTGGAGATACTAACAAAGCTGTCTAGAAATGAGGACTGGTCATCTGGTAGGGTACGCACACACACACACACTACACAGAAATACAAAAAGAAAAAAAAAGCAAAAAAAAAGCTCTACCCAAAATAATAGATAAGGTTAATTTAGTTTACACAGGTGTGCTGTGTAAGTATTATGAATTTTTGAGGCTTTCATTTGGCCAGGTTTGGTGGAATTCTCCAAAGGAGAGGTTCACTATGCAGAATCTGCAAAGGCTATGTTTCTGCAGACTGAGTATTTTCAACAGCCAAATAGAGAACAGGCATTTTAGAGTGTCAGTGCTTCCATTGCTTCCATCCTATTTGGGGGGGGGGGGGGGGGGGGGGGCACATGTGGTAACTTAGCATTGTCAAGCTAATATCTGTATAGCAGGAACACAACCCTTCAAGAGTTATTTAAAACACTTAACAATAGGCTTTTGCTCTGTATTACTCAGCAGAAGAGCCTGTCTGTCTTTTGTGACTAATGCAATTTAGCAAGGCAAATCTCTGTAGACAAAATTTAGATTTTTTCCCCTAGTTCATTCCCTTATTCCTGTAGGAGCATGGAAAATTTCTGGGTGTAACATTAGATATGTAATAGAAACTTCAATACAGTTTAAAAGAACAAAATGCAAACAACAAAAGAAATCCTACAGATTGGAAGAAAATCCCATCGCATTTTTGTGCATTTTTCAGAATGTGGTTTAAAAACCCAGGTAGGCACATATGGCTCCATAGCATGCAATGCTATTGAATAAGCAAGCACCAGTACTATATAGTCACTTTTTAAATGGAACTTAAAATATTTTTTCAAGTTTTAGGGAAAGAGTTCCCTAAAAGATGCTAGATATTTAGCATTTATATCATCCTTCCTC
Source organism: Anser brachyrhynchus (assembly GCF_964034855.1). Classification (NCBI taxonomy): domain Eukaryota; kingdom Metazoa; phylum Chordata; class Aves; order Anseriformes; family Anatidae; genus Anser; species Anser brachyrhynchus. Next base: position 8,532,401 of record NC_137696.1, on the reverse strand, counting down.
TCCTGCTATTGTTATTTTTTTCAAGTTCTTTATCTTCTATCTTTCTGGAATTTCATTAACAATAGTACACATTTTAACTTTTTTTTTAAAAAGAACTTTTTGTAGTTCAGGTATCTTAGATGTTGGCAATAATTCAACATCAGTACTATTTTTAGTTTTTCCACCGTATTCTTGGCATTTTCTCAGAGTCCAGGGAGTAGTTTGTATTTCAGTGTTTCCCAGTGCTTTAAAAACTAGCAGAAATCTGTCAAAGGAAAGATACAGCAGCGGAGCTCTCTTTTGAGCTCTCACAACCAGCCTAGTCCCCTGCTTCCTCTGATAACTATTTGTGAGCTGCCAGAAAAGAAAGGAACATACTCTCATGGATAACTTGCTTATGTTAAACAGTCCAGTTGAAGTATGATTAGCCATTCCCCATTTTCAAAAAAGAAGAGTCACTTGAGAAGATATTTAAGTAAACATATAGTTTGGGAATTTATTTCAGAGTTCTCCAGGTCGAGCTTCCTCAGGGGAGCTCTGATCTAGAATTCTTTAAGATTTATGGAGATCCCACTTTACTGTATTGAGCTTTATTTTTATCAAATTAACAGAAAATGCAAATGAAGAAACACTCTACTCAGTCACCTGCTGCAAAATAGCTACAGATAACTGATTTTCAGAGTCAGTGACTAACTTACATAGGAACAAATGACTAACTTCAGACAGGAAATGCTAGATCTAATAAAGCATGTGGGGACTTAAGGCATGATTAAAACAGAATTCAGACATCTAAATGTAAACTGACATAGCCTATATTAAGTATATAACAAATAAACATGCATCAACTAAAGGTGAAACTCATAACATTGAACAAAGTTTTCTTACCTAAAAATCAGACTCTTCTACAATGCAATCTCACACAGTACTATCAACTTCTGAACGTATGGTAGCCCTGGGTTTATCTTTGCATCTTTGAATGCTTTGAATTAGTCTCAGGTGCAGGAATTACAGAAAGAAAACATGCAGAGACACAACTTTTTGAAGAAACAACAAAACTAAAACAGGTTTAGAGAATTATCCATCAAATTACATTTTTAAGAGTGGCTATTAAAATGTTGATGAAAAACTATAAGATGATGAGTCAGGGACACTAAACAACTGAATGCATGGGTTCTACAGGATATTACACTAAGTACTAAAAATTTCACTTTATAACCCAGTGTGATTAAATAGCATACTGCTGAAAATGCAGATGTTATACTACTATACTTAAAAAAAAAAGCCTTTTAAAGTTGTTTCTAATTAAGTCATGAAAGATCACAAAGAAAAGGGAGAGAGGCTTTGCTAAGAGTGTAGCCATATGGAAGGACTAGGTTTTGAGGCTGATCTTTGAAGTTTCATTCTTCAAACTACGTGGCCTTGAAGCCACTGAGAGCTCAAAAGACCTGATGGTGAAACTGGGAAATGTTGCAGTTCTGTTGTACTACTCATTAATGAGTGTGAGCTGCTTATAAGGGAGCATTATTATTAAGGAAAATCTGTTTTTAGAATGACCTTGGACTCATATTTCCAAGGTAGCTAAAGAGAAAGTAACATTCACAGAACTAAAGATTCTTGCCAGATGTGTAACATTCAAATCTCAGTTAAGCACATTTTAAAATGGTAGTGATGGTGATTGATAGAAAAAGTCAAATATTCCACCTACTTTTCAAAACAGAGCCTTTAATATAAAATAAAGCATGAGGAAGGACAGCAGGGTTTATGAAAGCAATCATTTGTATATGGGATTTTTTTTTTAATAATCCTGACTTCTTAGGCATTAGGCAAGAAACTCTGAACTAAAGAAAAGTGTGAGCTTTCTGTTTATGTTTTATATGCGTTAGAAGCTCATGTCAATAAGTATTAAAATACTCCATAACACATTTGAGATTGCACATCTTGCTTAATACCAAAAAAAATCAGTAAGGATACCTCTGTAATAGTGTCTTCTGTATTCCAAAGGCTTTTCTTCTGCCATTCAACTCACTGTCATGATTTTTTGTCTGAAGAAAGCTCTTAACCATAGCAAATTATGGATGAATATCTTCAGGTATGGGAACAAGCCCATCAGTCTTTATCAGGTCTCCTTTTTTCTGGGGTATTCCATCCATACATGTAAATCCATTTTTAGAGGGTCAGGTCTGGGTCTTTTTCACTATTTTCTTCTACATTACTAAATTCTTCTAGGCTGACCAAGAAGTGTGTTTCTGTTCAGTCTAATGTTCTGTGTCCCTTACAGAAATCAAACATCCTGATTTGGGAGTTGATCATCTTCACTTCTCAGCAGGTCAGTAGTTATTACCTGATTCCACTCTGTCCACATCCTCCAATATATGAGTCAAGACATTCATAAAAATCAGGCGCTGGTGGAATTGTGAAACATACGCATTCTTGCGCACCTCTTCTGAAAAAAGAGTTGAAGGAACAAATTCTTTATAGTGTTGGTCTTGCAGGCTCCTTAGCTGATATCCCAAACTAAATGCTCTCTTGCATTTTTGAGTTCTAGATGCGATCTCTTCACCTCATCTTCTAGGGAGCTATTTTAGGTAGATTGCATTATTCATGTCTTTCTTATCTCTGAAGTTTTTGTATTTTTTGTTTGTTTGTTTGTTTGTTTTAGTACAATGACTGTAATATTAACCCAGTTAGCAGTGTGTGAATTGACACAAAATGATCCAGCCTTCTGGTGGAGTTCAACTTATATTCTATCTCTGAACGTTACATGGGTTTTATGTGGAACATCTACTCCAGAAAGCACATTGGCTCCTATAGCGGTGTGATACATTATAGATTTCATGCAGCCCAATCCATTAAAAGCTTCATCAGTTTCATTAACTGTAGTTTGTACATCCATTGCGGAAGACAAATTTGTTTGATCATATGCATTTGTAGTTAGCTGTTATATCTAAGAATGTTTCCCCTTCCACTCTTTTTAACTCTAGCCAGTGGCATCCCCTCTGTAGAGAGAACAGTTTGGCTTCATCTCCTGAACATTTTATTTTCTCACTTTATTTGAGCATTGTGTGGCTGTTGGTTTTTCTTCATATTTTTACCATTATTACATTTCACATACCTCTCCAAACATGTAGCCTTTATTTCTAGCATTGCAAACTAGTATTTCAAGGGTCTGGTTTGAATATTTATATAGAAACAGAATAATTAACTCTGTTTCTTCATAGCCATCTAAACTTGGCTCTCTGAGTGTATCCCCAGGCATGTCATTTGCTTTTGTAAACTTCAAATTTTTTTGCTGGACAAAGAACAATTTGTAAAATCATAACGATATACAGTAAGATGTTCATTCTCCAAACAAGTACATGGAAACCGAAATTAATCAGATCTTTTTTATTTTCACAAGATTTTTTAATATTTAGATAGTCTATATTTATTTAAAATGTTGTTATGTTTCTTCTAGAGTTGCCATTTTTCATTAAATGAAAAATATCCACGACCATTCTCCGGTGCCTCTAGATTTTTTATAAAGAGCAAATAATTTTATAGGGAAATAAAAGACCTGAAAAAGATAGAATCTTCCTCACAATATATTTTAGCTGCAATTAAAAAGCAAAAATGAATAAAATTGTTTTGGTCCACTCTTCTGAAAGTTCCGTGTGTGGGCTGTCATCTAGAATATTCTGCATTTTCATGTTCATATGCAAAACACTGTTTAGTGATCTTTTCATGATGCTGATTTTAAAAAGAAATACTTCTGTACCAAGATCTTTCTAGGGTAGATCAATATTTCTTTGATTTTTTTTTTTAATTATTCAGCATTTTCCAGCTATTTCTGGTTGCATGGAAATATACAACAGGTTTTGGAACATTCTGGCCCTATGACTTGCAACAGTGTAGGTGATTTTTCTCCCTTCTGATGTTTTTCTACAGTACTTCTTCCAGGAGAATGCTTCAACTGCTTCTGGGGTTGCAGAGTTCCTTCCAGGATGAAGAACAGTAGTAAGTTCATTTGGTCTACTTTTCCAAGATTCCATTTATTTCTGACACTACATAATTAGAACAAGTGGTGATTAAAAACTCTCCCCAAAACTAATCTCCTGCTTTGATTCAGAAACTTGGATCAAGGTCATGACAAGCTATACTCCTCTCACATCTCATACTGACTCTAATGGATCCTGGACAAAATTCTAGAGTTGATAAACCTTAAAAAGGCCTGTCTTCCAGGACAGTGTAAGTTTTCCCCTTTTAAAAGACAAAACAAAACAGAAATTCCAATCATTTAAACAGAAATTCATTGCAAAAATTAGCTATGTTCAAGATAGGCATCCTAAAACATTTGATATTTTAAATCTATGGTAAATGCCAAGAGCATTTTTACTGTCCTCTGTACATTACCTCCTTTGGACCATTTGCCTTTCAAAGGACTAGTAAACCTTAATTTTCTTTAGCAGCTTTGAATGGATTTTTATTGTTTCTTACCACAGCCTTTCAACTCTAGTAATTTGAAAACTAAATATGAACTGCAAAACTCAATCAATTCTGTAGTATTCTTTTAATATCAATTTTTATATAATTAGCCCCCAAAATGTGTTCAATTACTGACAATTATTCTTATGCACTTTGAGGGACAACACTAATTTCACACTTAGCAGCATTTTAAAAGGAAGGTGATTCAAACACTATAGAAAAAAGTTCCTCTCTCAAGAGCTGCATAGCATTATTGCAGTCTTTATGAGAAAAATATGATTCCACTGTAGTACAATACCAGAATTCAGATTTTACAAAAACACGCAAGTATATGCCGATTACGTTTGTCAGGTGATTCATGTTAATACTCTTACAATGCTAACTAGGTCTATTATAAGCATGGTTGTGTACTTTTTACACCAGTAAAATTATGGGAAAATACACAGAAATTGATAGGCCAGATTAAGACTAATGATTAGAGGGATGTAATCAGAATCTCTTACTTACAGATTCCTTTCTTTTAAATTGCCTGACAGGTATTAGAAGCATCCATTTTGGTATTTAGGAAGGTTAAACCAATATACCTACATGGTATTTTACAGCCTTATCTGCATTCTAAATCAGTTTGTATCTGCAAGCTAGTTCCAAGCCTGCGTCCATATACTAATCTTAATGTGTTGCAGAGCTTGTGCTAATAGACCCAATTTCATAGCTTGCTTTTTAGATGGGGCTCAACTCTCCACTGAAGTGCCCAGCACAGAGGTGACCTGCCTTCAGCTGAAATTATGGGTGAAAAAAAATGATGTATTTTTGCAAAAAAAATTCCACACCTGTAGTTGCTCTATCCAACAGTGGGAAGTAAAGTAGAATATGAAGTACAATAGCATTTAATTTCACATTGACACCATGCATGTAATGCACTGTGCTATGTGATGCTTAGCCATTTGTTGTACCCCATGAACTCTTTTTTCCCCAGTGAAAAGCCGTAACGGGTTGGCTCTAGAACACAGGACATAGTTTGGCTGTGCTTCTTTATGCTTTAATGCGATTGGTAGTGTGAACAGTAATGAAAAAAATGTACAATCACAAGGGCAAATGCCATCCTTGGGTTTTCCCATATGCAGGTATATGATGTGTGTGTAGGATATTGACTAGTATTAGCAACATCTAATAAAAGACTGTTTAAATGTAATAGACTGCAAATTGTAAACTTGTGTAAAATATTACTATATAGCTTTAGTTTTAGGATAATTGCAAATTGCTGAGAAATCTGTGCCTCTTGTGAGTACAAGCTGCTAAGGAGTCCTTCTGAGCTGTGTTTTGAAACTATTGCAAAGAAATAACGTAGAAAACATGAGGTTGTAATCATCCCATAAGAAGACCATTTACATTCCCTGAACTCATCTTGTGCTATGTCAGAAGAGGAAATAATGTTGTGGTGAAGAGGAAAGGTGTGTGTTAAGAATTTGTGTCCCTGAGAGAGTAACAGCATCCGGAAAGAGGGACCAATGGGCAAGGCATCTCTGTGCTGCTTCAAGCGATACCGTATTTACAGGCTGAATGAATGAGCTCTGTTCTCTGAAAATGTTCATACCTGTCTGGCCTCCAGCTAAATGGAGTGTAAGGCAGATACCAGACAAGCAGCAGCTTCCAGAAGCTGCCTTAGCGTTCAATCTCAGATATTTCTAATACACTTTCATATCAAACCCTGGTGATCTCGAACTGTTTCAAGGTACATTCCCTCAGTTTATAAAATCATACGTTTTCTCATCTATCCAGCCTATTCTTTTTCTCTGTCCACTAAGAAAACATGTGGAAAGGATTGGTGATATCATTATGGAGCTATGGTAATGATTTACAGCTTCTGTTTCAGAGAGGTCATTGCAACTATCAGTCACTTTGTAAGGACAAATTATTTTTGTTATATCTATGTTGTTGTTGGACTCTTTGATGGATCTTGTGGCAATTGGACATTCTATTTATTTATGTGCATATTTTTAAAAGGTTGTCAGTAGAGCTGTGAGCATTGACTGGGTACTCTTATTATAGAGTAGTAAAAATCCAAATAAAGAAATAAATCAAATGACACCTTCCTCAAATGAGAGTTACAAAATGGAGCCAACAGATATTGATAAGTAGCAGTCTTCAGAATATCTACTAAATTATCTAGTATGTGCTATGAAGTTTAAGCACAGAAGACATGAAAACAGAAGAGTTATTGTTAAAACAGCACGCAGACACTTAACAACAAAAATAACAACCTTTTGTTGGCAAATGACAGCCAATCTTAGCTCTAGTGTATATCTCAATGATATGAAGGAAAGTAATAGAATAAATAAAATGATACACATTGCAACTTCCCAAACACTCTCTGAATAGCTGAAGAATAAAGACTAGTAACTAAATTCCTGCAAAGGATACATACAAGGTTATTTTATTTTAAACGTAAACTTCAAATACAGTCCTACAAGCACCGTTAGGTGTAGTGCTTTGGTTGTTAAGATTTCAGTTTTCACTCAAATTTCAGGTGAAAAGCTGCTTTAAACCTCTATAATCATGATGTTAAGGTGAATCAAAGCTAGTCCATGGTACTAAGTGTGATAACCAGTTGCAGGTTTTGCAGGATCTTGTAGTGGGTTGGTTGACATATTTTGCAGAAAGCTGAGGTATATCTTCTCACCCTTTTATGGCATACTAGTGCTATTATATGTCACCAGGAAGAAAGTTAGAATATTATAAAACCATAGGAGTCAACCGGATCATGCCAGTGACTACTCAGGGAACGTGAATGGCAACACAAGAATGTAATAATAAAAGGAAGCCCCAGATCATGCTTAGTCAGCAGCAATAGAAAAAAAAAAGCCTAGCCTGGGGAAAAGAGGTGCACCTTGAGGACATACGTAAATTATGACTCAGAGGTTAAGTAGGATCTGTCTTTGGGGAAAAAGAGGAACTGTGCATGTATAAACCCATCTTTGAAAAGTATATTAAAATGTGTCCTAGTCCAAAGCCCACTGAAGACCATCATTTTTTTTCTGCTGACTTGTGAGTCTTTGGATAATTTTCTTGGAGGTGACACAGTCAGCCTCAGAAGCTCAGAAATAAGACTGTGGAAGAATATGATTTCTGCAGTATTCCACAGTTTGTATAGATACAGTATTGAAAACAATCTCAGTGCTGTTAGCAATGCTTAACAATCCACAACTTTCCAGCAGTAGTTATCCTCCCCAAAGTGAATAATGCCTATATGAATTAGGGGAAAAAGTATTTATAACACACACTGTATTGACTCTGACAAGGGCTTTTATAATTTAGCAGATATCTAGTATGCATTTTAAAATTAGGTCATTCTAATCTAGCTAATTGCAGTATTTTTTAGCATGGTAGACCAATCCAAACTACTATGTGAATAATGTCTTTTTTAAAATTTAGCTAAACATTTTATGTATTTACTTACATAAGAGTTCTCTAAGGATATGTTTTACTGGTTCACATAGCCTCAACAAACATTTTAAAGCTGAAAAACTGAAATATAAAATTCACGGAGTGTAAAAGGTCTGAATAAAACTGCCAGAGCACAGAATCTCATAGCGAAGACCGAAGTTGTATTGTGAACTCATCCGCTTTTGTTTACCTATTGCAGTGCTTTTGGTATATATCAAAACAATATGTACAGCAATACCTAGGTACAACACAGTGAGTTAATAATGGAGCTTCAGTCTTAACTGTGAATTCCCGTGCATTAGTTTGTATATTGCCGATATAGATGGGGCTTTGTGGTTTAATACATAGCAGCACATAGAGTGTCAGCTGGAAATCCATTTCACAGTTGTGGAACAATATACAGAATACAATAAACCCATTCCCACCTTCCCATTCCTTTCTTACAGTAGGAAGCCAACATTTAGAAACCCATAGCAAACAAACACCTGCTAAGCATAAATCACAGGCATGAACACAGCACTGGACAAGTTCAGGGAGATATGATGGGAGAAAAATCCATGAAGAACCTTAATATTCATTAGGAAAACCTAACATTTATTTCACAAACTGACAGGTGGCCAGCGAATCGACTTCAGAACAGCCATAAAGAGAGAACTGGTTATTATGCTAGTAAAATTTAAACAGCAGAGCTTTTTAATAAGCTGCACTCTGTTAGGAGTACACTGAGGGAACCCAAGCAGGAAAAAGCAATAATCACATCTAGCAATAACAAGAAGATCGACTAATATCCATCATAATTTTTTCCTATTTTGCTTCTGCCTATTAGCATGACAAATAGTAGAAGCAGAAGCAGCTTAACAAGATACTAAGCAAAACAGGTGCAGAAACAAAGGCATCTTCCACTTGGAGAGTCAACATTTTTCTTTGGAAAAAAAACAAAACCAAACAAAACTTATTTGTTCTGTGCAGGTTGGAGCCTAGGTTGCCCATTGTTGTTACCATTGTGTGATGTGTGCATTATTTTATCTCCTCCTGCAGAGTTTGGTTGTGACATACATAACACATGTGCCCATAAAGTTACCCAGAAATGCACTAAAAAGATTCAATATATGTCATAGCAAGCATATTTCTTTGTTAATTCCATAAAGACAGTCTGTAGAAGCCAAGTCTCCTACAATTTTTGTGTCCGCAGTGGGAGAAAACTGCACATTGCATGCTATCATTATCACAGAATTACAGTGTACTATGTAATACTATTATTCATGCCAGAGAATGATAGTGGAAATGGCACTGCCCCATTACTAATGCTTAATATATGACCAATGAGAAGCTGAAAATCATATGACCAGTGGCAGCTTATGCCATCCCATCAGTTAGTAAATTGGATGCAGTTTGTCAGATGGACACAATATCCCTCCACTGTAGGTGGTCTCTGTTTCATTAGGTTTCAGATTGATGGGAGTGAACAATAATCCAAAAATGTGCAATAGGTACATCAACCTCATTTTTCATTAACAGTGCTTCCCAAACACATTGGAAGCAGGTACAAAACATAGATTTTGTTTGGCTTACTTTGATCCATGCAGAGACTATTGGGTTTCTGACTTCGCTGCTGGAGGCTTATGGTTTCGGTTCGCAGAACCTGGTACAGCAACTGGATGAGGTGTTTTTGATATAATCTAGTAATTTCGGTATGATGCAGAAATAGTGGGTGGCAAAGCTCCTTTTTTTTCTTAGGAAGTAATGAGTAACCAACATTCTGTTTACATATGAGGCATTAGAGTTGCTAGAGCATCTTTCTAAATTACATGGTAGATGCAAGAATGGTAGTGATTTTTTTGTATTTCCCAAGAGATTAACAGATATGTTGCTGCATTTTTGCTGCTTCTAAAAGAAACTATATTACTTAAAGTCTCTCCCAAGTTTGTTGAAATGATATACAAAGCAGCTACTAGAGTATCTTACACATATTTGGCTTACAGGGATATGTTTTTGTTCACAGTGAAATAAATTAAAGCAATATATTATGGTGCTCAAATTCTGGGTAATTGAAATTAAGGTATTTTTAAAGCAGGGTGCTTTGAACCATTGGAAATAATGTAAGATTTATAAGGATGGCAGAAAACTGATATTAGATATTACTACAGATGAGTGGGAACTGCTATCATCAGAATGGATATAGCACCACATGCTTTCACTATCTTTGGTTGGTAGAGTTTTCCCTCTAATTTTTATATTGAAGAAGTGTACACATATTATTAAAAAGTTAAACGTACTTAGTTTTAAAAATAAAATCAAGGCTCTAAATACAATCTTATAAAGCAAATATCCATAATTTTTCTCTTATTTAAATTAGATTTTATGTTAGCATGAATGAGTCATATTATGTAGAAGTACATATACTGTAAATCATGTAACATAAAACTATATATGTAGTCAAAATGGTCAATATGACTTGCCCATTAGATGTCTTCCTTATCTCTATTTTACGACGAGTTTCCATCCACAGTATTTCATTGTGTCACTGAAAAATGTACTTCTTGGTGCTGAAGATTTAAAGAAAGCTCTTCATTTGAACAGCATGAACGTGAGCACTGTTCTGTATGGGGCTGAGGGAGGGGGATGTCTGTGTGTGCATGTATTTGGCATGAATTTATATGGAATATATTGACGCAGGGTCTCACATTATGCCATCTTTTCAACAGAATTTCTTACTATTGTTTAAGAATATCTTTTTGCTTTCATGCTTTTCTGTAGTTATCTAACATAACCGGGCAACTTTTCTTCTGAAGTTCTAAAACATATGTCCGTTGCCCTGGTTTTTCAGCCTTGAGCATATCTCTTTAATAGATCACTTTCAAGATGATGATACATTGATATTCTGCTTTAATTAGTGTCATGAAAGAGAAAAAAGCCCTTCAAATGTCAATGGTTTGCAAAAGTTGTTGGAGCATCTTCTTAAAGCAAATCTGAAGGATTGGCCCTCACAATTTTTTTTTTAACTTTCACATGATCCTATTACAGGAGTTTTTTTGTAAACTCGTGTTATAAACGATTATTTTTAGTTAAGAGAAGCACCAGGAAAGATTAAAAAATGGATATAAAGACATTTTGGTTCTTGATCTTCTTTCTTCTCATCTCAACCTTTAGAAAGTCTTGCTGGAAGAACACAAGGAACAGCAGGAAGGTTTCTAACAGATCTTTGAGACCTCCTTGCAGTCAGATCCCAGGGGAGCTAGAACAGTGTACCTCTGTGGTTCAAAAACTCTTTGGGCCAGAAAAAGGGGCCTTTATCTGCTGACATTTCAAACATATTCAATCAAATATTGATCTAGAAAATCAGCCACTTTTTCTCTAGCAAAGAAATTAAATTAGTGCTACCTACTGAAGATCTACAAATGGTTCTCCTGAAGATAATGATAGTACCCTAGGCTATTTGTAGGATCAAAAGTTTTTATGGACACCAAACTGATTTAATATTTTCTGTAATGCATGGAGAAAAAAGGGTGAAAGATCTGCTTGCCAATGGTAATGTGCTGGAGATTATCTCATGTGGCGAGTCCTTGCATCAAGGAGCCAGGTTTCAAATCCATCTCATCTTTGGATTAAAAGAAACAGAATGTAGCCCATTTCGCCTTACAGAAAGATTTTCATCACCAGAAACAGATGATACCTTTTATTTAAGTTGACTCAGGTAGCACATGCTCCTCTAGCTCATAAACATTCCTTGTCTCTGTTGCGTTCTGCTTTCAAGATGTCTCTTAAGTTGCTTTGAATCAAGTGAGAAGTCTCTTCTTCATACTCTGAACACTAATATATCATAAAACACGTCTGGTACAATAATGGGATAAAGATCCTTTCAAAAATAATCTTAAATAGTATTATTGAAACATTTTCATCATTTGTATTATGAAAAAGGTAGTCTTTACAAAAGACTTAAGGGCTTAATAATTTAATTAGAAATTTATTCTATGAATTTACTGGAAAAAATAATGAAGCATTAGTTTTTATTGAAGCGTTTCTCAAATTCTTACCCATAAAATCATGTCTTGGGGATTTAACTACATTGACACAAGTAACTGAATTGTTACTGGCTGAATTAGTAAAGGATGGACTTTTCATTTCTCACTTCTTCACAAGAGAGAGAGAGGTATATAGATTTGATGATTTGAGATTCTGGCAGTTTAAATTTATTACTGGACCTGTATAATTGGACTAATTTTATGCACAGAGAAGAGGCATTAGATATACATTTTGTAAATGTATGAAAGTATCTCAGAAATTTTGAAGGATTTACTTCAAAAACAGTCAGTTAAGCAGTTTAGAAGTTCCAAACTTTTCAGTTTGTGCCCATTGCCTTTTTTCCTGTTAGTCGGCACTACTGAGAAGAGTTTGGCTCCTTATTCTTCATTTGCTTCCGCCAAGTATTTATGCACACTAATACGATCCTTCATGGGTCCTCTCTTCACTAGGCAGAACAGTCCCAGCTTTCTCAGCTTCCCCTCATATGAAGAGATGATCCTAAATCATCAGATGGCCAAAAAAAATGAGCTTACGTATCTTCAAGTTGCTTTCCAGGGAATTCAGAATCAACAAAAAAATAATGTGCGACTTTTTCACTAGAATTTTTCTAGCAGTGATCTTGTATACAATCAATTAGCCAAAAAGAGGGAGAGACTCCTTTTAAAAGGATCCTTTGTGTAAAAATATTTCTGTTCTGCATACTGAGCTTTCAGTTGTTCCAAAAGATCCAGAAGTCACTTTTATGGAAGAAAATTCTATAACTTGGATTACTTGCAGATTACATAATTACCAGATGGATATGTTAAGCCCATGTGTAACATTGTAAACCACGTTCCTGATAAAATAATAATAGATTCCTTTTAAGGGAATAGGAGAGCATCAAGATGTGGAATTAAATATTAATTTAACTTAGAGGGTTAGTTTCCAATTTTAAGGAATCAGTGAAACTTTCATAGCTTCCAGTCACCTCCCTCTACTAAATCTTTAGCAAACTCAATAAATTTTCCCAGAATATTTTAGGGAGGTCAGCAAGTGGATTAAGTAATTCCCTCCATCCTCTGTTATTCATTCAATTTTTTACCTTTCAAAATATCTTTGTGCTTCAGAAAACTCATCTTGTTTCAGATAGTGGAAGGCTCCAAAGTTGCTATTAATTTCACTTTCATCTTCAGGCATAGCAGGACACCAGCAGAGCAGGGTCTCATCTTTCAGGGGAAAGACAGGTAGTCCTGACATACCTGTCTACAGTCTGGTTACTTTCAGAGTAGTATTATGGCCCACTCTATAGCCCTCATTGAACTGATAACTTGCTCTCAAGGGACAGAGAAACAAGGAAATCTGCTAGTTAGAAATACAGAGAATTTTTATGTTGGAACAACTGCAAATCCTTCCTTACAAGAACAAGAAACTTAGCCTCCCAGTACTGGTAATGATTTTGCTTGCGAGACTATCCTAGGGAGCAATTACATGTCAGGTGGGGAAACAGGTTGCTTGTTTGCTTCTGAAAATGAAACCTTGCAGGGCTAAAAGATCCTCCAAGTGTGCTGAGTGTCCTCTCAAACGTAAATGACAAATAAGGGGAGCAAGTCAAACTGAAGGAATTCAATAACCCTTTCAGACAAACTTTCTAAGTAAAGACCCACACTGACACGTCCAAAGTTCTCAGAATAACAGACACTAGAATTAGTATAATATAAATACTACTCTTAAATGAACCAGATCTGGTAAGCAAAAATTGTGTTTTTCTCATTTTTTTATCTACAACAGGATGTCCCCAAACTAATTTATCTGCTAGAACTCATTGAATAAAATAAAATGTGGATAAAGCTAAACCGCTTAATCATTTTACCTTTCAAACCCTCAAAAAAGAAAATAAAATTAAGTAGTCCCAAAGCCAGAGGCACAACTAGAAATTTCATGCTCAACAGAGTTCCTGTAACTTGCAGTCAAAAAAGGTTTCCTAGTTCTTGTCATGAATCAATCTGACTAGGAGACATAAAAAGGAGGAAGAACTGAATTCTCTGTTTTCACTGTGGTAGAATTTAACATCCAAGCGCCATGATATTCTGCAGTAGGAGTGGCATAGCTTAATATATTTATTAATGAACTGGAAAAAAGGGATGAGCACTGAAGTGATGAAATTTGCAGGTGACTCAAAATTATTCAGGTTAATCAAGTCCAGATAGGGTAATAAGAAGCTTCAGAAGAAAATAAACAAGTTAGGTAAATGATTGACCTGATGGCAGATTAAATTCAATGTTGATATATGCAAATTAATGTACTTTGCAAGTTTTTTTAAATTTATTTTTACACCTTACTGAGTTCTAAATTAATTTTATTAAAGGAATAGGACCTAAATAGCATTGTCAAGTGTGCAATGAAGTCTTCCACCTGGCATGTAGCTATAGCAGAAAATTTTGGTACAGGAAGGGACCATAATATGAAAAACTCTAATGTCGTTATATCAGTTGTCCTCCACATTTAACACACCATGTACAGTCCTGGTCTCCAACTGCAAACAGAAGTTTTGCAAAATTAGAAGCAACTCAGTTATATCTGGCAAGAATGACAGAGAAGAGAAAATATTGAAACAAATGGCATCACCAGCTTTGCAGAAAGGCTTCGTTAGAGACATGATAAAAAACTATGAAATAATGTCTTGATAGGTTTTGATAGGGTCTTGTCATGTATGATAAGAACACTCAGTGAAAGTTAAAGCAGAAGACATACTTCTCACTTAATGTGGAGCTTGTTGCTACAGGATGTTAGTTTGGCAAAAGTCAGAGAGGTATTAGACTTTTATATGAACACAGAGATCTTAAGTTAAAATTTTCAGGGTGTTTATTTTTTTTTTTTGATGTAACAAAGATAATGCTTCAGGAATTGCTTCCATCTATTATATAGAGAGCGTAGTCATAATTTTCTTCAGATTATTTCTTCAGGATGACAATCCCCCATTAAAAAAATCTGTAGTAAGATAAATAATAGAAAAATTGAGAGATAAAGTAATAAGAGGATAAGAGATGTTATGTAAATAGAACCTAAATGCAGGTAATGTACTTTTATACTTTCAGTATGGGTCAGCTGTGCTTTAATTATCAGCTGAATTTAGTTGAATTAGTAGACTACAAACAGGAAGTACAGAGTGCCGTAGAGCTCTCCTTGAGTTAATTTGGTAGCATACTAGTACTTTTGAAAAATGCTCTTAGTATTACTTGAGGAGAGTTTTCACTAGTTTGTGTAAGGTTGATTGCTATTGAAATTGAATACACATAAGCAATTAACAGTAAGCAGTGCTTTACTGTAGCCAGTGGAGAATCCGTATACTGCACACTGTGGTGAACATGAAGCTTAATAAATAGAAATTCCAAGGGATTTTCACAGGTTTAGTAGAGTGGTGACATATGTTATCATCTTGCTCACCACAGACTGGAATATGATTTTACACTGTCATGTCACATCGGCCCATGATAACCAGAAGTCATTTATTTCCTAAGAAAATAGTAACTGGATATGACAACCTGTGTTGCCTTGTGGTGATGTTATGGTAGTATTTACTGATAATGTGAAGTGTAACTTGTGTCATCTTTCATATTTCTTCAGTAGAAATTCAGATCATTAGTAAGGTAAAAATAACAGTCCAGCTTTTTTATTCTTTTCTGTTTGTTTAGAAAAATAATAATAACTTCTGTCAAGGGCATAAATCTTACATTAAAATGATGTAGGAATTCTCAAATTGAGAATTAATATATGTACAGAGGACAATAAATAATTAGACTGCTTTGTAATTATACAATTCCTCATTATTTAGGTATTTTTTTTGGCAGAGGCAGGGAAGGAGGTATCTATTTATCTATCTGTCTATCTATTTGTCTGTCTTCTGGGTCTCTTCTGCTTTTATTTTTCTATTCAGTGCATATTTGTTATATTTTCATGCTGTGGAATCTAAAACGAGACCTCCATTAAACAAAGAAAGCATAGTTATCATTTTGTTTTTATTTTCCTCAGAAAATATAAATAATTAAGCTTGACTTCAAATAAAAAGATAAAGTAAGCCTTCCTACTGTACTACAATCTTTTTTCCTTTATGGTTTTCTAGCAGAATTGTAATTCTGTACTCTTGCTAAGATACGATGCTAGGGATTATCACATAAGAGTTCTCTTCATTTTCGTCCTTTTGCAAGATGGATGTAGGGGATGTATACAACACAATTTAAAAGGCTTTTCATCAGGTTTCATTCTTGATTTCTACTGTAAATTCAACAAGCTACAGTAGTTTAATGCAGAAGCGTAGATGTCCATAAAAAGCTGGAGGGAACGGTGTATGTTATAATGCTGTTATAAAACTGTCTGT
This sequence comes from Anser brachyrhynchus, assembly GCF_964034855.1. Classification (NCBI taxonomy): domain Eukaryota; kingdom Metazoa; phylum Chordata; class Aves; order Anseriformes; family Anatidae; genus Anser; species Anser brachyrhynchus. Next base: position 8,516,140 of record NC_137696.1, on the reverse strand, counting down.
GATATTAACACAGACTGTATATTAAATACACAAAACTGTTACAATAACGTGAAGGTTGAGACAAACTCATGAAAACAAATAAATTCTTCAGGACACTAGGCAAAAGGTTGTTCTTGGCAAAAAGATTTAAATACAGTTACACAGTAGTCCAAATTAACTCCCCCAAATAAAAAAACATTCTCCCACTAGTCAATGTAGAGTAAATCCATGCCCAAAATAGGTTCTCCAGGGAGGTTTTTCACCTTCATATATGTTTGGGGACCAAATTTATGCTGGGGGGAAGGCGATCTCCCTGCGTATAAGAAGAGTGAAAGGATGCTCCACAGAGCAGTTCAGAACCAAAGCCTAATCCAGGTGCTCTCAGTCACTGTGCAGGAGCCTTTCGCTCTGCATTGATTATACAGGAAGCCCTTGGAAACTAACCTCCTCACTAAGACAGCATTCTCAGTTTATTGTCGAAAATCAGGAGGAATGAATACTTCCCTATTGCCTGCAACGTTCATACCATTGGCCCTTCGAGTGTGGAAATTATGTGAAAACACAATTGCAAAAACTGCATATAAAAATGGAATAAGCCACAAATTTGTGCTAAAGCTCTGTACATAGTTTACATTATTATAAATCCAGAACAACTCCAGGGATATCCATAAGATAATTTACCTTAGTTTATGAAGAAATTGTCCTACGTTACGTGAAGGGAAAGTAAGATTTTCTGTTATCATAAGCAAGAACTGTTCTGAGTGTACTGATTGAAGACAAATTGAATGGTTGTCCTGTCAACCTAATAAGGATTTGCAACCCTTGCATTTTTATTATTTTTTTAAGCATAAACGGCCTCGTTAGTGGGGTTTTGTTATGTATCATAAAGAATCCAAGAAAGAATAGCTGTTGGTTATTTCCAGTTTTTTTTTTTTTTTTTTCCAGGCTGAAAGGGGCCTTGGCCAACCTGCTCTAGTGGGTGGCATCCATGTGTATGGCAGGGGGGTTAGAGTTAGATGATCTTTAAGGTCCCTTCCAACCCAAGCCATTCGATGATTCTATGATTTTTTTTTCCAGTTAACTCCGGAAAAAACATACATATTGCTTTTAGTTGTATTAATTGAAAACGATACCATCGACTAAATGATATATTTTGGGATCCAACAGGCTTCTAGCAATTCAAGATTTTTTAAAATTTTCACTTCTGACTGAAATTGTCTGAGCAACAATAATGACAGGGAACATGCAATTCTGAAAACTAAACCCAGTGAAGGTATTTGTCTCAGAAGAATTAAACATCTACAGTGAAGTGCCCACTGCACACAAAGCTCCCTTTTAGGTCAACAGAGCAAAATAGTCACTGAACTAGTTTAGAGTCTACTTCAAGGGGAAACAAACAGTCCTAGGCACCTTTTCCTAGACCTGAACTAACTTTACTAAAAGAGTAGGTTGTTCTTGGTCAGATGAAGCCCACTCTCAAGTCTGCAGAACCAGTAGCAAAAGAAATAAATAGCTCAAAAACAGCAACCCTTCCAAACTTTCTCAGTCTCTGGAAACTACTACAGATTTATACCAGCATAAGCAATATAAATGTATTTTTCTCATTTACATTGTGGTTTTGCTCAGTGCTCTGTTAGGGACACAAGATTATTAACTGTGCTGTGCCGGTCAGTATTTTCACTCACAGTAGATAAGAATGCAGTATTAGAGTAAGTATGAAATTTCACTGTTTTAACAGTGATTTTTCAATAACACAATGGCTCTTTAATGTGTAGTATGGACATGGACTTAGTTCAGGATAGGACAGAGCACTCAAACTGAATCTTTTTTAAGACTATTTCACATGTCAGGGTCCCTCATTTTTGGCCTAGCACCTGGATTTTTAAATGCCCCCTAAACCTACTCAGCATTCATCTTCTCATGTCTTCTGTCTCTTGAAATGCCAGTAGAGTGCAAGTACTGATGTGCTTAGGCACAACTGCATCGAGTTAAAGGTGGCTTCCATTTTAGATAGTTCCAAGGTCATATGCAAAATATGAAAATTTGAGCTCTTTACTGCTGGTCAGAACCTTAATATGTTCCATGACCCTACAGTAGACTCAACCTATAAAATGAGAGAAGCTTAATAAATCTCTCTGTAATAAGTATTACACATTATGACAAGGAAAACTTAGATCAAGCTTATCCTTTGAAGTTTTAATGGACATTCCAATTTGATGACAGCAACTCACCTGTGCTTGTAGTAAGTTCGCAAAGCCTGCAGCAGCTCCAGTCATCTTGGACTAGAGCTTTGGACGACAATGAACTCAGGCAACTGCAAGCTTCAAAAGCCTTATTGAAATATTCCAGCTCTGCTCGTACCAGGCATTGCAGGCAAACTTTTAAATACATTTCTCTGTATCAAAGAGTATTTCTATCTTGAGCTGTTCATAATAATTTTGTTCTGTAATAAAATTGCAAAGCCTTCCAGTCTGAAAAGGATTAATCAGATATTCTCCTTTGCTCCACCCTTGTGCAAGCAAGAAGAGGGAAAAAAGAGCACAGCAGGGCGAAGAGAAAGGAAAACTGGCTCTTGGATCTGTATGCTTCTCATTGCTCTGTGTAAGTACTTCAGGTCCCAACTGGGAAGTCCACCAGACCAAAGGTAAAAAGAATATAGACACAGAGCATGACAGCAACAAATAGGCAAAGAGTTGCTGTAAGCAACACGTTCCCTTCTGTGCACTTACTGTGTCTGTTAGTGCCTAATGTTTCATCTCATCCTGCATGTTCTGTGACAAGGGAGAAAGCATTTGGCTGCCAGATGCTAGCAATGAGACAGAGATCTGACATTTCAAACTGATGCAGAAGGGCATCAGGACAATGTGTAGAAGGAGAATGTTTACCTGCTTTTAGGGGGAAAGGCAAAGGGACTTAATGCATCTGCAGCTCTAATGTGCCCCTAATACAGGTCCAAGTAATGTTGAATGAGGGGAGAAAGATGTAAACACGTTCTCAGGCAAAGACTGGAGGAAATGAGTGTTTTCTTCTGTAGAGAAAATTCTTCTAATCAAATGAAATTTTTTTTTTAACAAAAATTAAATCTGAGTCTCCTCAATGACTTCAGCAAGGCTTTGGATAGGAACAAGCCATCTCCTCCATAAGAAGACGCATGGTTAGGACCTTAAGTAGATGCAACATTGCAGCCAGTTATATAAACATATTCATCTGGTGCCATTCCCAAGGCCCTAGGGCATGCTAGATAGAGCCCACCAACATTTCTCTTACTATTTGCAGTGTAAAGTGGACGTTATCCTATGGTCATGCTTTGGACAGGTTGAATTGGAAAAAATAATGGGAGACAAGAAATAATGCTAATTAAAATAATTTGTAGTCTTAAAATTTAAAGTGTAGTAAATGTTACTGGAAAGAGTTTCTAAAATACATATAAATACGCTGTCACTCTGAGATGACGGCAAAGGAGAAGATGCTACAGTGAATGCATAGAGACTGAGCCCACTTCTGGTTGTAACCTGAATCTTTTAAAGCTTAGCACATATATTTAACTTCCTGCACTGCAACTCTGTTGATTTCAGTGGGACTGCCAACCGTATGTACAGACAATCATTTGTATAGTAGTATGTCTGGCAATGGACACCTAAAGCATCAGAACTGAATTCCATTTATCTTTGACTAGGAGGGATGAAGCAGAAATAACGCTGTGTTTGTCTAGGCATTCTGTGCCATAACCACAGTGTTTTGTACCCTTTAGACATACATCTCTAGGGATTAAAATTGCCTTATAAGTCCATGTACGGTTTGAAAAATCAATTATGTAATAAGGATGTAGTTCACCAACAGAAAACCTGAGGCAATCATTTTTGGAGGGCTGTTCTTCCTGTAAAAACACAGGAACCTGTCACTATGCAGGCACAGGTCTCCTTCCCTTATCCCGTGCATGTGAAAGTCAAAGATAAGTTTGATTTCCTCAATGAGTCTTCTTTCTGGGTGAATGTGGCACCATATTATCTTGGCTTGTATTTTTCATTCCCCGTTTAACAGTTATAAACACCTTCCAACATCAAATAGGAGCAGCAGGGTAACCCAGATAAAAGAAAATTCTTCAACCCTACCAGCTTGACTCAGATTTATATGCCTGTTTCAAATTTCTGTTCCTCATTCCAAGAGTTGCAACATTTCACAAGCACCATATAATGTGCTACTTGATTGGCCTTTCCAAGGATACAGTGTGCTGCAACACATTGTTCAGGAGTTTTATAGGTATGCATCCCTTCCACTTCTGCTCTTCATTGAAAAAATATATCATGGGCTTCTCTTTCTGTGCTCTACAATCTTGACATTTCTTGATATAAGGTTGTCTTCCTAGATGTCAACCTGGTTTTGAGTTATTTTACAGTGTTCTCAGTTAAAACAGTGTCATGTAAATCAATCACATCCTCAGGTTTTTTGTCAGGGACCTGCAATCTTAAAGTACAGCTTTCAAACAGAATCAGTACTGTTACTAGATTTCATTGTAGGAAAGCAATGATCAGTCTGGGATCTACTTTTTACTGTCCCAGGCAAAACCTTTGCTAATAAATTATTACCAAGGGTATGAACATTTCAACAGAGTTTTCACTGTTTAACCTTGATCCAAACTTTGCCAATTATCACTGTTAACCAAGCAAATTATTGTTGTTTTGATGCACCTTTCAGATTGGAAGGGAGGCAAGCAAAATGGTCAAAGCTTAAATGCAGCTCACAAGCCAAGGGGCAGAGGCCCCCCATGAGGTTTCTCACAGCTTTTTCTCACAACTTAGCTGTTTTCACAGCAGTTGTATGCAGATCACGCAGCTGCACCATATCAAAGCTGACTTTGGACATGGGGAAAGAGGCTTCAGAGCTGTGCTGGTGCACACAGGGCCCTGACATACTGAACAGGTAAACGAAAAGGTAGAGCCAGAAGAGAAAGTAATATTACTTTCCTGTCTTACAGACTGGGTAACAAAGCCTAGAGCTGAAAGTCTTAATTAAAAAAAAAATAGGTCTAGCACATCTTTTAAGCATATGTTTAAATTTGTTTGAAGTCAGTGCTTAAAACTGCTGTGAATACGGATGGTATTACACATTTTCCAGAATCAAGGTATTTGTAATTCATTTGAGGTCACATAAGTTGTATGTGGCAGAGCTGAGAGCTGATTCCATATCTTATGAAGTACTGGGCAGTTCTTCACTAAAGAATCATTGAGCTTTTTTCTTCCCTCCATTGAACAAATTCTTGCTGTTTTCTTTATGATCTTAGTCATTGCAACTGCTGACCTGGCATTTCACCTAACACTCTAGTGTAACCATGATACCCCCAATTAGTGACTGGTCCTCTGAGATCTCCATCACATTACATTCCTCGAGTCCTGCTTTCACAGGCTTCAACTTTATCCTTTACGCTGGGTAAAGTAGGTGTAAATCACCATCACTGATTCTTTTCTTACTGCTGCAAAGTTTCTTTAAAGATTTTATAGAGTCCTATGGTTTATAAATGATTTCGTATGTCCTGGAGTATTAATGTTTATAGCTGGTAGTTAGAATGTCATTTATTAAACCTCTTTTGAAAAATCATCCATATGTGTTCCCACATGTTAAACCATACCTACAATAATTTAGTTTTAAAGTAATTTCTGTTAATCATATAACATTAGTAAAATATTTATTAATGTACGCTAATTTAAGGTGTCACCATTTTATTCTCTTAAGTCAATAACCCAAGACAAATTACTAGAGAAGAATTATGTTGCATTAAAATAATCCACAATTTTGGAGACTTCAAAGCTCCGATGCATAGTTGTTTCTTCTTACATCATCAATATATACAATTCTGCACTTTTTCCCCCTTTCAGATTCATAATGTGTTTCCTGTTGTCTCTTTCAATGCCCTCAAATCCTGAGGGGGGCAATCTTGTAATTACATGCATTAACTCTATTATATTGTGGACTTACTATGATTCTGCACCCACAGAAAGAGTAGCTGCTGCGTTCTTAAATGCCAGCTACTCTTTAACTGTAAAGGCACCTACTATTTTATTGGAACTATTCTTGCTTTATTACTGTAAACAACTTTGATCGTAATGATGCCATTTGAAAGAGCTGATCAAGCTGAGAAAAATGACACTACAGTCATAAAGTCACACTAAATTTTGCTATTAACATTTTATAGTGCATATAAGGAAAGCGTTCCAAGTTGCAACTACAGACAAAAGAGAAAATTAATTTTACATAGAAATGTAGATTTAAGCATTAGCAATATACTGGTACAATCATTTGCACCATATTTTTAAACACAACAGATGACCCCCTTTGTAGATAAGAAAGCATATGGTTGTCATATCTTAGATGAATCTGTGCTTTCTCGGTGGCAAACATGAGAATATATTAAGGCCCTTATCCCTGAAACAATGGTAGAATTATTATATTAGGAAGAAAATATGTAAATGTCATATAAAACTATTTGAAAAGTTACCAGAAAGAAAACAGTTCACAGTAGAGATCTTGGTATCTGTACTCAGATATTTCACTACAAGTGATATTTATTTTGCGCTATAAGGTAAAACAAAAAATCATTTTAGTAGAAGATATGTTGTAAATTCACAATGGAACTGCAGGTGATGGATCTGAACAGTGAAGTGGCAGCTAGCTCTGCTGTAATACAGAGTGAACTGTTTGTAACAGGGTGAAATGAAAATAAATGTTAGTTGATAAGAAAGATATGCAACTGTTTTTATGTAAATTAATGAAGTTAGACATACAGGGTGGGAACCTGGCCTTTGTTCAGGCAGTTTTGCTTTGCTGTAATAGCTCATCCATGTCCTCAAGCAGCAGTACGTGGGAAGTCTTTGGCTGAGGGAATACTGGTATTACTTTAATGGAAGAAATGTCAGGGAGAAAGCAGCATTACAGAAGCCCTTCTATTTTTTTGTGGTTTCCAGCTGTAAGAACAGCCCCTTTTTGATCTTTAGTTGCCCAAAGTAATGTCAGTGGCTGCAGTTCTCGATTCCATACAATCGGAACTCTTGTCAGCCCTTTTGTCTTACTGCAGCAGTCTGAATTGGAGTACTGGGAATGGGGGGCATCTGGTAGTATGAAGGTGAAGTAGAGGAGTTCCATATTAACATACTAAGTTAGTTAGTCTTCTGTATGTAGTTTACACCAGTGCTATACATTAAAAATAGCTTATGTAAAAAGAATGCAAGATACAGCATTGGTGGAAGCAGAACTACTGTCCACCAAGATTCATCCTGACAACACTGGCTCTCCTGCTAGTTTGTAACTCATTTTTCTTAGTGTATCATTCGTTAGAATTGTGCAATTATCAGTAATTTAGCAGTGTGGTTCCTCTTGGTTATGACATAGCTGGATAGCTGCTATGGTGTGTCAGTGTTCTGTGATGCTGTATCTCATCATATGCATGTAATATATTGTACGTATTTATAACTGTTCTGCTGTTCGACTAATCTTTCTGAAGAGTTCCATTTATTTCATATAAATAGCTTTGCCTTTTAATACCAAATCAGCAGCTCCATGTAGATCCCCAAATGCTTAAAAATGTCTATTTTCTAACAATCAAAGAACTCTTTTAAATAAATCTGCTATTGTGTTCCTGTAAAATTAGAATACTTTAATCATCAGGAAATCCAGAAACCTCTATAATTGACATGTAGTTCTGTTATTGTAAAATGGTCGTAAGTTTAAGGTTGGATATCTGTATCTTTCTCCTGCTAAATGCAAAAGTTGGTAGCTTTGGGAGTCTCCACTTCCTGGTAGCATAAGCTTTCTTTGTCTAGTTAAGCAAGCAAAGTAGCTGCCAGACAAGACTGTAAAGAATTTACTGTTTGCACGGAGAAAGATTTCTTTGAAGGTTGAATAATGGCATACAGAAGAGAACACAGATAAGAGAGAAGAAGAAAAGGAGAAACACCAATTTCTGAAACAGTACATCTTGCATGTGGAAACAAGGAAACAAAGCATAAGGGATGAGAAGAGAGGAAAAGGAACAATTTTTTTCTTAATTAGGATCTAGGGGACATGACGACTTGAGGCAAGGAGCTTTGCAATGCCCCAGTCTTCTGACATTTGAGTTTGACAAATGACAGCTTGATTATACAACATCTCAAATGTCTTTATAAAGAGGAAAGATACACATAAGTACAGATCCTGGTGTAAAGAAACACACGTATTTCTAAGACAAACCAAAACAAACTAAACCCTAAGCAGTTCTCTGTAAAGCTATGGTGAGAAAGGCACTGATGCATGCAGAGAGACCTCCTGATTTCTTACTGACACTTTTATTCCTCTAACAGTTTTTTGTTTATTCTTCAGGGCAGAAAGGCTGCATTTTCTCTTGCCCTGAGCTAAATTCTCTAAAACTGCTAGGCAGGAAATATAATATCCAATATCCTACAATTTCTCACTTCATTATACTAATACAGTTTCACATACAATGAGACAGAAATAATGAAGAAAATATGCTGTAGCAACGAGTCTTTATGTGACTACTTTTTTAACAGAGTCTTGTGGCATGGTGCATTTTCAGGTCCTTTACATGTGATTCTTTTTTTATCTATTCTAATATATGTAATTGTATTTCATTTGATAAGAAAAATGTTGGGAAATGATCTAAAAAACCACAAGACAACGGTCCTGATTCGTAGCTGTCATAAGAGCTCTCAGGGCTGCATGGGTGGTGAGCGGGGCAGAGTATCTTTCAAGGAAAATCTTAGCCGATGCCAATGCCAATGTCATTGATTGTTTAGGCTGAGGCAAATATGCATTAAAGAAGGGGCTGAACTTACATGAGGACTCATTGGGAGGATGGAACTCTCTTGAGTGGAAGTGCTAAAAACATTGTTCTGAAGTCACACACAAATGGCATTCATTTAGTGCTTCCTTGCTTTAAAGCAGTATCAATCCTAGCATCATTTGTGCCTTGTAACAGGCGCAGACATGAGACTTTTACGACAGAAACCTCTTTGAGGACTGTGTTGGCTAGTGGTTCAGCAATTACATCAAGGGACAATCAAGAATGGTAATCTTTTAAGGAAACATAAAAAAAATGTTTGCCTCTTTCCTATTGATGGTATTACTCTGCAGTATTTTTCTCATATGAATACTTGAAGTTCTCCAACAGTTTAGGACTTTTAGGAACCAGGAAACACAGCTGTAAATGCGAAATCTACACTCAGGAACAGTGCTGATTGGCATCCCTAGAGGCTGATGACCTCCATTTATCTGTAAGTTGATAAAGCATAGGCAGCAGCTAGGTTTGCTTCCGCAGAACCTCCAGTACGACCCAGAGGAGCCCTACATGGGTCTGTCAGCATTGTTCATTCTCTGTGCCCAGTCAGTCTGTAGCCTATATGCGACTGACAATAAGCATGCTAACTGGCATCCCGGAGAGTGGTCACCTCTGCGATGATAATGTAGTCCACCGACAGTTTTCTCCTTTGGTCACTGCTAACTTGGGAGGAGTTCAAATTAAAGACTTAGAAACTTACAGCATTAATCTTGTAAACAACATGTTAACTTGGCTGGTCACCTGGAATATAGGTTTATAAAACTGTGCTTCCAACTTAGTTGCCGTTATTCCTGAAGCTTTCTGGAAGTGTTGATCCTTGCATTTAACTTCATAATTCATTTTCTCCGTTATATTCTGTCTGAAATTGCATCTGCTACTTGAAGATTGATAAAAGCTGTGTAGGTCTCCTAAGGGCTCCTGAAATGGGATTGGTTGCTATTATTATTAAGGAAAATGTATCACTAAAATATACATGCACATGCTGCAGACTAAGTTACATATGAGTAAAACATTTTTATTTTTTTATGTATGAGAAACTTATTCCAATTTTTGAAAACTCTAAGAAATCATACAAAACTTTTAAACATTCGTTGGTTTTAAACCATAACAGTTGTTCTACCCCTACAAGTAGTCATCATGCCTGTTTTCCATAAACTGGATTTAAGTACATTTACATAGATCTTGTGTGAAAAACAGTGATATAATTGTTTGGTTTAAGGGTAATTTTTATGCAGTGTAGTGAAACAATTATATGTTTCAAGTTGGCTTTTCCATTAAGTTTAAGAATTGACTCCCTCAAATTAATCTACCTTGTTTTATTTTCTGCACTATTGACTCCTCTCTCCACAAACAGTTTGTCTTTGAAGCCTTGTTATCCTTCTGTTTTCAGCATTGTCAGGTCACAGTACTGTAACAAGTAATGTGTCCTGACAATTAAATAAACTGAACAAAGACACTGTAGCTTGCATTTCATGATTATTTGATCTTATTGGACCTTATCAGCCCTATCCACAGGCAAACAAGTATAGAGAAGAGTTCCAGGCAAAGAGGTTGGATGGTAAATCACAAACCTGGGAAAGGGATATTCCAGAATAATTGTACCAGTTCTGCAGTATGTACATGGCTGCTCTTCTGATTGGTTTAAAGCAGAAATTAAATTTTCTTTGGACACTGTCTTTGCTGCAGAATTTCATGGAGTAAAATGGTATAGTAAAACTTGATAGCAAATAGTAGTAATAGTAAAACTAGGTCGTGGTAGTAAAATAGTAAAACTAGGTAGTGATAGTAAAAAAAAAGCAATGGTAAAAATTTAGATAGTAATAATAAAAGAGTAAAACTAGATAGTAAAACTTGATCATGAGATGCAGTGAATAAATTAAAAACAGGGCAAATGGAAAACAGAACGAAATATAAAATGAAAATAAATGCAAAAGCATCTCAATGACATCTAATTTTTAATATATTATACAGTAGGAAAAAACAGGCAGGTTTTACATTACTTTGCTATGGCTGTGAACCCCCAGAATATCTCACTTATTTTCCAGGACAGGTAAATTCCTGTTAGAGAGAGTCTAACCTAAATTGTTACAGGACTAGTACAATAGAAGGCGGGAATATTGTTTCATTAAGACTTCGCATCAGGTTGTATTTCCCACTTGTCGAGAAAGCAGAAAAAGGAGAAAAATCTGTCAAATGAACTATCAAAAATGAAGAAAATGAAAAACAAAATAAATTTTAAAATGCCTCAGTAGAATTACCTGCTCTTTTAAGTACCAGTGAATCTCACAGAAGGCTTTGCAAAACTGTGAAAGATAAGACATAATCCCATGTTAGCCTTAGACAGTTCATCAGCAAGCCATGCATGCTTTTGAAATGAAATATCTGTACTCTCTAAAGTGACTAAGATGAAACTCCATCTTGTATTGTCTGTATCACAATAAAATGAAATAAAAAATTGGTAATCACCATGTGTCAAGGTCACAGAACAGACAGAATGATCCCTTTTGGAACAGAGGTGGCTTTCATAGGCTCATGGCAAATGCATATGGCAAGTTGGGAAATGTAAATAGGAGTTACCATAGTGGATCACATCAGCAGTCCAATGCCCCGTCTCTATAGTAAGTGGCCAGGACCAGATGTTTCACTGGAATTTGCAAGAAAACCCATAATGGACAATTATTGAATAATTTGCTCATAGGGGAAGTTTCTTCCTAATCCCAGACAGCTAATGATTGGTTTATGCCCTGAAGCATGAGGGTTCATATATCTCCACCCCCAACCATTTTTATCCTATCTAAGGTATCCCTGGGCGCTCTCATTATCCAAATAAGTGTATAATCCTTTTTGAATCCTCCTAAGCTCTTGGGCATAATGATAGCTTGTTGCAGTGAGTTCAACAGGCTAATTATGCATTGTGTAAAAAAGTATTTCTTTTTATCAGTTTTAAATTTGTTTCTTTTCAATTTAATGGATGTCACTTTGTTCTTACATTATGGGGAAGACTAAATAGAAGCACCCAATTGACCTTTTCCATACCATTAATTATTTTATATCTCTCTATCATGTCCACACTTATTAATTCCCTCTTTCAACTGAACAGATCTCATCTTTTAAATCTCTTAATATGGAAGTTTCTCCATGGCTCTGTTCCCTTCTGTTGCCTAACTTTGGGCTTATTCTGTTGCCACTATGTATTTTAAGATGGCATGACCAGAAATGAATACTGAATTCAGGGAAAGTGTGCCAACAATGTGTATAATTGCACAATTACAATACTGTCATTGTTTTCCATCCCATTCTTTATACATTCTCACATTTTGTTTGCTTTTTTAACCTCCACTGCTCATTGATCAGATGTTTAATTGAGCTGCCCGCAGTGACCCCCAGGTCTTTTTCCCAAGTTGTTACAGTTAATTTAGAACACGGCAATGTGCATGAGGAATTCAATCTGTTCCTTCCAATATGTATTTTCATATTTGTCAATGCTGAATTTGGCTTCCATTGTGCAGGCTTATTAGGTCTCATTGAACATTTTTGCAGTCTTCTCTTTGCTAACTAACCTGAATAATTCTTTGCTCTCCAGAAAGTTTACCACCCTACTGAATGGTCTTTTCCAAATGATTGAATATATTTGACAGTACCAAGCATAGGACAGCGCTGGCATGCTACATGTAGTCAGTAGCTGGGTATAAGACTACTTTAGGTTAAACATCTGACTAAGATGTAGGGGTTAGAACAAATAGACTTTCCAAGAATAAAATGTAAAATCTAAACCCTACCCAAAGTTATATGTAAAATTGACTCTGGTTGCCTAATGAGTCCCTGTTTGGACACACATCGCAACCACAGTGAATTTCCACACAATGAGAAGTTTGTTGTTCAGCCATAACCATATAATGGGATCTTATGAGGATTACAAATGGACAAAAATTTGCTACAGAGCTGTGTGTGAAATATTAAATAATGTTCTGCATTTCAGACTACAAAATCCAAAATTGTAGGTTGTCTCTTACCAGCCTGTTTTTTGCACTGGTTGATATGTGCCCCTCTCTAGAGCTTGATCATGCCAGTCCCAACCTGCAGGTTAGCAGGTGAAAATATCTGTGTCTTAAGATCTAAATTTCTGTTTGCAACAAGGACTTAAAAAAATTGTCTTTGTCTGTTCATTTTTCAAGTTTAAATTGAAAAGAAGTTTATAGAAGTAAACAAGAAGTTTAAGTTATCAATTACAAACTTGTCCTGACAGCTCAGCTGAAGTACCCAAAACTTTATCCAAAAGGCAGTTGTTTTTGACATATGTAAGAAGGATCTTTGGAGAGCTGTTTTTTTCGCACGTTTACTTTTTTTTTTTTTTCAGAGGAAATTGAGTGAATTGCAATAGTAAAGCTTGCATTTGTTTGTAGCCTCTTGCAACCCACTCTCCATAGGGTTTTCTGCTTTGCAGCAATTTCGCACATCTTCAGCTTGTTAACATTTTTAGAGATGCCACACATGGCACAATAATACCTCTCCAAACATAATGGTGACCTTAGGGGTCATCATGTCACACTACTGTTAATTTCTCATTTACATGAGTACCACATTGATATAAAATTTTAGCATGCCCATATACTTTTAGTTGTGTTGATTCAAGAGCTGATGGAGACGGTGTGATTTAGCACACAGCTTTATCCACTTTGGGATTTCCGTGCATCTAAATTCCCCTTGGAATTTGAAGCTCTTCTGTGCCCTCTGGAAGCTAAATTTTTCACCTTCTCTTAGAAACACCTTTTTCACAACTTCTTTGAAACATTTAGGTGCTGGAAATGCTTTAGGTGAGGAGCAGGTAAACAGCCTCTTTTGAGGATGTCACTACTCCCACTGTATATATACATCAGCCTACAGAATGCAGGTATGCAGTAGGAGTTTTCTATTACTTTCACCAGGCCATGGAACAGGTCATCGTAAATCTTATCTCCCCATTCTGCAGGAATACATCATCTCTGCAGCACACCTGAACTCCACTGACCCTGGCACGGACCAGCTCTCAGATGGTGGCCTTCTGTGCAGTTGCCAAACTAATGGACTGAGTACATATTGCTTCTGACATCCTTAATCATGTTAGACAACAACAGCCCAAAGAACACAAAACAGAGGAAAGACCTGGAAATATGACTTGCCCAAACAGGACTGGAATCTCAGAAAATTTAAAGCTGCATGCAAAAAGATCATTTAAAGAAAAAATATTTGTTTGAGATTTGTTTATGGATCTGGATAAGTAAAATTACCAGAAATACAATCTAAAAATCAGAACAGGCTATTACAACACTTACGTGGAATAAGATGTGTAAGCTATACTTCACCACTGTTTACATTTAACAGGCCCGCAAGGCAATTCATTTACTTACCATAAAACATACAAGTTCTTAATATGCTCCCATCTCTAAACTGCAGTTTTCATGTGCACTAAAAATGAATTGATTTATTTCTTGATAGTGACTGATAAGGGTCATTGCTGACAATTAGCAAGACAGCAATATATGCAAAGAGTATCAACTGCTAATTATTTCCAAATATTTTATTAAATGCATTTTGTAAACTAAACATTGGGCATTTCTTATAATTTCAATGCCCTTTTTATTTTGTGATTCATATTTAAAATTGAAAATTTAACAAATCTCTCCAGGTGATCTTTGGTGTCTGTATCTGCAGAAGTTTCTTGTAGATAATCATGCAGGATAAAGAGAGAATACTTAACTGTTACAGTTAACTGGCCTGTAGCAATAGCTCCATTCATTGCACCTGTGTGGTAAATTTCGTGATAAATTTTACTTGTGTGTTTTTATATTAGCACATGCATTCTCAGACCAGTGTTATCAGGAATCTTCTAGCAAGAGAGTGGATGCTAGAACGTAATGAGCAACAGAAAACAGCATTCAAAGAAATCAGTACTTATGGGACTGAATCTTAATACAGTTGAACAGCAATCCTGAGCAGACAAATTACTTCCCTTCTGTAGTGTAAAAGTGCAAAAAATTATTTAGCAGTCTTCTGCACTATCCAGTTTAAACTTGTATGTCCAGAAATCAGTTGAAAAGCTCTTACTATCTTCAGTGGAACAGAATAAACCCTCAGATACATATCCAAAGGGGTGCTCTTAATGTATATTGTATATTATCTATTCTCTATAGCAAAGTTAGCTTGGGAACTCTCTTAAGATTATACCAAAATTGATTAGAGAGTCTGAATCCCCTTTGAATGCATTAGATTTATACCAGAGTAGCTTTTCCTGGCCCAGACCTTAGCAGACTGCTGCAGGGAAGAACTGAAATCTTATCATAAAAATGTATTTGCTGTCTTTTTACTTTCAGCTAAAACTTCTCTTTTCAAAAATATTTACATAAGTTACTTTGCATTTCTCTGCAGAATCTAAGTCATCTTTATAGCTAGATTTTTTTGCCCCAAATTATTGTTTGCTTGCTCATCTGTTCTATAACATGCATGTAAGTGACAGGGATGGTATTCAGTTTACCAGATAAAGAAATTGTTAAGTTATGGCATAGTTTTCTTACTGTCACATTCAACACCACCACCACCGCTATTCATAAGACAGAGATTGTTTTAATTTGTGGAAAACTGTAAAGAGACCAGTCTGCTAGTTGCAATCACGGAATGTATATGTTGGCAGTGGTGACCCTACTGAAAGAAATACCTTCCAACACGGAATGTAATACCATCCTATTCAACTGTCGACAGACTCTAACATAAAGTAATGATTCCCCACTCGAAATGCCTTTAGTATGAAAGATCTCTTCCTGTTTATAGTAGTGTAAATAGCAGCATAAAAACCTAATATTCTGATGAACTTTAGATCTGATGTAAATAATCATAATAAATGATGAATTCTCTATTCAGAAAATGCACATGTACACCATCAGCTGCATAAGAGTACCCAGATGATTTATTACAAAACAGTTTTAAAGATTTTAAATATAATAAATGTAATAAAAAATGAGCATAAATAAAACAAAATAGTATGCCAAGGCCTTATTTAAAAATAAATGTAACACTCATGTAGAGAGACAGATTGACATTCTGTAGAATGAATTCCTGACTTATCCACGGAACAGTTGCAGTGCCAAAGGCCGTCTGAAATAAAAGGCCTTTCAAACACAAGGCAAGAAATCATTTGTGTGAACATTAACTTACTGTATATCTCCCTCAACCAGCTTTCCCTCTCTTGTACCCTGAACTACCACCTACTTGGACAATTAAAACTTTTCATGACCTGCTTTTACCATACAACAGATATTCTCTTAAGTGGGGAACCAGGGAGGCATTGTGTTTAAAAAAGAAATTCTTTTTTTCTTTAGGAAAGTGCCTTCACATCGTCACTTCCTAAATTTCCTTCCCCCTCCCCCCCCCCCCCCCCCCCCCCCCCCCCCCATTTAAATGATGTCAGGTAGTTTAAGCTTTAAAAAATTGGCATACCTAAGAAGTATAATCTGGTGGGGGAGAATCACTTGGATCTTGAACTTTTGAACAAAGAAAGATACTACTGGGGAATTAGTGGAAAAAAAAAAAAGTAGAAAGCGTCTTCATTTTCTGCATTAAGGCCCAGACTGAGAATGAACGGAGATTTTGTCTAAAAAAGTGCTCTAAAGCCAGGCCTGCACTGGACGTATGTAGGGTCTGTGAAAACTGTGCTGATGTCATTGGTGGAATGGGTGCCCAGAATAATAATATTGCTATTTATTTAGCTTTTACTTTCTGAGTAAGTGTGTTTCATAATTTGGTGAGCTAGCAAGTTATCTATGTGTCTGTGTACTTAGGAAAACTCAGTAATATACTGTCTATTCAATATTAATTACTATAATTACAGGATCACATCATGAAGTAGTCCTGTGAACCTTGTCAGGACAGCAGATGTTTTCACAGTCCTTGGTCATCTGCTTGCACCACCATTAGGAGTGGGGAGCCTGCTCAGGGACTGGAATTTCCAGGAAATTTCTGGCTCTACCAGAATACGTTCTGGAGGTTTCTGTCCAGCAAAGAAACTCGGCAGTCTTGGAAAAGCTCACAGCCGTCCTGTCCACACAGCACTGCAGGAATGGTTCCTTCCATGTGCCATCCCTCAAACCATGTCCAAGCGCAGCCTCAAAACTGAGCCAGGACGTTAGTTACGTGCTGGGCAAGCAGTTAAATATTATGAAGAGCAGTCCAGCTTGTTTTCTGGCCCTGGACATACTCTGTAGCATAGGCCACACTGCGAAGATGAAACTGTAACTGGCCCAGCAGATGACTGCCTGCAGGTCACTGGCTGTTGAGTGAAGTATTGTTAAGGAATCGGCGCAAGGAAGTCCCTATGGGTGGGTGCCACAGCACAGAGTGAGGAGGTGCAATTTCAGTGATGGATTTATCATGCTGCAGCTCCCACTTGCATTCATATGCATGCATCCTTTTAGAAATGTGATACCAGATGCTGTTTCCTGGCAACAGGCCCAACACCCCCTTTCTCTTAGGTGTGAATTTTGACAACTCCAATTCACTGGAGCTCTAGTTATGTTATCTTTTCTAAATGCTTAGAGACTAAAAAGACCTCTTGCTCTTTCTACTGTGGACTTAAGTGCCACTTGGGCCAATTTGCAGTGCTGTATTACTTCCAAAATATCCTCTCACACAAGTAGTACAATTATTACCACTATATAGGGAAGGATGGAAACGTATTGAATCAAACATTGATAACACAAATCCTTTCTTGCTGTGTTGTCAGTCAGAGCTGTTGTTACACTTGGCATATGTCACATCAATGTATAATAAATGCCCATGTCAGTCAAATGCATGTTATGTGTACATTGGATGTCAATCTAATGTTTTGTATTAAAATCAGTGCCACAATACATGCACAACTTCATAAACATTGCTGTGGAGCTTTTCATTCTGAAGTGCTACAGCTGCTTGAAGCTGTCCTTTGTGAAACACCTTACAAGCTTAGAATTATTTGAAAAATTAAATTTCAGAAAAGGGACAGTAAAATACCAATGTTACTTCTCTGTTGCTGCTCACATACTGGGGAAGGTCATCTAAGCCACTTGCTTCTTCCCACCATGGCTTGTTTGCTGTTAAGAAAAATGCCCAGAAGAAGCTGAGTACCAAAGGAGGAAAATGCAGAGCGGGGGTACTGGGAGAGGCACGGGCTGACATCCTGCCCCCTGTGTGAGTTGTGCCCTGCCTGGGTGAGTTGTGCACACATGAACAGGAAAGGTGGGGAGAAGGGCTGGCCCCAGCAGAGATCCGGGAGCTCAGGCATTGCTTTCAAACCTAGACAGGCTCATTGCCAAGGGAGAGGCTGAGAGGCTTTCAGGGCAGGTGGTCAGTGGTATGGACTGCGGGGTCATTATAAAGCTGGTCCCAACATCAATACAGGTATTTCCTGAGGAACTTTTCTCCAGTAAAGCACAGCCTAGGTGTCACAGTTGCAGACTCAATTTTCCTCACAGAGATGCTGTGGCTTAACTAATAGAATAGCAGCTTATAAAAGCTTTCTATAAGCATTAATTAATCTTTGCAATAAGGTCATTGTCATTAACCCTATTGTATATGTGGGTCACATTTATGGTTAGTGTAGTCTCGTTCAACTCTCTGGCTCCCCTAGGATGGTTCCAGCTTATAGTGGTAGTTATTTTGGCTGGAGGTGTGTTTTAGCTATAGCCACTAACAGACCAAGGATATCTAGAGGGATACTGGGAATTCTGCTTCTGGTTTTGCTTCTAAACCCCAAAGTACTTTAACTGGTAAATCACATGTTCAAAGGAAGTGACCTTGCACAGAGACAAGTCCTGGAATAAAAAGGCTACCTTTTGGTCATTCTGAAAACTCCCTAAATTTACCATTTCATTTACATTTGGCTGACTGGGTTCAACTGATTATTGAATAAAAGGTATTGACCACTGACTTCATTGTGGCCTATTCCAATGTGACATTCTGTAGTTAATCAAATTAAAGCTATTTAGGTCTTCCATTAAAATAGTAGATGGAAGCCTCAAAACTGCTTTGTAAATTATAAAAGAACCAATTCAAAGTAGTTGC
The DNA here is from genome assembly GCF_964034855.1 of Anser brachyrhynchus. Taxonomy (NCBI): domain Eukaryota; kingdom Metazoa; phylum Chordata; class Aves; order Anseriformes; family Anatidae; genus Anser; species Anser brachyrhynchus. Next base: position 8,497,269 of record NC_137696.1, on the reverse strand, counting down.
ATAAATGGGGAAAATGCTCTGTTTCACTGTCTTTTAAACAGGTGAGAGATTAGAGATTTGCTGCCTGGCTTCACAAAGAAGTAGGCAAAACCAGACAGGTTTCCCAGGGTTCAGGCGATGTTTGGGCTTTTCTTGATTCTGAGGCACCAGATGTTCATGAGGGAGGGAGTAGGAAATCCCAGTCTATAACCCTGTAATCTAATTCAGGTCATTACTGTAAGACATCTCAGGGAAATCCATACATCATCTTCCTATATTAGCTAGAGATACCACAGTAGAGAAAAAGATGACGGAAATACAAAGGACAGGATGAAGAAGTGGGGAGGAGCATGCTCACAGCTGCCTGAAGCTATCTGCCTTCAAAACAAGACAAAACAAAACAAAAATGGTCATGCAAGTGACTGGTTGGAGGCATGTAAGACAAGTTCACAGATGAGTGCCTCTGTAGGAGATGCAGCTTAATCCCTTAGAAGGGCAGTTGTATTGTGCTCTAGAAGTATGCTGGACTGTACAGACTCACAATCCCCAACAAAAAGAGAGTTAATGGCTTCAAACAGCCTCATGCCAGGGGTTGTGAATGACAGCACTCAGGCTTTTAAAAGGCAGAACATACAGTATTAGAATCATAAAAGAATACACACATTTGGCATTAAAAGGATGGCATAAATATTTTGAAATGGCTTCTGGCTTTTAGACAGAGAAAACTGTAGAACGATCTCTTTATCTTTACGAGAAAATATATGCTCATTGAAAAACTGCTGGAATGGGAAAAAGTGATTTCCTTGCAGTGTTACAGCCCCAAAGCCTTGGTAGCAATTTTTCATCATTTTGTTAATTTTCACTAATATGACAAGTATGCTACTAATATGATTGTTCTGTTTAAAAACTAATACCACTATTAATATGTTACAATGATGAATTACTAACAATAATCTATCACGAAGGAAAAATAGTGACATAATTAATGCAGTGTTACTATTGTGCAATAGCAATTTGTTAACTGGGTGCAAAGCACTCAAAGAAAACTTTATTTTTCATATTTTCTTCCATAATTGCTTTTACCCACTTTTACAGTGGAAAGATCTGGTTGAAAAAAAGAAAGAAAGAAAGAAAGAAAGAAAGAAAGAAAGAAAGAAAGAAAGAAAGAAAGAAAGAAAGAAAGAAAGAAAGAAAGAAAGAAAGAAAGAAAGAAAGAAAGAAAAGAAAGAAAGAAAGAGAGGAAAGAAAAAAGAAAGAAAGAAAAGAAAGAAAGAAAGAAAGAAAGAAAGAAAGAAAGAAAGAAAGAAAGAAAGAAAGAAAGAAAGAAAGAAAGAAAGAAAGAAAGAAAGAAAGAGAAAGAAAGAAAGGAAGGAAGGAAGGAAGAGAGAGAGAAAGAGAAAGAGAGAAAGAGAGAGAGAGAGAGAAAGAGAGAAAGAGAGAAAGAGAGAAAGAAAGAGAGAAAGAAAGAGAGAAAGAGAGAAAGAGAGAGAGAGAAAGAGAGAAAGAGAGAGAGAAAGAGAGAGAGAGAGAAAGAAAGAAAGAAAGAAAGAAAGAAAGAAAGAAAAGAAAGAAAGAAAAAAAGAAAGAAAGAAAGAAAGATGAAAAGAAAGAAAGAAAAAGAAAGAAAGAAAGAGAAAGAAAGAAACTCAGCACTTGGGTCTTTTCTTAGTGGTCCAGTAGATGCATGTGCTCCTAGACAAACAGATTTAATCTTCACCTTGTTTTAGGATCTGGATGTTATCTTTTTAGGTAGCAGACTTTTATTGCTGCTTTTAACATCTTTTTTCTATTCTCTTGTACAACAGTACAGCTTATTACATAGCTATCACATTGCAACTATTTTATGACTCAGGAGTACATTATCATACTGCACTGATTAAAATACATCACCGTGCTTTTTTACACATGCATTTCCAATGGAATCTCAGAGAAAGTAAACTGATACAGAAAACAGCTTTACAAAGGAACCAGTTACCTCAGCAGAAATAGATTCTCAATTCTCAAGTAAGAATGGAGGAAAATGTGAATATTTCCTTTATTTGGACATCTTTCTGTAGTTTTAAAAGGCGGCAACATTATTTCAAACTTTGTCTGCAAAATTGCTTATCCACCACCTGTTTCCAGAATGCCATACTACCCACACTAGATCCTAAAGATACTCGAATATGATCGTATTATTACAGTTCTTTGCACACTTCCTCCTGTAATCCTTTGGTTACAACACATCTCTCTGCATATATCCCTGTTCAGGCTAGCAAGCAGTTGCCTCCCATTTTAAGATCTACCAACCTTCTGTAAAGCCTGCAGTAAGCACCCTGCTGACTGCACAGGTAGGAGGGGCACTCACTATGTTCTCAGGCATGTATTCATTGTATTTTGGACTCCTCACTCTCAAAACAGCCATTTCTTTCATTTTTCAACAGTACTACGGGCCCTGTATGCTTGTGCTCATTGCATGGTAATGTGATACAGTAGCTATTTATGAAATGAATCAGTAACAGCTCTGTAAAGCAAGAACTACTAGCATGCTGGTCTGGTATGATTTTGCGTAACATTCCACAACTGTGAATTATTGTCTAAGAAGCAAGATGTTGGAAAATTATGTCCAATCTGATAGGTGACGCACTGTCTTTAACCAGCAGTTCTTCAAAGCCTACAGAATCTGTCATAGTATTCGCCTTATCACATATGCATATGCAGCAGTAAATATTATTATCTTAGTTACATTTATTTAATATTACCAGTAGTTCTGCCATATTTTTCCATGCTGAGCACCATAGTAAAAATGTTGAGTAGTGAAAATCCTGAAGCAAACAAGAGTTTGACTTGGTAGAAATGTTTCTTGAGCAATTGCTCAGCTGGACTTAACCCAATGGAATTCATATCAGATGAAGTACTGCATTTTGTTTTTCAAATTGATGAATAGAGAAAGGAAATTTAAGCTATCCAATGTAATCTAGTTTAATAAAAATCTGCATGTCATTCTCTCTTCTTTGTAGCTGCTAAGGCCAACACATCACTGTCTGAATATTCACAAAAATTAATAAATAAACAAAATTGTGCAAAAGTTATTTTTCAAAGCACAACAAAGACTTTTGACCTCTTTAAGATCACATGAAAATTGGTTTTACTGTTCAGTGAGCCATATCTAAGAACACAATAAAAAAAAAGTGCATCTACAAGCCTAATTTTCACAAAGTTTTATGCTGAAATAATTCATTTTAAAAAGATTGTAAAGCAACACCTTTCTAAAGTCATGTTTCAAGTACTCTGGCATGTTCTTTTGAAGAGCTTGTGGAAATAAGATCTGAAATCAGTACAGCACGATGCCACCATTTGGATCCACAAGCAAATTATTTCTATCTTCACTCTTTTTTTTAAAAAAGAGGTCTAAGAGCTGAGTATAAATTAAATATAGTAATTCAAATCTGGCTGAGAAGCTGCAAACTTTTATGCCAAGTTCTAGCCTGAAATGAATATAAATGGCCACACGTATAAATTCCACAAAGGGGAGACTGCAATGACATTTTGGCAGAGAAATAAAAATATAACCACAAGCAAATAGTGTAACCTTTAAGATGGGAGAGAAGGCAGAAAGGAGAAATTATTCTCCAAAGGATGTTCAAAGGAACAAGAAAAGGCGGAACAGTGAAAAACTCTGTGGTGGTGTATGGTTTGGTATATGAAATGCGGGTGGGATGTCAGGTGGCGGGGAGCGGCCTGAGAGCCGCCAGGCTGTGTGGAGCAGCTCAGCGCCTGCCCGGCACCTCCTCTGCTCTCACCAACTCACGGCCACAACCAAGGCAACTCCCCAGGATTTGGTTATACTGTAGTTTACAAACAGCCGCGCCGTTCTGAAGCGCACCTCGTAATGCAGCCCTGCATTACTGACGGCTGTATGATACACATGTATACTCCTTTTTCGTTATTTTTCTCTGTGCTCACAGTATATAAAGAGATATCCTTATCCCAAGAGCTAACAATGGCTTTACAAGGGATTAGCGTGACTTAGTGGAGGTTTGGGGGTCCCAACTGGTGATCCTTTCGCAGAATGAGGACCTTTGCCAAAGGCAGGCACAATAGTTAAGGTACAATAATGCGCAAGTCGCCGGTTTCATTTCAAAGCAGAGGCAGTTGGCTATGGGAATGGCGATCATTATCGTACTAACAGTCTCAGGGGAAAATGTATTGGGAACTTGTTTGATGATTGGCATGCTGTCACTAAGCATTTTATCTTCACTGTATAACAGTGTAAGTAAATCACCTTATTTTTCTATATAATGATTTTTTAAATTGTCTTTGTGGTATTGCTCTTTCTATATATCGGCAGCAAAGATAACTCTTGAAATGCCGTAGGTTTTATAGCATCGAAAGACCTCCTAGAAATGAAGGATGGTTAAGAAAGTAGTCAGGAGAGAGGGGGACGGTGCTCTTAATACAAAAGTAGAAAATACCAGGCAGGGATAATTTTTAGAGTCTTGGACACGTCTTGCGGTGAGTGACGTGATGCTTTGCAGTCCTTATGGGTGAATTGCTGAAGGAGACGTCGTGCACAGGGGCCTTCCTGGGGCTCAAGTGCTCAGCACTACAGTTCGGACCCCATGTTCTCCTGGGATGCTTCCACGGGCATCCTGCAAGGTTGTGATGAGGGCATTGAGCTGTGGGGCTGTGGGAAGGGGCGTAAGATGTAGCGGCTTTCCTTTACCAACACTGCTGAAGTGCTCCGAGTCAGGTGGCACTGGCAGTGGAGACACTAATAAATGCAGAAACTTGATGCTAGGGTGGGAATGGAGCTAAACATTTTTTGTACCCGTGCTGACACTTCCCGTACACGTTATGTAGCAAAACTGCATTTCTTGGTGGGGAATTCCCGCATAATGACAGCTAGCAATAACAGCAGTCAGCTTGCTTTCCTGCCGAGCAGGGATTTTGAGGAAGCATAGGGAAGGAACCGAAATCTGGAAGTTTCCACCGGTGTCCCCGCAGCGCGCAGCCCCCTGCCCGCGGGTGGAAGGCGGCGGAAGCGGGGCCAGGCCCAAAAGCACCAAGCCCCGGCCCTGGCCCCTTCCTTGACCCCTTCCCCGGCCCCTGCCCCGGCCCCAGCGGCCCCGCGGAGCCCGGCCGTGCCTGTCCTGGCTGCAGCCGGGAGGGAGCGAGGCGAGGCGAGGGCAGCCGGTTCCTTCGTGCCTGCCGCCGCCCCCCCGCCCGGGGAGGTTTATATAAAAATGCGTCTGAGCCCAAAGATAGGGCTGTCCGGCGGTGCTCGAGTCCCGCTACCAAATAACGACCCGTTGCAGAAACAAAACAACACCCCGCACAAGCCATAATGATGATGATGATGCTGACGGGAGGGGGGGGAAATAAATAAATAAAAGCGAGCGAGAGCCGGCGAGGGAGAGGGAGGCAGGTTCAATTATCTAAACAAAGAAATCATGGCGGAGTGTTTACATTTGGCAGCCCCAAGCCTGGCGGATTACGGCCCCCCCCGGCCCCCCCGGCCCCCCGCGGTAGCGCCGTGCCGGAGCCCGCCCGCCGACCCCTCGCCGCGGCCCGGTAAGTGCGCAGCTGGCGGCGGCCGGACCCGCGCCCCGGCCCTCCCAGGGCGGGCGGCGGGGCGGGGGCCGAGCCGGCTGCCCCCGCCCGGTGCCGTGCCGTGCGCGTGTCCGTGGGTCTGGGTGGGTGGCTGTCTGTCTGTCTGTCCTGGGGGGGGGGACACCGGGACGGGGCGCGCCCGCCGCCGCGCTGCCCCCCGGGCTCGCCGCGCCCCGCTCGCTGCGCCGGCCGGGGGCAGGCCGGCCCCGCTGCCGGCCCTTTCCCGTTGCCGGCCCCTTCCCCTGCCCGTCCCCGTCCCCGCGGCCGCGGTGCCGCCTCCCCGGCCCGGGGTCACGGCGCCCGGCGCTGCCTGACGGCTCCGCCCCCGCGGCCGGCCCCGCCGCGCCCCCCGCCCCCCGCCCGCTGCTGCCGCGCCCCGCCGGGCCCGGGCAGCTGCCCGCCCGCGGGGTGTGCTGCTGGGGAGCAGGGGGGGGTCCGCAGGGTCCAGGGGCAGAAATCGGGGGGGATGCGGCTCCGGCTCCCGCTGTGTCCGAGCGGCGCGGCGGGGAGCGGGGGAGGCGGCGGGAGCTCGCAGCGGCACAGAGACCCTCGGCCCCAAACACCAGCACCCCAAACGCTCTGGCCACCAAACAGCCTGGTGTCGAAACGTCCTCCCCCTCAAATGCTTTTGTGTCGTCCCCCCCAGAACGCACCCACCTCAACATGATCTCAGCCGTGTATGTTTTACCACCAAACCAGCTTAGCCTCAGACACCCTTACTAAGGGGCCTTGCCTCCAAAAGCCCTCGCTCCCAAGCATCCTTGCCCCTGGTGCTTTTAGCTCCATTCTACCTTGCTCCCAAATGCCCTTGCACCCAAACAACCTCACTCCCGAGCAGCCTTACTCACAGTCTTCCATTGCACCAAACTATCCTCACCCCTAAGTACCATTGCTCCCAAACCCCTTAAACTGGGTACGGGGATTAGCTGCTCTTGAAGATCCTCTGAAATCTCCCCATCCCTATCGGTGAGCCCTATAAAACAGCAGGGACGGTGCCTGGGTCCCTCCCCCTGCCAGCCAGCTGCCCCGGACTGCAGATCTGGCAGCAGCACCCCCACAGGCTGCTGCTGTGAGACGTGGGAATGACCCTTTCAAACCGGCTGCAAGCATTGCTCCCTTGCGTCCATCAAAAAGTCCCCTGGCCCCAGTGCATCTCACTGCTAGAAAGCTGTAAAACTAATTTGGCACCTCTGCCCTCTGGATCTGGCTAACAGCGGCCTCCCCTTGGTTTTGCTGTACTAAAATGTGGGCAGGGTGTCCAGCTGCACTGCATGTATCCCCAAACCTGGGTGGTGGGTGCACATAGAGCTTCTGGGGTTTTGCAGGCTGTTCTGCTGGGTGGGTGCTGGGAGCGGAAGGACCAGCAAAATGACTGCTTTTGGTGGTAGGGTGTAAGGGCTGGGAAGATAGTTGGCTGGTTCGTGGTTTTTTTTTTTCTTCCTTCTATTTTTTTTTTTTTTTTTGGTCTTTCTGATGCTGTGTTGCTGTATTGAATCTACACGTATTTCTGGGGTTGTGCTCCCACATGTCCTAAATTCAGAGTGTCTGAGCTATGAGAAATGCGGGTTTGTATTCACCCTCTTTGGGAGAGGTAGACAAGATAATGTCTTTATTTTTCTTTGAACTTCTCATCTTTAAGTGTTTGGTAAGTCAAGCTCCAGAATGAGAGAAAAATGCCTCAGGTTGTGTTACAAGACACTGGAAAAGAAAAAGGGGTGCCGAGGCTGGGGGTTTAAGACATCTGCTCCTCATGTTCGCCCACGCCCTTTCTCAAGGGTCTTCGCGGTTGTTTATTGTTGTGATGCTGAGAAGTTGCTGTTCATATCAACGTGGCAGTGGTGTGCTGAAACAATGAGGGGAACAGAGAGGTGGAGATCCAAACTGGTGTCACTGCTGGGCTTGCTTGCTTGTGGCCCCCGGGTCTGACTCTCCAAGTGTGGCTGCCTCTTTGATGGGGCTGTGGGAGCACGCGGAGTGCTAAGGGGATGCCAGCGGGGCCTGTAAGCAAGCGCTGCAGCTCAAGATCTCTGTCCATTCACAAACCCCTGCAGTTGTCTTACCTTACCTGGAGTCGTGGCAGCAGATTGCTTGAGCAAGTTACAATGTGTGGATGCGCAGGTTAGCACGAGGTGTTAAACTATGCAAAACTTAGGCTCTGAAGACATTAGAGAAGAAAATTATGCTCACATTGTTTGGAAGGTCATTGCTCAAAATCTTTTGCTTCCTTTTCCTGTCTTTGCTCCCTCCTCTCTGCAGCTGCATTCCCCTACATCTGCATTTAGGCCAGGCATTTCTGGGTTTGTACATTCGGTGGATAAAAGGCCTGTTGAGGAAATTCCCCATATACTTCGATTTTTTGCCACTTTACTTCCTGCTTGAACTGTCAGTTCTTAGAGTCTCTGAAGGTCTGAGGCTGTTTTCTCAAGGAAAGCTCTTAATTTAAGTGGCCTGTTAACCGTTAATTGCTGTTCTGTTCTGGCTATTTACCTGAATATCATGTCAAACCTGCTGTTCTGGTCTGGAGGCTACACTGGTTATGTGCTCTGATCTCTAAACTGCTACTGCTTTCTGCTGTTTTATTGAAGACCAAGGTAATATTTTTTGTCTTAATGCAAACTGACATTTCGTAGGTTTAAGGATTTTGTTGAGCAAGCTGTCCTGCTTGAAACTGCTTATACAATAATATCAAATTTATGTCTGGTTAAAAAAAAAAAAATCTCTGCAATTTAACGTTCAAAGAATTGTGTTGTTTCCTGTTCTTCAGTATGGATGCATTTAGAGGAGGAAAGCATTTAAAGCTGGGCATAGCAATGAGGAGTTGATGGGTAGACGGGTAGACAGTCGAAAGAGTTAGAGGAGCTCCTGCTTGTCACACTAAAATCATTACTATGTTCAGTCTAACTGGTGCTTGCTCATCTAGTACATGCTTACCCAGCTGACTGGACTTTCGGAGAAGGTCATGTTATGTCCAGAGTTGCCCTAAGATCTGTGTAGTTCCAGCAACACTAGCACCGCCAGTGACACTCCATCCCTACACACAATTTATTTCTTTTACTGTATTTAATAAAGTTACTTTCCCTCCTTCCCTCCTTCCCTCCTTCCCTCCTTCCCTCCTTCCCTCCTTCCCTCCCTCCCTCCCTCCCTCCCTCCCTCCTTCCTTCCTTCCTTCCTTCCTTCCTTCCTTCCTTCCTTCCTTCCTTCCTTCCTTCCTTCCTTCCTTCCTTCCTTCCTTCCTTCCTTCCTTCCTTCCTTCCTTCCTTCCTTCCTTCCTTCCTTCCTTCCTTCCTTCCTTCCTTCCTTCCTTCCTTCCTTCCTTCCTTCCTTCCTTCCTTCCTTCCTTCCTTCCTTCCTTCCTTCCTTCCTTCCTTCCTTCCTTCCTTCTCTCTGGTAACTAACTATAAAATTGATGCTTGATTTTGACTGCTTGATTGGAATATTCACGCACAAATCTTTAAAAAATGCTAACCACATGGATATAATTTTGTTGCAAACTGAAGAGGGCATTAATGGGGCTGGCTCCCTTTTGGTGAGTGTTTGTAGTTTTTGATTAATGACTTCATTCAGGTATTGAGAGAAGAGGAGACCTCCTAAATGACGCTGAATCTGTTTCCCCTGTATGTAATAGAATGAAACTCTCAGGCTATTGCTGGACAGTTAGATATTCTGACATGAATATATATTTTGGAGCTCTGCACAAAATGAGGATTTCATGCATAAGCAACACAGTGTGACAAGTCATATCCTGTGTGACCTTGTGCTTACAGTATAAAGTTGTGTAAGAATATATTCTGCTAAATTATTACACAAAATAAATAGAACATACCTCATTTTTATGCTAATAATGATATTTTTCAATTCTAAGCTCCTTTTATGCTAAGACCTCAAAGTAAATTACAGGTAGAAATAAACCAGGCTTCACAACACCATTGTAAATTTTTGTATTATCATTCAGAGACTACTCGGAAGGTAGCTTTATTAATTACTGTTGTTTAATTTTCTGTTAAATATTGTCTGATTTGCCTGCTCTCTGAGACTGTTCTGTCTCCTAATATGTTATACATAAAATATTCACTTATGAAACTGAAGGAGAAAAATATTTTAATTTCAGCCACAAAAATGGACAGATCTGTCAAGGGTAAGGAGCAAAATAACGCTGAATTTGATTCCTCAAGGAATTAACACAGATTTTGCCAATAGCATGTGTTTTCTGTGGCTGGAACGTAAAGTAAATTTGGGATCACTGTGGTACCTGGTTCATCCTATGATGTAACTGTAGGTTAAGGGCTGATAAGATTTTACAAAGAGGTTAGCTAAAGGAAACAAAGGAACTCTAAATTATTTTGTTTAATTTGAATTACAAAGGGTAGGATTTCCAAAAGTGCTGATTACTGGCATAGTTCTGCTGTCATTAAAATCAGTGGTAAAAATCTCATTTACTCCAGTGAGAGCAGAATTAGGCCACTGACAAGTGCTTTTTCAATCCTATCCTTTATGTCTGCAAAACATGAGTTTAATCTTGCATCCCTGATACTCCAGCATGTGTTTCTTATGAAATCCAGTACAGGATTTGGTTCTCAGTCATACTGCTGTATGTGGAGATGGAATAGCATTTCCAGGATAAGAATCCAGCCCGTAATGTTCTACAACAGCTTTTTCTCCATTGATGCCGTTGAGGTTGTATGGGCAGTCAATTAGTACAGAATTTGCTGTAACTTATTACTGCGTATTTACAACCTTAATTCCAGTTTAACAGAATGCTTTGTGGTAGAACATTTACAGAAAGAACATGTGAAAAAATTATCGCTGTATGTATTAAGCAGAAAGAAAGCATCCCTATACTGCTGCGTAGGAGCAACTGACAAAACAGAACATATTACAAGAAACTATCTTTTTCATTAAGTCTGCACAAAACGAGGATTTAACGCATGGGCAGCACAGTCAGTCCCAGTGGTTTAGTGCCCATAATCCCACCTTGAAAATGGCTTCACAATAATAATTAGTGTTACAAAACGGACACTGCCTCTGATTTTGGCACGTATACTTCACACATAACTAATTGCAGACACATAAGGCAAGATTTTATTTTACCAGCCACCTAGTTCCAGAAGTGCAGCAATGTTAACCTTCCCATAAGATTTCCACTCTCAAACTGACAACTTTCTGCTTTGCCTTATTTTGTCACAATAATGCAGAGCATGTATGGCAGCCACCCTCACTTTGGCATGCTCAAACTATCCCTGGACATTAAGATACTATGACATGAATATATATTTGTGAGCTTTGCACAAAATGAGGATTTCACGCATAAGCAACATAGTGTGACGAGTAGTATCCGCCATGACCTTGCAAATGCAGGCTGAGCTCCAGAATAAACAGCTCAAAAAAGGAAGGAGTAGAGCATAGTCTCAGGTTCTGGAAGGAAATCCCGTAGCTTGGTTCCAAGCCTGTGTGAGCATACAACTCTTTCTACAAGTTGCTAAAACTTACCCGCTTTACACGGGTGGTAAAGTACCGTGGCTCAGAGAACAAAAAATTCCAACTACTTTTATAAAGGCAGGGTCATTATTACATAAAATCCATAATAATCGGTGGAACTCATCACAGGGTGCTTAAAATCCTCTTCGTGGCAGGAGCTTTGAAAGCTCCCAGGTTCCTGCTGTGGAGTAATGTTTCTCATTTTAATGGGGCCTACATTTAGTCACTTGTTTAGGCTATAGATCTTATCTCCTGTACATTTTCTTATCAGCCTTTTTCTCTTGCTAAATGAAGGATAGGTTTTGATGAAACAGTTTTTTCTGCCTTTCAAAAATAAATGGTGTGACCTTTTTCATGTAGAAAATAACATACATGTTCACATATATTTACACACCAGTAAATATAGGGAGCTAGGAAAGTATCTTCTCCTAGCTTTAGACCTGTTTGGGTCTTCTTCAGATGACCTCTCTCCACTGTTGAGTCTCTTGTCAGGTGGCTTAACAGTCAAGTGTTCTTTCTACTGACTGCTGCTTTCTACTGCATTAAAGTAATTCACTCAGTACCAGCAGGGATCAGAGGGCTCTCACACATGAGGATGTAACAAAACAATGCAATCAAATATCTAACAGTAAAGGCAGACTCAAAGATAGTACCAAAGGCTGGATTTAAGTGGCCAAGGGTGAGGACCTAAGTTCAAATGTGGCTCATGAGCCAGACAAGGGTCTCAGAGCTCTTCTCACACCTCTCTCTCAGCTCAGAACAATCTGGTGCACTTTGTCCCATTGTCAGAGCTGGACTTGAGTGTGGACAGCCGGACCCCTGGACAGGGGGCAAAAGAGGGCGCAGAGCCTGTTGGTGTAGTCAGGGCCCTGACAAACGGCCAGACATAATAATGTTGCTGTAATAAAAGCATTATTTGTGCACAGTCAATGACTCAGCAGTGTAAAGTTTTCTTTAAGGTTATCTTTGCACAGGTAGTAGTATTGTATTTTCTTGTTTGGGGGTACTAAAATTAAATACGATCTTGAAATATGCATGTTATCCTTATTTAGATGGTGTATGTTATTCAGCATACTTTTCAGTCCTTTGTTGTTTCAAATTTTGGTGGGTTTCATCTGCTTTTTAGGCATAAAACTGAGACCACAGTTGTATGCTTGTAGTTTAGCCCCAGAGCAAAATCCATGTAGAAGCTAGGCAGAAAGGGGTCTCAGGAGGACGTCTGTTCTGCTTCCTTTCTCAGAGGCACGACACCTGTGCCATTTCTCTTGAAAATTTGTTTGGTCCATTCTTAAAAACCTGTAACAAAGATTTTGCAGTCTTCCTGGGCAACCCATTGACCTAAATCTCTCTTGCCACTTTGAATCCCATTACCACTTGTCCTATCTAGATTAGACATTGAGAGGTGTCTGCTTGCTTCTCTACATTCACGTATCTGAAGATATGTATCTGTACCTGCCTGTCTTCTCTTTTTGGGGCTATGCAATCCCAATTTCTTCTGCTGTTCCTCAGAGGTCAAGTTCCTGACTCTCTCCAGTTAGTCTAGAACCAACCCATCCAGACAGCTGGACTCAGTCTCACTCTGGCTGATGCCTTGCCAGTTCTCAGTAGAATGGAAATTGTTTTTTTTATCAATACCCTCATTTAAACATCCCAATGTAGTGATTTCTATATAAGTTCAATTCCTAGGACTCTACTATTACATGAGGTTTGTAGACTATGAAGAAAGTAGCGACGATGGATAATGTATATCTTAATATGGAAATATACCTTATTTGTAAAGTATTTTTTCTTTTATGAGTATAATCTTTGCTCTCCCTCCTTTTTTAGTTGAGTGGATAATTTTAGGTAAATGACAACAACACTCCTATTTCCAATGCCAGGGTAGGATTGTTTGAAGTCTAACACACTATATAACTGTCCTATATATTTGCAAGAATGAATTATTCTAGTTTTGCTTTTGCTATGGTCTATTAGGAAAATCATGCCTAAATGTTAGAATTATGGATATATAGTTGCAGATGCAGCAGATTCTAGACTCAGTGCATACATTTTGGCCTGAGAACACATTCATTTTGCTTCCAAAAAGCGTTCTATAAAGTATAATATATTGGGTAATATTTCTTAAATTGTGAAATCTTTGAGGTTTGGATATTCATATATGCTTGCAGACCACCTAGCATTTATCTCTGGTTGGGGCCTTGGGTAGTTTAGAAATACAAATATTTAATGGTAGTAGTAATTAGCTTTCTTTCAGAGTAATAATATTTTTGAAGTTCCATCTTGGATGAGCAAAACCCCTTTCACAATTTTCTTCCTACCACTTTGAAGAATATTTTCTTGTAATTGGAAGCATTGCTGAAATTCATAGTTTTGTACATTGCCAAAACGCCACACTTCAGAAATGACAGAACTGTCTGCTCCAACCTGTCTCCTGTTTAAGATGTCTGGAAGTCAGAATGCAAGTGGCATGGCTGAGTGTATTCTGTGGAAGCCTCTACCTTAGTGTTTTATTTCAGATCAGAAATGATGTTTGGAAGGGATCATGCACTCTTCTGGTGCTCAGATTCTCATTATGGAGTGGTCTCCTAGAACCTAAAGCATGTTCCTCTTGGGTTAAACTACACCAGAGGTGTTAACTTGGAACCACCTAGTGTCCTCCAGCTGCCTGGGGGCATTTGTTCCATGGGACCAGACCAGAACTGGACTGAAGTAAACTACCTGAAGAGTGTGCAATGGGATGCTGGGTCCTTAGCAGTGAATGTTTTGCTTTACAGATCATCTCTTGTTTCCCAGCCTTATCTGGGAAATGTAGACATGGTCCATGGTCTCTGAACTGAGATGCCATTAGGAAATAAGCCCTGCTGCTGATTGCAGTGCACCAAGTTTACCACCCTGCTGAAAATTCTCCAAGGAACATTCTGTCAGATACCATTTCCTAACCACAGTGGAATATACTCTACTTTATTAACATTGTGAAAGAAATGACAGAAGGGTTTTCTTTTGATTGTATTTCTGAACCTTTGTGGAAAAGGCCAATTGATGGAACTATTTGTGGAATTTCCTGCTTGATTTTCATTGGATGACCCTGTGATAAAATACCTTCTGAGGCAACAGCTTCACTGGATGGCACCACAGACATGAGGAGAGGTACTTTATGTGACCTATGAAAACTTGACAGAATATTGAGTATACGGTATCCATTTAAACGTAGCTGTCATGATGTATTGACAGCAGCAGTAGCAAATAAATAATACATATTTCTAAAATTTCCGTAATTACATGTTTACCCAATAGGCCAGAACAGCTCTGTCCCAAGGAGCTGTTGCAATCTGAGTAAATAATACATGTTTTAAAGTCCATAATTACATATTTAAACGATAGACTATCGAGGAAATAATGCACATTTTAAAAAGTCCATAATTACATATTTACATGATAGTCTGTAAATTCTGTAATTACTTATTTACACAATAGACCATAGCAGCTGTTACAGTCTATTATGGTAACTCTCATAGAATTATATTATGGATTTTTTTATAACTTAAAAATTAAGTATATATAACTAGGAAATTGTATTGTTAGTCTTAAAAGAATCCATAAACCTCTAAGATAAGAAAATCTGTGGAAAGGTAAAAATTTAGGGTAATATGGATATAGAGAAATTCTTACCCCTTCAGTGATAAATATGTATATATATATTTTTTTAGCATGAGGATCTTACCAATTTCAATTAATTTCAGAATTTCTTTATTTAAGTAGCTGAAATATAAATATTCAACAATATATGATTATACTTTACTTATTGTCATGTAGACATTCAATTTGGATAGGCATTTGGGATTCCTAAAATTCTTTAGTTCCTTTTCTGCTCTTATTAAAACCAGTGATAAAACTCCCATCAACCCTGGTTTCAGAAATCATTTATATTGAGGACAGCACTTAAGCATGTACTTGAAATCAATGACACTTAAGCATCTTTTAAAAATAAGCACACACTTAAGGCCTCTCAGGAATTCTGGTGGACTGAAACATATGATTAAATGCTTTCTTGAACCGGGATATTGTCTTCTATGAACGCAGAACTGGAACTTTCCACGTTCGGCTTTTTGGTGGGCCACAGGTTTGTGTTGCTCATGGTATGTCTTGTCCCTGAGGAAAAGCCTTTTCAGCATGTTTAACTACAGACATATGTGTGTAAGAATCAGTACTCCAGCAAACGTGTTGCTGCTTCTTTGTTCCTTGTAGAGATTCATGGACTGAGAATTCATCCAGTGTTTTCCATAGCTCAGCTGCTGAATTTATTCCTCATGTTAAAGACTGGATCAATACACCTAAATGAGACTTCTGTCCATAATTACTACTAAATAGCAAGGCTAAATCAAGCAAGTCAGAATCTGACATTTAACTCAGTTGGACCTTATGCATTTAGTAACGAAACAGAGTATGAAAGAGACCTTTGATCCTCACTGTTACTTTCACTAAAACATATGAGTTAAGAAAATTTAAACTGCTTGGAGCTCCATTTCTAGACATGCCTGTAATGTAATGAAATATACAAATATGTTTTAACAATGGTTGGAGGTCAAGGTGCGCAGCTACACCATGTAGGCTGGTCATATATTTGACTGAAAGTAGCAGGTAAAGAGCTGGAGGGTTTGGCAATGAACAGTTCAGCACCAAATTTTATATATAAAAAGGATCTATTTGGAAACAAAGGAACCATTTTATCAAGCACAATATGCAGAAATTGACTTGCACAGGGGAAGAAAATACTCAGCAAGATATACTTTTGCTTTTTTTTTGCTATAGATCTTCACAGATGTTGTTATGACACCAGTGCATGCATTTGGATATTTGGTTAAGTGACCTGGAGCTTCAAAGGCCAAAGGGAAAGTCAATATCAAGCCTTTGTTAAAAGCACAAAGCTGGTAGAAGAAATGATTATATAGCAGGAGCCTAATTCTTCTCTCTTGAGTGGTGCTTTTCACCTGTGTAAAGTAGATAAACACTGCCAGACTGTTTGGTGTTTGAAACCAGCAAATGAAAGCAAGAGTTGTAAAGGATTAGAGAACCAAATATAAAAGCAGAAACTTCAGATTATGTAGAAACCACGTTTAAATGGTTCAAATTTAAAAGCATCTTCATTCGTTTTTACATTCTCCACAACAACTCCTCGCACTGAGAAGTAAAAACAGAAGGCATACCTCTCTTGTTGGACAGCACTGTGGCACTCAGTACAATGAGAATACCAATCCTCTTCATACAACTGCTATCCCTGTGAAGCTGTCAAGGTAATTTTTCTACTCTGTGCTTCATTTTAAGATATACACATAAACATTTGCTGGTTTTTGTAACACTTCCAAGCTTTACACTTGAGTTAACATGCAGCAGTTGTCATCTTTTACATGTGCATCCTAATCCTGTGAGTTATTTAGATTCTTTGAAGGTTTTGTGGATCTTCTGCTTTTCACCAGGTCAGTGTTGTGAGTCTTCACTTCTCTGCCCTTTTTTATTTGTATGACATCTATCCTTGCCAGGCAGACGCATTATCTGCCAGAAGTTCTGCTACATATTATTGCTAAATGCAGATTCTCTGTTCACGTAACTATGACAGTTCTCTAATAATTCTGACTTGAGGTTGAATACATCCAGAAGTACACAATATAAGTTTATACAAATAAACAAGATGTGTTGCACCATATAAGATACATTAAGGGGAAGCTATATTACCGTACACTTTTGGAGCATAAGCCAGTTTATTTTATTTTGAAAAATCCCACTGGGGAGAGAGCACAGGGAATGTTACATGAAGAAGGCAGGCAGATTCCAACACATTGTATTTGCCAATAAGTGTACTTTGCACCTGTAATTTTGTTAATTGTCAGAAGTAATCTAAGTTCATCAATTATCAGTGACTAATTCTATCAGCAGTGTTTCCAGGAAAAGTTAAAATCCCAATAGGATTGACACAACACTTTCTCCTTCAGAGAGAGATAAATTTAGTATGGAGTAATTTGTCTCACATGGTATTTTGGAATAGACTTGAAAAATTAGATTTGAGGCTACAAGGAGATTTTATTGCTGTCTTCATGTACTTAGTGGGAGAGTATGTCTTTTTGAGAAGACAGAGCCAAATTTTTTTCAGAGGTGCACAGGGAAAGAAGAGGAGAGGGGCACAAGCTGCAACAGAGGAGATTCTGATAAGGTACTGGGAAGAATTTCTCACAGTGGGGCTAGTCAAACATTGGAACAGATTACCCAGACAAACTGAAATCTCATCCCCTGGCAATGTTTTGCACAGGGTCCCCAACTATCTTCTGCAGGTTGCACTAAACATAGGACAAGATTTTGGTGATGAAGAGTAACTGGAGGTCTTACTGCTTTTGGTTGGAGATCCCTCACCATCTTGCCCATATCCTGCAGAGAGCTTTTACATTAAAACGTGCTGTGCTATATAAAAATAAACTATTGCTATTACTGGTTTGTGGTAGTCCTCGTTTGTGATAGAAGAGCAAGTGATTACATCACTTGGCAGCTATGATGACAAATACATATTTGTCAAAAATAGTTATTTACTTTCTATGCACTTGTTAGTTTTCTTTTACTGCTTTTGTTGTAATAATGGAACTTGAGGACAGAGACAGATTTCTTCCCTGCAGTGTTAACTACAGTAAGAGGTAGCATTATGGAATGTCATCTATTGCCTCTTATAATGATAAATATTTCTGAGACAAAGCATTGTGAAAACCTATATGTATAAATTACTCTATCCTGGTTATTAGGATGAAGAGTAAAACTACAGTTTGCTATTACTAGGGGTTTGTCAGCAACTGAATGGTTCCTCACAGGCAGAGAATACCTCCTTTTCCACACCATCTTTTCTGCAGTGTATGTGCTGATTTTAAGATCTTTAAGCAAGCAGTATATCTTTTCCATACAGGCCAATGTTTTGCATTTCATGGTGCCAGGTTTAGCTGAGGAACACTGCAAGAAAGGAATGACCATCCTTTAAATACTTCTTTTCTTAGTCCGTTGTGCTCTATTAAACGTAAGAGTCTGTAAATAAAATATTGAAATGGCTGGGCGTCTGGAATAGGGAGTCAAGTTTTCCAGCACAGTTGGTCAACAAGGCTTTTATTAGAGATGGATAAACTGGGACTTGGAGAAACTAAAAGACTTTCCCATCGTGTCCCTGGGAGGAAGGTAATAGAGCTAGCATAGGCCTGAGGAATTTTGCCTGTTTGGTCCCATGCGTTAGTCAAAAGAAAAAGGTACAGCTTAGTAAAGCTAGTTATTTTCCTTCTGTCTTAAATGTATTCTGAGAGATGAATTTGATGAATTTCAGTGTTCATCAAAGCAGAGGAAGTTTTACTGTAGCTCTAACTAGAGCGAGAGACAGTGTGGAAAGGTGTTGAGCAAGCAAGCCCTCACGGCTGTATTAATGGACTTCAAACCTGACCTGCCGCACCCCTTCAGTGAACTGTCAGGCCTCTCTAGTTCAAAGCGTATAAAGGGGAATTGGGCTGTAGTTAACAGCTTCATCTGTTTTTCTGTTGCGTGGAGTCTTGAATCTTTGTTTTAAAGGGTGTTAGAAAAATATCAAGCAGAAGACTAATGTGAGGGCTAATATGAGGAGCAGGAAGAATGGCATATGAGGCAAAATGACCGTAGCTAAGAACCTTTCGTAGCAGCAGAGCAGAATAGCTGTGGTTCTGCCCTGTTGAGTCCCACAGAAATTTGAACAGTCAATTAAAATGGTATGCATATGAAAGACCAGGAAAAAAATGTCAACGAATTTTCAGATACAACAAATTCTGTTTCTATGTATTATTTTTCAACCTTTCTCTTGAATCTTGTTTGATTTCTACTGCTTTTGTTCAAAGGATGCATTTTTTTAAAATGCAGCTGAATAACTTTTCTGAAAGCATAATAGCTAAATGGATCTCGATTTGGTCCTGACAGTCTTATGGGCATACACCTAAAATAATAATAACAATTAAGAAAAATAGATGTCTGTTGATGGTAGTCGTGCATGTTAAGTAGTAGTTGTTCATGTTGTTCAGGAGACACATGAAATGCAGAAAGTCAGACTTCTAGGAATCAGGGATTCAGATAACCAAACTAATGATTTCCCCAAACTTTTATATTTTATATTTCTAGTACGTGATGTTTACACACACAAAGAGAAATGCCCCAGCTGCTGTTCTATAGAAGCCTTGTTGAATGACTGAAAAATAAAATAAGAAGTCTTGTTCTTATTTGTGAACAGCACATGTAAGTAATTGATCATTAACATAAACAAGGGCTAGTGGGCTTGGTCCCTAATATATTTTTAATACACTAATGAGTTCTGAGCAAAAGATAGGAAAATGAGTAGCTTAGTATAAAACTGATCAATATTCACAAGCTCATGTTTTCACAAGCTCCATCCCATGATCTCTGCACAACCACAATGTACTTTTAATGGTGACTGTTGGTCACATTTTCTATATACCCAAAACAGTTTTGACAAAAGTACCTGCATATCAAAAACGTGCAAATGACTAGTGTCCGGTTTGAGGCTGGTTTAAATTTTGGCTTATCTACATCCCCCAGCTATCACATATTTTCACAACTGCATTTATATTCAGTCAGTGGTGTCAACACTGTAGCTTGTTTTTGTGATAGGTCCTGTAATTTCTCTGGATGCTATTATAATAACTTCTCTATCGCCTGCACCTTTTAATGATTCATAAATTCCTTGATTTCTATGAAAAGCAAACTATAATAGCACCATAATCAGGACAGCATGCTAAGGTATAGCAGAAACTGCTGCTGCCTGACTACCTCCAGCTTTCCTTCATTGCCTGACTAAATTGTTCAAAATGAGGTTTCCACTACAATTTGAAACAAGGAACTCCTGAGTTCAACACGAATACCAGTGAAGGAGACCATGCTGAAAATTAAAAAGCAAAATAGACAATAACATGTAACAGATTTCAAATAGGGTACATGCAAGAGCATTCACTGTATAGCAGGCATATTATTAGCCGTACTATAATTTCTTTTTCCTCTTTCAGTCATTTGGATTTTTTAACTAACAGTTTCCCCTACCTACTGCCTACACATCACATACATTGCACACACGTGTTCTGCCACAGTGATACCTTCCAGTAACTTTTTCTGGGATGGTTAAACAGCTTCATTTGAAAACAAAAAGGAACTTCTGTGAATCAGGCTGTGTGATAAATGCTGGGATTCTGACATTCCTCTTTGTTTTTCACATACCAGGACTAAATCAGTCCCATAAAACTGTGGTAAGTGAAATATCATAGGAATGACAGAAATTTCAGATAATCAGAGGTGTCTGTTTTTTTAAATTATTATTATTGTTTTTTTTTTCCCTCTAAGCTTTTAAGAAACTAGCTCACTCTTAGAATTAGGCACTAGATGCAAAAGCTTTTCCAGAAACTAGTGATGTGTTTCATTTTATTCTATCTTGGAACTGCTTAAAAGCTTTGATTCTCTGCTGGCCACGTCACATCCTGTGTAATCAGTCAGCTTGAAAGGTGTTCATCGTAAAACTAAACATTTTTCATATTAATTTTGATAACTTTCTCATCTGATTGGACTGACATGGAGAAAAGTCTCCTAACTTCTACAGGGTAGACATAAGGTACCTTAATTTCATAAATAAGCTTGCACTACAATGGTTCATGATGAGATCTGCTGGTAGAGAAACAGAGAGTTGTCAACGTGTTCTTTTCACAACCTGTGAAGTCATTTAAAAATAAGCTTTCATTGATCAAAGAGTTCATTCTATAGGGAGTGATTTTTCAGATGTGCTTAGTGCTGGCCTAACTCTGCATCCACTGAAGTCAATAGGAGTTCTACCATTAACAACAAAGTCAGGCCAACTGAGTACTTTTGAACATCACACACGTCATATGTGATGGTCTGAATTGGTCTGAATTTTTGGGTAAAACTGTGCAGTGCCAGGAGTTGGACTCGATGGTCCTTGTGGGTCCCTTCCAACTCAGGATATTCTATGATTCTATATTTTTTAGATTTTTTTTTTTAAATTGTGAATATATAATTTGTACTTTACTAAACCAATTTATAGAAAACCTCTTTATGCAAACATTAACAATCAAACAGGTATGAACTACATCCTTATTCACCTACTTCAAAGTAATACTTCTAATAACATTGAATGACGTTCTATCTTCAAGCCAATGTCAGATCTGGCTGGTTAGGGGGAATGTACAAAGTAGACAGTAGGAAAAACAAAATGGAGTTCAAGTATGAAACACATCATCTCCTCATTGTTATAAGAGAATTTACATATCAAGTCTTGGAATAAGATATTCTGATTTTTTTTTTCAAGAGATATTGTAGATTGGCAGTAACTATTCCTTGATTAGACATATAATTGCTTTTTCACTCACCCCATTTTTTTTTCTGAAGATGTTAGACACCAGCCTGCTCTGTACAAAGGACTGTCCTCTTTGGCTGGTGATTTTTTTGGCAAGAAACTGTTTTCCCTTTTCTTTTATTCATGATATGTTTCCATTTTAACTATCAGTTTCCTGTTTCTGTAGAAATCACTACACCATTCCACTTCTTGAATATAATAATAATAATAAATATTACATACAGTAACTCATATAATATAATAATCATTTAATGTAACTTTATTTTAAAACCAGCTACTATGCTGGAAAATTGGAAGTTAAATAATGTGCCTAGTTTTACAGAGTATTCTATTGCAACTAGTTTGTGATATGTATAAATCAGAATTGATTATTTAAAAGAAAAATTATGCATCTCTAATCTACAACAATGTTCAAGTATATTGGAGAATTGTGACTAAAAGTGATAAAGTTGACAAGTTGGCCTGGTTCTCCATGATGTCATGAAATGTGCTGCTTTAGGAGGGGTATTCAGTATTGCTGTGTTTTAAAGCTGGGTGAACCATGAACAAAATTTGCAGATGATATGCTGCTCTCTAAAGTAATCCAGATTTTAAAAGACCAGAGAGGAATTTTAGAAGCATCTACCAAAGTTAAGTACATTAACAGTCTATTAAAAGATGCAATTCTTGGAAATGCATATTATAAATCTGTTTATAAATAGATTTCTATAAATAGAAATAATTTCTATAAATAAAAACCTATATTCAAAAAAAAAAATCTATTTCCAGGTTCAATAGTTAGCTTTAGCTTCTTATGGAGCTCTCTGTGTCACTGTGGACAGATCAATGAAAAACGCTCCCTGATAGCTTGGCTGTTGAATCTGGTCTGGCCACCATTTAAATCAGAGTCGATACTGTAGCTGATTTCAGTGAGCAATGACCAGGTTCTTAGTGGGTTGGGATGAATAACATTACCAAAATGTTATGCCAATGGCCCTGTCCTATACAGAATTTTCTGATCAGTTCTGGTCATCCCTTAAGATACACAAAGAAGGAAGTGCTCTCCTTTTGGAATTGCTAGAAATACCAAAAGACTTACAATGAGGACAACCAAAGAAACAAAGTGGTTTTAGAGGACAAGCAAAGGAAAAGAACACTTAATGGCTTAGAAATAGTTGAATGATAGAGAGAAATAAATTTGGGACACCTCTGTTCCATACTTTTTAGCACATCATCTGAATAGTAACTGAATCTGGAAAACAATGGAGCTGAAGTAATAAAATAAAGTCTTGTTAAGTACAGGGTGTTTCTGACTTTCACCTTGCAGAGAGTCTACATAAATGTGGACTTGTGACTGTGGAACAGGACATAGCCATTTCCTAAGTAAAATCAAATAAATAAGGTCAATTATGTGTCATTGTTAATGTCTTGATTTCCTTTTAAGAGCCACGATTTTTTTTTTCCTTTACTGAAAATTCTGTAACTTTATAAAATAAGCAATGGTCTGAGCTAAAAGTGAATTAACTTTGCTGAAGAAAACCATTGATTTGTGTAAAGCTTGAGCCAATCCCCAAGATCCTCGAGTATGCCAGCATGTTCTCGTATTGCCTTATATTACAGTGATAGAGAAAATTAAGGAGGCTTGCTGATGACATCATTTGTAGGTTGCATTGGGTTTTTAAAAAATTGTTTCCCTCTTTGAATTCTTCTAATGTTCAGAGCTCTTACTTCTCACCTCTTTCTCTTGTGAAAAACAGAAATAATTCATTTGAAATTAATGGAGGACATCAGTGTGAGAGACTGGAGCTTTATGCCTTTCAAGGGTAAAGTCCCTCTGCTTGTGCTTGTTATTTCCTGCTAGCTTTATTAGCATAAATTTGTCTACACTGAATTAATTTGTCTTCACTTCAACTCTGCCAGGCTTTTAGTCTGTCTGAGTGTACTTCAGTCATTCTGAGTTTTATCCTGTTTCTTTTCAATGACTAACCTACTGGTTTTTCTCTCTCAAACGTATCTTGTCTTGTACTGATTGTTCCCACACTTCCTGACCTTGTAGATTAGTCTTTTATGTGTTAATCTATCAGACGCTTTTCTAAAGAGTGTGGAATATATGCTTGTACCTTCCACTGTGATCAATAATTCTTAATTCTTCTGAAAAAAAGGGCTGAGGGCATTTTTTAGGCAAGATATCCCTTTGGTGAGCTGTGTTAGCAATTTCTCTTGCAGCTATACAAACTCTTAATTGCACTGTTTCCTGAAATAATAATATTTCAAGAATATGACACAGATGTGAAGTCAGGGTTTGGTATTGTCCTAGATAGTGGTTATCACTTACCTCTCTTCAGTCGAGATCATATTTCTGAACAGGGTTTAAATATATCTGTTAATGATTCCTCTATCTCTTCTGACATATCTGTCTGAGCTCTGAATTAATTCTGTCTGTTCTTGGAGTTATGTCAACTTCCAGAGTTTCTAATTTCTTGATGAGCTGTTCTGGCATGTTACTGATTTTCTTTGGTGTTTATTTCTTCCTCCCCCCCAAAATTTATGTCTGATCCTGTCATCAGTACCAACCTTGTTTTATGGACCACAAAGTAGAGAGTTCATTTTTAAGCAGTCTCTCCTTCCTGTTAGTAAACTGCCATTTGCCATTTCATAGGGGTGCTTCTGTTTCTCTCAGTGACCTTATCCTCTTGCTTGAAAAAAAAAAATAAATCTTCATTTACAATTTCCTTGCCTTACACGAACTTTTCCTTTCATTTTCCCCTTTGCTTTCAGTATCAGTCTTGCAGTCTTTTAACTTCATGCTGTAATTTTTCCAGTTGTTTTCTCTGTCTATATTTCTATACCTTAAATATGCATCTTTTATAAATTAATTTTCTTTCATTTTCCTCTTCATCCACAATATATATATTTTTAACACACAATGTTCTCATGCTAGACAGCGCATATAACCTTCAGGCATGTAATAATTGACTTCCAGTACTTTCCATTTTCTTCTCGGTCCTTTTCCTCCAGTGCTGTTTTCCATTCAGCCTCACCCACTGTTTTGGTAATTCTCTTTGCTGAATTCAGAGTTTTGATTTTTTTGTGTGAATGTATTTTTGTTGCATTGTCATCTTAATTAAAACTGTAACTAGATCGTAACCGCTGCTGAATTGATTCCAGCTATGTCCTCTTCTGTTCAAATCCTAGGTGAAGTAATAATTCCTGCTCTCATTCTTTTATATATTGTTGAAAGAGGCAATCCTGTCTATAAAACGTGCTTAAAAGCAGTTATAAAAGCTGTTTGATGAGCCAGATTGTAATCTGTGGTCAGTCCTGTGTTTGTGGAAGGAGAAGGTATGACAGAGCACAGAGGCAGGCTACCCAAGGCTGCACAGCCCAGGAGCTTCAGCGCAGGCCGTTGTCGTTTCACACGAGGGCTGGGGATTTTCTGCCCTGCACTCCCCACGATGCTGCCGCGGGGCGGGCTGGGGGCTCCCTGGCGATGCAGAGCACCTCTGGGCTTCAGAGGGGACACTCTGCGAGGAGGCAGTGACAGAGGCAAATGAATGTCAGTATGTCCCTCTGACAGCGTTACAGTACCGATAGCTGCTTTTAGCTGTCTTAGCTATGAAACAGTGCTTTGTAGAGTAGTTCATAGAAATCTGAAGTTGTATTTTAACAATAGGTCTCCAGCCTTGCTGACAGAAAAAGTAATTTATTTTGCAGTCTCTTCACATATAATAACACAATCACATATAGTAGATTCTGTCCTTCTGCACTTTGCTATACAGTGTTAATGACTGGCACTTATAGACTTTACAAATTGAATTGCACTTGTATGAGAAACTGGATTGATAAAATAAATTACTATATCTTATAGGTTAAGGTTTTGGTTCTGCAATTGTAGCTGTTACAAATTACCTAAAACCCTTTTTATATTGCATTTCACATGGCTATATTTTACAACTACTCTAATAAAAAATTCTATACAAAAATTGTTTGATATTAATAGTAATCATTAACAACTTGATAGATTCTTGTTAAGTATATTTGCAATACATTTAATCTTATTAAACTCAGCTCTGAGTTGTTTCTTCCAAATATTATAGGTCTTTATGAATCTAGCAGTATAAAGAAGAGATTTCAACCATTTTCGGCCAAGAATTAGGTTTAGCTTAATGGATCAATTCTTTTCTTATTAAACTGAGTCTGACCAGTGCCAAGTAATACATTCAGCATTGATCTTTGTCTCACCCTGCTGTAGCGTGCGTTCTCTTTATGTACATGAAAAATAAGGTGTCAAGAATGAAAACAATGCCTGTATAATACAAATATAGAATTTCTCAGACTTCCATTCTGCTTATCCTTTCAGTTTGTTATTAATGTCTTGTTCAACGATTTCTGAAATGTATTTTTAAAAATAACTTTTCATAAAATATATTTCTCCTTTTCTGTAATTAACAACAACAAAATATAATAATAATAATAAAAGAAATAATAAAATAAATCCATATAATACTTCTATATATGAAAGCCCTGATAGGGGTATCATATTCATTTTTAGAAGGCCTACATGTATCTGGTCTATTTTTATGTGTATGGGGTTTACCAAGTGATGTTTAAATTCTAAACGAAGGGACCCTTCTTAACAAGTAATCTGAAGCAGTGGTCTCTTGGGCTGCCTTTATAAAAAACATTTGGTTTCACCTGAAAACTGAAAATGATATGAAACTGGAGATACATTACATGATAGTCCAGATAATGGGAGAAGTTGAAAGATCCTAGTGTTTCTGCTTAATCCCTTTTTTTGCGCTTTAACATTAAGAAATAAATAACTTTCTGAATCCTGAAATTTCAGATAAACTGCAGATGGGAATTCCATGAGAACTTTGCCTTTTTTAATCGGTGAAAAAAAAATTGTATTTACTGCACTAAGATCCCATTCAGAGTCAGTTTGTACTTATAAATGCACCTCGGGTTTTGTTTGCACTGGGGACCTTTTTCAGCATTTTAAGTGTGTGCAGTGGCCAGATTTTAAGTGAAGGTGTGGGTGTATTTTGTAAGCAATATCATACAAAAGTTAACCATCATATTTTTCTGTATCCAGAATTACTGTTGCAGAGTTGTGAATGCAAAGAGTAGTGAAAGAAAATGATAGAAATATATGCACAGAATACCAGATCAGTATTTGCGGATTTCATCTTGTACTCATATTTTAAATGATTTTTACATTATGTATCTTGAAAACATGGAATATTTTTAAAATAGTCTAAGTATATGGTAGTGCTTATTGGGCATACTCTGTACAAACTACAGATCATAAAAAGAAAAGCTTTATTTGGGAGTAAAGATGCTAGGCTCTTTCTGCATTTGTATTTAAAATCATTGTATTTGTTCTCTGAAGGAAGGATTCTCAATGGAATAAATGTATTTGTTCTTGATACATTTTTGTAAAGATGAACTACATTGTATCCCTGGTTGCCTTTTATATCACAGTGTATGCTATCAGATGTGGACTCTAGAACCTTCTGCTACAAAATTACAGACTTCCACTTTTTGAATTAAATGCACATTGCTTTGTGAACTTGCCACTCAAAAGCAAAATAATTGCAACGCTTACAACAGTCAGACATTCCATCCTGTAGAGGGCAATGGTACACACAGACCAAATGCAGAGAGTTAGACCAAGACCTGTAAATCCTTCCAAAGTCTTTAATACAGTGTAGTCCTAAATACGTACTTGTGTGCTTGCTCTCATATACTGTCATGCACGTTCATCTAAAAAGGTTTTTTTGTTATATCTGTCTGGCATTGCAGAAAATGTTTCAACACTAAGGAGCTATGACTGGAATTTTGAAAGGAGAGTAAATAGCATCAGTACCAAATTTCCAGTGAAATTCAATGGATTTGTTTAAAAAATTCCAGTGTTTAAATAATTGAGAGAGTATCAGGCATGTCAGTCAAGGGGACTTATGTGACTGAAATGGGCGTTTCATGACTGACCAGCCACAGAACTCTTTGACTATGCATTTATTGTAGCCAGACACAGAGCAGATTAAAACAAGAGTTAAGGATGAATTCAGAGTTTTATTATTTTCCCTCATGTCCAAGCTGTGCAGTAGTTCTACATCAATAAACTCCCATTTGTGTCTTTTTCTCACTAGTCGTTCTAACCTGTATGTCTCTGGTTTTAGGCATGGATACAGTACAGAGACAGCATTATTATCTATGGTAGCTGATCTCTAGATCAATACCAGTAAAGTATCCACAAAGGTTTTGTTGATTTGCTTGAGAAAGCTTGCCAGGATGGATAGGAAGGTTCTTCAGCGGGTCAGCTTCTTTCTCTCTGAGTAATGAGTATTTCTCTCGCTACCTAGGAGGCTAAAGTAAGACAGTCTGACGTTTTAGCTGATATATAGATGCCACTCAGATTTGTATATTCTTATTTGACTCCAGTCTGTCCAGTTGCTCAAGCTCAGGAGATACAGGGATGTGAGGGAGAGCAGGTTAGCTAAAGTTTATCCCAGCTATGGTACAATCTGTTCTTGCAAGCCACTCTCTTTGATATATCAAAATGACAGCTTTGCCTTCACTGCAGGTAAACATCTGCTTGCTTTTTGCCAGAGGAGTTCACATTTTCATCCGTTTTGAATGAGCTGCTGTTGGCATAGCTGGGCTACCCAAAGATAGCTCTTCCAAGTTCTGGTGGACATTTGTTTTCCTTAGACTTGTCAGATGCCTGCAGAAGTAGCTCAATTTCAGAAAGGCTGCACATCCTCGGATTTCCCACTGACTTTGTAGTTTTCATTTATTTCAGGTCCTTATTGTTTCAACTTTCTTCACTCTAATTTAAAGCGAGTCTCTGTCCATTGCTGGTCCCAGCAACATATTCCCCAGAGAGAGAGCCCTGCTCTGATAAAGGTCTTGTCACAAGGTTCCATGTTACTGTACGCCAAAGGCTGGCTGACTGTTATCCCTCAGTTTGTTGTCTTGTAGTATATTTCTAGAAAATTTTGAAAAGTTAAAAACATACAGCAATAGGACAAAGAGGGCAATTTCACCATGTTCACTGAACATGTTGTAAGGCAGTAAATGGTGTAAGTAAAAGATGACATCTTTTCTCTCCTGGGATTTGGTATATGTCCATAAACCCTGTTTAGATACATAGCCTTGACCTGGTTTGTAGAAAATTAACATATGTTTTCGGCTGTCAGAAAGAGACTGGGGATTTTTTGTACTTGCATTGTAAACATAATTCTCCTCCTCTAGCCAGTGAGCACTTGTAATGGTTTTTGCACTGTTCCCATTCAACTGGATGATCTACTGGAAACAACTAACTCTACTGATAGAAAAAAGAAAAAAAAAAACCTTGAGAACATGAAACTTTGAAGCTTGGGAACCTTCAGATTAATAAAAGACGGGAGGGAAAGGGAGTGGGTTAAATAAGCTGCTCAGAAGATCTCAGTAGTGGGCCCAGAAGGTCCAAACCTGAATGCTCCTCTGTTGATGATGCATATACTGTCTCCAGGATAGAAACTTCAAAGGTCTCTTGTAAGCCGGAAGCAAACTGCAGCACCTGTGTTTTGCCATCCCCTCTGTTAGCTCTGGGGTACACACATTTGTAGTTCAGAAGTAGGAACAGACGATAAACTATTGTTTTGAATAATTAAATCTTGAGGTTGTTTCTATTTCTATGCTCTTTAACCTTATTTGTTGACATTAGAATGTCTTCCTAATGTTTTATGTACATGTGTGCGTGTAGAACAGCATTATTTTCTTTTGCAATATGGAAGCTTGTAGGCATTGCAATAGGAATTGGATGCAAAAATCTGGGACTGCATCAGATTTAAATGGCTTTGGTTCTAAAACAGATACTGTCTGCCTTCAAACAAATATATGGTGTGATGTTATGATATGAAATCTGCGAAGCTGTTGAAAGAAGATACATTTCAAGTGTGTAGTGATAGTGCCTTGAGAACAGGTAAAAATCTAACCAAGATATCCCATATTCCTGCGCGTTGTTAAAAATCTTCTGTTTTCTGCAGTGCAGAACTTCAATATTTTTCTTTTTTACCTTATCTAAGGCATACCCTTTTAAATACAATCTAGTCTGTCAAGCTCATAGTACATATGGCTTAAAACTGAAAATTGTATTTAGATACAGAATTTTATGCAAATAAATGAACTGCTAGGAATCAATAATGTATTTGTATGTAAACAGAACACATGCATTGCCTAGACTTTTAACCTGATAAATGGCAAATCAGTAATAACCCCTTTTTTGACTAAATACTTCATTTCTTAACTAAGCATTTCACTTGCTGTGAGAACAACATATTTCTTAATTTTTTCCTGCTTGTATACAGGTCTGTTAGGACAACATACATGATTAAATCAACAAATGTCTAATCCATGTGCCAGTACTATAGGGCTGTTGGCTACAGAGAATTTTTAGTCTTAACAAAGAAAGGAGTGTTTTTGCCTTTTTAATGTGTTGTTTTTGCTACCAGAAATATGTCTATCCCAGACACTTATACTCTTATTTCTTGCATATTTTTATAGTTTTATGTACCCACATATGCATGCAGAAGTACAAATCACCAGCTCACTTGCCATTCTGACCTGTGGTCATGTTCTAGTTCCTATAAAAAAAATCACATCTCCCAAGTTGCTTATGGACTCTCAACCAACTTCAAACAAAGTGGTTTACATCCTCAAAAGAAGCTGTAGTATGAATACCTTGGGAATATTGCAACATCTTCTGTAATGAGCTGGGGAGAAAGCCCAGTGGGTTTGAAAACATTCCTTTTGAGGCTTCATCAGCAAATTAACCTGCTCATTACAGAGAGGTATACTGTACCTGATCCTTAAAGAAAAAAAATATTAATTGGTTGCCAAATTCTTCTAATGTGTATATCCTATTCATTGCAATTTAATGGAGTTCCATCTGAGAGAAGAATTAAGGCCAGCCAGAACTGAAAATCCCTACAGATTTTAAGGTTGGAGTTTTTTAGTATAAATCTTTCAATGAAATTTCCATGTTAAACATTTTAAAAGAAAATTCACAATAATATTTTTCTCCAATTTTATTACTGAGTTTAAGAAAGCCAGCTATTTTTTAGAAACCTGAGTTTTGAAATAAAGGTATCATTAAAGTGGTTATTCCCAAACTGATGTTTTGATATTGGTGTGTTCCAGTTTGGGGTTTTCTTGCAGCATTATCGTTGTGTAAGTTCAGAGAGACACTAGTTTTGCCCTATTAGGTACAGCCCAAGAAAATAAAATACAGTTATTCACACATTTCTTCCAGGCAGCAGGCTCTTGGACAGGGTCAGGCTGATTTCTGTGCATTCAGCCAGTGGCTCGCTCCATATCTACCCTGTGCTGGGAAGCGAGGAAGGGCGTGCATCCCTGGGAGCAGCTGGCTGTGCTGGGGATGGGGAGATGCTGCCTGCTCTCCAGCCTCGAAGCACAGGAGGCAGGGCCAGGCTTGCAGCTCTGGGAGGGTTTCCTGGGCAGAGGCTCCTTCTCATGAGAGGGTGTGCACATCTTCATCTGGCCCTCTATGCCAAACCATTTCTTAAAAGTCTTTAAAAATGAGCTTAGCGTAAAGCTATGCTTCAGATAACCATATGCAGTGTCATCTGAGCTTGTGTATAGACAAATGTATGCTTATAGCTGTTAAAAAGCAATTAGCTGTATATTCTACTCAAAAATTGTCGATAATAGGAACAATGAAAGCAATGACCATTGCAGCTTGTTGTGTAGCTCTTCTTTTTATCTGGGTTTTACACAGTCTGTCAACTGACTTGGAGACTATCCCTTGAATTGTCTAAAATACAATTAATTTTTAAAATATCATAGGGCTAGTTGAGCCCATCCTGAGCTCTGATTGGTAGAAAATCAATTATTAACCACAAGGGGACAGCTTCTCTTCCAACTCTGCTATGTAAGGACATAAGGAAAAAGAAACAAAAGCAGGATAATTGTTACCTTGAATTGATAGTTTAACTGATTGTGATCAATTCTGAGGTGCTTACTGGTTATGTGAATGCCCTTTAGGTGACTTCATTATCTCAACATATACACTAGAATACTGCAAAAGGTTATGCCTGAAATCGGTGCAAGGATCAAGTATATACATGTGAGATGCTCAATATGTTAAGAAATGTAAATAATTCCTGTAGATGAAGGAAGGCACAAGATACTGCAAAAATAATAGCTGCAGAGTGATAGATGTGTGTCAAGGCAAATTTAGGAATGAAGCTTGGGTGGTGTGTGTACAGACTTATCTGCTGCAGGCAGGTGTGCAGACTTACCCACTTTCTCCATATATTTTAAAATATTTGTAAACAGCTTTTCTTAGAAATTGAGCAGATGAGAGCCCAGCTTCCCCACACTGCCTGTCTAAAAGGCCCTTGGCCCTTGCTGGAGCAACCAGTGCTCAGGGAGTAAGAGCACTCGTGCCTTCGGTCCGTTCAGCTCCTCACTTCTCTCCTGAGAGAGCCATTAAAAGTGTTGGCAGGTGTGGTGATGATGATAAATAATAATGGCAAACATACATTAGGAATTGGACCTGGAACTACCAAATTCAGTTTGTATAGACTAACAAATGGCCATTAGACAGTAATGACCTATGTTTGATCCCACAAAACCACTTCCATTTTCAAATGCCAAGGATAATAAATAAGACTGCAGAAGGCTTCTGAAAGTCAATAAGCTTGGGCTTCATCTTGTCAATAAGGAAGAAAATGTTTAGCCTTCACAGAAAGTATCATGCTGTCTGTGTTAGACTGCTAGCTCAAGTGTCCTTTCTGATACCTCCTACAAGAGAAGACATATAGTCTCTCAGGTACCTGGGCTTCATAAATCCAGAATATTTGTCTTACAGCCAGTCAGGTACTGGTGCAGATGGTGAAAAACTGGAGTGTGCCTCCCTTGAAAGGGAACACCAAGGCACCTAGGGCCAGCTTGTCAAAGTAGCCTCATTTGGGGTCCTCATAGCAGAGAGCTAAGCGGTTTAGTATGCAGATGGACTTTTTAACCTGTGAATGTGGGTGTTGTGTACTACCCATTTCAGAAACAGAGTGAGTTTGCCCCAAAACCAAACATGCATGATTTCTGTTTAATGTCCTTGGCCAAACAAGTTTTGTTAGTAATTTCGTATGTGCATGGAAGGAATAGTTTGCAAAAACTGCACATATAAGTGAATACATAGGCATGCAAAGAGATCATGCGTAGAACCTGAAATTTACTGTACCAAATAAATAGGGTGATCACATACCTTTTTCCTTATTCTAGCATTTGAGTATAAAAAAAACCATACAAAATAGTACAAGTAGAGAATACAGAACATACATATTTTTTACAAACACAAAGGGAAGGCACTGAGTCCTTTTCTAACTATGCTAGACACATGCAACCCATCCACGTGAGAATGATGCTTCGAACAAAATGTGAGATATTACACCTGAACGCATTCCACATGTGCATGCCAGAAAACCTATCTAACACTGAGGGACTTTAAAAGCAGGATATTGATCACAATTATTAGACAGTGTGCCACAGTCCATGTACATGATGTTGCCCATGCTTTTCTTACTTCCCCTCGGTCTCATACAACATTAACCTTTCTGAGCATATATAAATATATATATATATATATGCAATGTCTCATATTTGAAAGATTGTTTGGTCTCAGGAGGGCACTCGAGTGACTTTTGGTGCTGAAAGAGTATGTGACTTGCTTCACACTTTATTTTAATAAAATTTTAAAGCTAGTTGAAGCAAAATATATGTGCCTGCTTGGATACTGAATTATGTTAGTTTAAAATCATACCTTTAGGTAAATAATGTACCTTTTATTTAGAGGAACTTCTGAAAACTCAAAAAATCGAACTACTTTAAAACCTAGTTGCTAAACTGTCTTTTCTTTTGCCTTTAACACAGAAGTAGTATTGGTCTTCCAAATGAATCATTTTGAATATTTTTCTAGATCTCTTTTCAGCTTTTAATATAACCAGTTGTTACAGTGGAGATTTTTAATAAGCAAACAATACATCTCCAATAAAGCAAATTTTATTCTATTTCCTATTTACCCTATTTAAAATACAAAAGATGAATGGACAATTTGTTAATTCAAAAAACTGCTTATAGCATGAACATTTAAACAACTATATAACTGCAAATATACCATTAAAATAAGTCCAACAATTTAAAAACAATTACAAATCACTTACAATAGTCATCTAATGTATTCTTAAAGGCAAATACAGATTGTATATTTTTCAAATGGATGGAAAAACTATTCCAACCACTTGGTGTCTGAGAAGCAAATGACTGATTGCTTTTCTGGTATTAAACTAGGGGACTGCAAACATTAAAAAAATCACTAGACCTTGAATTATATCAAAATATAATTGGAATAAAATAATTCAGAAGATAATTCAGTCTTGCTACTAATGTCGTTTACACAGATAGCAATGCTAATATTTTTTCCTTTGTTGTAGACTTAGGCAGTTTAACTCTATGGGTGCCAGCCTGACCCTCTGCACCATGGATGGTTTCTATTTAAAGGTCAGCTTTTTGTTTTATTTTTTTTCCCCATAAAACATACTGTATTTTTGTAAGTCTCTGCTGTGACATTCAAAAGAATAATGCCTACCTATCCTGCAACACTCAGAAGGAGATTTTCTAAGAGTCTTAGGAATTTAAAGGTCTAAATAAAAACACCTAAGAAACTGTAGTTGCTAAAATACCTTTGAAGAACTAGTTTTTATTCATTGGAGTAATTCTGAATAATTCCTTTAAGGTCATGGAGGTGTTTTCTTGAGTAATTCTGAAGCAAATAAGGGTGACAGTTACCCTTCTAGATAACGTATTGCTCTGGGTATACACTTTACTTTTTGAACACTGTTTCTGTATTCTGCTTTCTATATCTCTAACCGCTGTGCTATCATCAAACCTGTTTAATATCTAGCCTGATAACAGAAAAAAAAAATGAAGTAAGCATAGAAAGCAAAAATAACCACCAACCTTTTCAAATTTGACTAATCACTCAATCTCCAAGCTGATTTGCCCTGGAAAGGCTTGAGTTTCAGAATGTGCTAAGCTATGTGCAAAGCTGCCCTTTGGAATTCACATCCCTTCGAGGAGCTCCAAGTCAGGAACATAAAACTCAGATTTGCAAAATGGCTAGTTGCTTTTGAAAACTGTGGCTAACATTTAAAGAACTTTCAGTCAGCAATTTTCCATGCCTGAAGTATAAACAGATGAATAGAAGTTGTTGTAAGACTGAAATATTTACTCACCCTGGTCCTCATTTGGGTCACCTAGAGATCAATGAAAGCGTATTGATGTCATGGGAGGCCAAGGTTTTAAACCAATGTGTATATGCTATATGCCAGAACACATATAGATCCAAACCCTGCAAACAGGATGCTGTTCTCTCACAGATAAAAAAACTATGGTTTGTTAGTAAAGGAAGCAGTGATGCTGTAAGATTTGTTCTTTTGTTACTGGTTGTAGGCAGTACTTGAGAGGCCTGGTATTATCCTAACAAAACTTTAAATATTCAGAAGCAAGAGAAACATTGCAGTTTCACCTTTTTTGCTCTCTAAGGAAAATTCCAAGAGTTCAAAGGTGGAAAGCCACGCAAACTAAAGTATAGCTTTTAGATAGGAACTTGTGGTTGTACAGCCAGGCCATCAGTAGCTGAAATGGGGCAACTCATGGAAAAGTGATACACGGCATTTTTCCTCGTGACTGCAATCTAGCACCAAGCATTCGGACTAACAGAACCGTTGTTTTCTTGAGTCTGTCTCATGACACCAGCCACAAAGGAACTGCAAACCAGCACATGAAGTTGTCACCTCGCCTTTGTGTGAGAAAGAGAAGGGCTTCCCTGACTGTAAGAATTCAGTAGGAAACAGAAACCCTTTTCCTGCATGGGGGACATGTATTGTAGATAACCTGGTACATGTCTGTCAGATGCAGTATTAGTTCCCATTAAGTTCTGAGGAACCATGTCTCTCTTTTGCCCCTTACTATTTCAAGCATGTGTCAAAAGCAACCTAAATTTACTTATGGTTATGGGAATCTCAGGCTCCTCCATGAAATTCTGTCCCCTCATGAAAAATACTCCTGGGATGGTAAAGAAAGGCTTGGTAACATAAGCCATTAAGGCTCACAGATCAGAAGGCAAAGAAGAACCCATTATTTATTTGCCATATTTTGTTAATGGGGCCACAGTGCAGAGGTGAAGCTGTAGCAATTTAAACCCTGAATTTTGAATATTTAGCCCTGGCAAAAGAACAGAGTTACTGCACGGAAGTGAGATAGATGAGCTATCTTTTGTTTCCTCTGCGGTGTCCCATATGAGTAAGGTCACACTATCCGCACTGTCAGGAAGGGATGATACAGTCATGGGGTGGAAGGAGACTAAGAGGAATGCCAACTCCAAAACCCAAGGCCCTGCATTGTCTGAAAGGGTATCCCCATGTTTAAACAGAACATGGCTAATTTAAAATTAGGATTAAAAAACATTTTTTAAACCATGAAAACCCAGCTGACATTTGGAAGTAGTTTTTCTTGGCTTGTTTAGACATTGTGTTCTCTCCTTGGTAAATTAGTGGTACAGAGCATGCTTAAGCTGGCTAATTAATTTCAAAAGCAGCGTAGAATTGACTAGCAGGTAATTTAATCTAGAAATAATTACAACTATTGAAATTATTACATTGTTGTTTAATTAATATTAGTTAATATTGTAATTTTCAAAGTCTAAATTATGCTGATTAAAGATTTCTCTCATAAATACCAATAAAATTAATTACAAATTAATTAAATTTGCTAAAAGATTCTCATAATGGACTTCCAGCTATTCTTGATTTTTGCAATAAATAAACAGAAGTATTATTAAGTGGTATATCTTCCTGGGGGAGATATTTAAACATGATATGCATATATTGCAAATGGAGAGATTTCCCATGAAAATAGACATGCTTAACAGCAAAGGCTGTGGTTTTTTTTTTTTTTTTCCTTTCTTCTTCTAGTGAAAAGAGGGGAAAAAAAGAGCTCAAAAGCAGCATTTTCGTTTTACTGTTGGCAAGACAAAATGATTTCCATTCTGCTCCATCTGAGATTCCGGGACGATTTGTTTACATGTGGCAGTTGCGCTTGCTTCCAGTTGCCATGTCTTACATCATAAAGATCATTTTAGTAAATGAGGGCACTTCTCTACCATTAGATAAAAGAAAATCCAATTTGTTTTCTGGATGTCATAAGATTTGCAGTGGTCATCAGAGACATTTCCTGTGTTTAGGGGAATGATGCCCGCATTTACCAAACTGCAGTGACACTGTACCAGTCAGGATAGTGCTTTCCACCAGCTCTACATTTTGTTAGAACAGAAATGGTGGACCAAGTGTGAAAATCCACATACTTGCATCCTACAAAGAATTTACCAGTCTTGGTGGTCTCTGTTTCTTCATTGGTCAGTAATAAAAGTATAATATTTAACTACAGAAGTGCAGAGCCCTGGTAGTTTTTTTGCATCTTAAAGACTTTTAAAAAGGATATAAATATTGTAATTTCAATGCTATTGGTGGAGGAAAAAAAAAAGACAAAAATGAAAGAAAAATAAAAAAGCAAAAACAGAAGCCATAAGAAGTTGTCTAATATGATAGTTGGGGATAATGAATGTAAAGCTGCATTGGTAACTTTATGCAGGTTTTTCTCAGCTGTTAGAAGTTTACAATCGTAATGCTTGCATTAACTCCTGATAGAGGGGAAAAAAACCAAAACATACAAACCAAAAAACCACAGGACTTCCATTCAATGGAAATTCTAATTTTGATAACTGCCTCTGTCTAAATTCACACAAAAGCTGCCAATTATCCAGATGTTTAGAAGAGTGAACATCTACAAATAACTTCAATTATATCAAAATATTTTATTGTTAAAATAGCGCAGCAGTTTGTTTTACGAAATAGAAACGTTTTGTTTTTCTACAAACACTTCCACATTCAACTTCCTTCCTTTTATGGTGTTACACCAGAAAACAGGTAATAGCATAGCTGATAACAGAGGTGTTAAGACCTGTAATTGAGCTGTAATTTGCACCAGCCTTTTCCCATCTCCTGAATTAGCCACAGTAATTGGGCTACACTTTACATTATTCACCTATTGTCCATAGATCTTAAAATCCCTTAGAGGAACAGCTAGGTTAAAAAACTGGGGGTAAGATTTTTTTTTCTTTTCTTATTTTTCTGCATCTTTTGGGAGTGCTTAAAGGAAATATTTGACCTAGACCTTCCGGGAGTCGCTCTAGTATTAGGCATAGCCATATGTAATTTAAAGTTGAAGTGTTAAAATTTTTTTGATATATCTCAGTGAATCAGAATATTTTGTTTCCAAACTGATCCAAAATAGTAGCTTGAACACTGAAAATTCCGTGAGTCCATTTAATCTTATGGAAAGTACACTTGCCTTCAGTTTGTAAAAATACCTGTTTTTGGATAGATCGATCGATCACAGTGAGGCAGAAATTCATACAGTTGGCTTTTCGCTGAAGTTAGTGATGGGGTGGCTGTAATGGCGGCTAGTTTAAGTTTTACTGGCAGACTTCCCTTAACTAGACTTGATCTTACAGCTTTAGTGTTCTCAAGAACACGCTTAACTAATGAAATTTAAAAGAAAGTAGTGTCCATTTAATTTTGATTATATTCTTCATTTTATCTAAAATACATTTTTAATTGTACTATTTCTGTGGACCTAATGAGGGGAAAAACTTGTTTCTGAAAAATTGAATCACAGCTGTAGTAGTAGATAAGGCTGACGTTCAGTTCTTAGAAAGAGACAATCAATGTTGAATGTATCAGGTGAGTTCATTTCTCTTGCTCTGCTTTAATAGCTTATAAAGAAGATTGATTAAGTTCTTGTCTGATAGATCAATAATGGAATGAAACTGAGCTTTCCCTCCTTCAAGCACAGGTTTGTCATATGCTGGGGAATGTTGAAACTGAAGAGAAACAGCTATAACTTGAGAAAAAAAGAAAATCAAACCCTGAGATTCTAATGAGCTCCCTCATATCACGTTGCTTACACAGCATATAAAACAAAAGCCATGTGATTCATGTGGTGTGGCCATACAGCTTGGTTTCTTTTTCCATACCATTCAGCCGTGTTCTTCATATCTTTATACCTTGTGCAGTGATTTAGACTGGTATCAACTATGTAAAATTTTATAGATTTGGCAAACAATGCATTTTGGATTTGATTCTGTGATTATGCAAGCTTAAAGAGAGACAACCTCTTAGGTTCCATCCAAGCATGATATTGGATGTTTTTTCTGGTCTTTGAATGCTGTAGAAAATGTGAATTTTGAGGGAGTACATTTCAGCGTGGGTTTCTGATGCCCTTACATAGTTAGTTTGGGAAGGGTAAGGAAATATCACAGTATCTCTCTCTTTGGTCAAACCGATGCCTTCCTGCTGATATCTGAACCAGGTGGATTTCTTCTTCGTTTGTTTTTCTTAATGTTGTAGTATTTCATTCCTTCTTGCAGTGCTTTCTAGTGTTCTAAAGAAACATAATTTGTGGAATATAGAACAATATGAAGATGAAGGGACTTGTAAACTGTAGCATTTGTGACAGTAGGAATATCATACATGTGAGAAATTAAAGATGGAGCATAACAGCAGCATTTTATTTCCACATACGAGCTTTTCAATATCTGTGTCTTATATGGTACCCTGGGTTTTTTTGTTTACTCTTGTTGCCTTTTAAGATTGTGCCACATGCCTAAAAAGGCTTTGGAGGTCTTGAGATGTCAGCTATCTTTACAAAGGAGACATTCTTCTTTAGCATAATATAAGCAAGAGACAATTTCAGCATTTATCTCATTTAAATAACAGGAAAGCCCAGATATTGCTTGTATCTGAAAAAAGATAGTCAACACACAGTGTGGAGATATTCAGGATACTAATTATCTGTAGACAGTGCTAACTACACAAATAGCTGCACAGTTGTGTTGGTTTTATATATAACATATTTTTTCTTTTAAGTACAGATATTTTAAGAACTTTGTAAACAACACAAAATCAAGAGATGGAAGTTGACAAAAGCCTTCATTACATGTTGCTTGTATATTCCTTATGCATTGTTACTAGGGTATGGATGCAGCTTTAATCTTACTGATTTATTATCGATTTTTGTTAATAGTGAAGTTTGTTGATACAATGTGACAGACTGCTTGTATCAGCTATTTCAATTAAATCTCTAAATGACTGATTGTATAGACTGTCAACTTCTGTCTTTTCAAATTAACTTTCACATCTGAAGTCTTGAGTGTTCATCCGCATCAAGTAACTTTGGCCCAGACTTTTCCTAGCCCCAGTGAAAGAGGAAGACATGGTAAAGGGAGTTGTTTTTCCCTTGTGCCCCTTGGCAGAAATCAGGTGTAACCTGGGTGTCTGCTCATGCCCGTTTTCTTTACCAGCTTACAGCTCCCCTCTACAGGCAGCGAGGAAAGGGCAAGGAGCCAATAGAACATTACGTTTGGGACTGAGAATCCCACAAAGGTACCATGTTTTGCGGTACTGCCTGTTTTAAAATCCTTGTTGTTAGCAGTACATTCATGCTAGCTATGTTTGGGAAAGTTTTATGCAATACTATAAAAAAAACTCAAAACTCATCTATTCATAAATGACTTCCTTCCTCTGAGCTATTGACAGGTAGTTTTTCCTTCAGACTTAATCATAAACTTGTCTTGCAACAGCCATCTACCTTTAAGGACAGCTTCATGCTTTTTTTTCGATTAATTTGAAATAGAGGACTGTTTTTCACGGCTATACATCGTTTGGTTGCATATTATTTTTAAAATTAAAACTGTGATTTTCTTAGATGAATATTTTTTCCTAATGTTCCAAAAGAAGTAGTCCTCGGTGGAGAAGCTGATCTTTACTGATATTCTGCATAACTAAGAAGAGGGGTAACTGTCCTAAAGATCATGAGGAGAGTAAGAATAAGGTTGGTCATATTCCATCTGTGGGTTTTCAGTTATGGATTTGAATTTGTATGTGCCTATAGTCTTAATATGGTGATAAAAACAATTCATGTTCATTCTCTAATCATCATGGTACAAAACAACTGTGCAGTGCACACTTCCAAAACAGATTCTACCAATGCATACTATCTTACTGTAATTAACACAGTTTGCTTTGTTGGAAGGCTTTTTTTGGGGGGGTAGGTGGGGACCAAATTAGGTTTTAGTTTTCAACCGAGTATTTGAACACAGTAACAATAATGCCTGTTTCACAGAAATGCAGTTTTCAAAGTTGTTTGCATTTTCACCAATGGAGCTTGGTTTTGGTGGTGGTGTGGGTGGGTATGCAGCACTTAATTGCATGTCTCATCCTCAGTGCTTTGGGTGCCAACAGGGCTGCATAAAACTATGAAGGAAAGCTTCCTGTAGGACAGTGTATGGGGTGAGACACCCAAGGGAGTAGTCTTCATGTTTGAAGTGAGTGGGGTGTGACCAAATTGTGACATGGCTGTGCTGGGTATGACTAGTCTACTCTGGACAGGAGCCCTTTATGGAAACCCCTAGCTTGTCAGTGCCTATCCCTCAGCTTGGTGAGGAACAGGCACTTCTCATTGTGATGTACTGAAGTGTTTCAACTTAGTTTGTGTTTTGAATTGAGTAAGACCTTGCTTTGTCGGACGTGCTAGGTGTATTCATAGCTGCTGCTGGCAAGAGTTGAATTTTCAATGAGGAATAAAGATGTGCCTTCCTCCCCCTTTGTGGGCAAGAAATCATTTACATGTGGGAGGAGTTGTCTAGTTAAGGTTGGTTAAAGGCACAGCTGGATCATGCTCACAGATAGTGTGGGCTATGAAGTCTGTGCGGGTCTTTCAAGGTGGTGACATGGAAGCAACATCTTCAGTTAATCTCATAGAAACTGATTTCTAATATTCTTTTTGGTGTTTTTTTTCCCATGCTGCCTTGTACACTCAAAAACCATGTGTCTGTACTTATTTCCATCATCACTTGTCTGCACCTCTGATTTTTCTGAGGAACCAACCAGAAGCTCCTTGGCTTGCTCTTCTCCAAGGGTGCCCAGCATCCAAGAACTCTTGCCCTGCCTGCCACCTACATAGGAAATGCTGTGACGGAAATGCCATCTTCATGTTCTTCAGTATTACTGCAGACTCTCAGAAGGGCGTGAAGTCTGAGGGGAGAGCTGGTACTTATTGTCTTTATAACTGCTGATATCCCAGACTGTCCTTCAGGTACAGAAGCTCTTCTTGAGGTTCCTGCAACAGAAGAAATATTTCTTCAAGTTGGCAATTCCCACTGCAAAGGCCAGCTTGCTTGTGTGGACAGATAGGTGAAGAAAACAGACTTTTTTTTATTGTTTTCCTCAAAACCATGCATTTCTATGAGTGCAGAACTAATCCAAGTGTCCAAGTGTGAGAACACCAGTGTCATGCAAATTAGAGATACGTATTTGCTTTTTGCATTATTTGAAAGCAATCTTAGAATGAATCTGCTAAAAATAAAGAGAAGAGTCTTGAAGGTCCTAAACAGAGCCTGATTGTTAGAATGGCGTCTGAGTGTTTACAGTATATTGGCTGTGATGTGACTACAGATATATTTTTATTTTTACAAATTAGCAGATGAGAAACAATTACTTCCTAATAAAGCATCTCAGAGAGAGTGAACGATCATTTTAAGTGATGAGGTTTAACTTCAGAATAATTCAAAATTTTGTGAAGAACATCAAAGTGTTCTTTATCATGGATTATTTTACTGTTAATTAAAAATTGAAAAGTCAGGTAGAAACTGGTTCTTAAAAAAAATCAAGAATGTTTTAATTTCAACTTTTTCTTGCAAAGTCACTTTTCTTTCTATAAAACTGAGTTATGATTAAGTGCAAAGCTTTTAAAATTAATAAATTTATTTCGTTTCTTAAATGAAAATCGTTGATTTGGGGCTAAATCTGAGTGGGGCTGACTGCTAGCACAACATCTGCAATTCTCTCTGGCTTAATGCCTTCTGCCATGTGCCCCTTCAGAACACCAGCAGGAACTGTGGGACTGAGTTCTTAACATCTGCAATGTCTTGCATTCGGGGATAGATCTTTTTCTGTTGGAGGCACACTTAAAATGAATGACTTTTATTTTCTGTGGAAATATTTGCATAGTCATCTTGCAGTTCAGTCTAAGAGGAGCTTCTGGCGTGCTGATAATTCACTTGAATCAACAGCCTGTGGTTTTCTTGTACAACTAATTGAAATTAACAATCAGCCAGCTCTTAAATTAGATAGGAAAGGTCACTGGGTTGCAGTCTAGGGAATGGGTCAGGATTTCAGCCTCTAGTAGCTCTGGTAGAGTTGAGTGTACCTTGCCTCATCCTCAGGGGCCCATTACATGTGCGTGGACACCTAACCTGCCCGTGAGCCCCTAGTGCTCCTGCTGGTCACACACTTCATGTCTGCTTGATACCTCCTGGTCTAAAGGGAGGACACAGGCCTGATGCAAATGCTTCTGGAGACTGCAGTTATTAATACAGAATGTCAAAACACTAGCCAGGCATGTGCATGAGCTTGGGGCCCCAACACCAGCATGCGAAGACCTGCTGTGGCATAGTACCATGGGGCCCAGGCCTAACCCCTGCCAGAGGCCCCAGAAATGCAGGTTGGTGCCTGCACATGCCCTCCTCTGCAGTGCTTCCTTCCACTTCCAGGCCCAGGTGTTTTAAGCTGATACCACCCACCAGAGTACTAAGAAAGAACAAAAAAGCAATGTTGAAGTGTAACACCACCCGGCCTCCGCTGCAGCAAATAATAACCATGTGCTTAATTTGGGAGGCAGTTA
This sequence comes from Anser brachyrhynchus, assembly GCF_964034855.1. NCBI lineage: Eukaryota > Metazoa > Chordata > Aves > Anseriformes > Anatidae > Anser > Anser brachyrhynchus. The sequence goes on along the minus strand of NC_137696.1, from coordinate 8,453,966 downwards.
TTTGTGGAGAACCCCGGTTGCTTTGTGGAGTAGAACCTAGCAATGAGGGGCACATCCCTGTGGTGTTAGGCAAATCACAGTAAGATGACAACGTTTGGGTAGGCTTTGCAAGTCAGAGAGTCTTCAGTGCCAAGCACTGTTTTGTTGTATTACTGAGAAAAGAAGCCTGTAAGAACCATTAATTTTGTACATTTAAAAAAAAAAATCTGAAAGGGAAAGGCTGGTTTGGAAAGGCAAATGCGAGAAACTCCCAGCAAAGTGCTTGCATCAGCTGCTTTCAGGCAGCTTTGGGTTTCCATTTAAAAGCATCCATAGGTTAGGCTAAGCTATACAACATCAGGCTTTGGCCACACTCTGAGGTTTTATTGAAAGGACACCTCTGCCAGCTTGGAAACGTGACAAGGAAGTTCAGCAATGCACAGTATTAAAGGATGTTTGTAACCTGCATGAGGCTTCCTGAAATGCATGCACGTTTAACTTCATGCACTTAATTCCATTGACTTCACTGAGTGCTCATTTTTGTAAAATTCAGCTTATATGAAAGTCTTGACATTCCTGGCGCGTCAAATGCTTGCTTTTAACAGTTCCTGTGAAATCTAATGGAGATGTACTTTGAACTTCATGGTTATAATTCCCTGTGTTTAGCTTGTACAACACCATGGATGCTAAAAATGTTGGCCAGGGACTTACTGGAGTGAAGGCAAAATGCTGAGAAAAGGCAAGAAATGTGCCCTTTCTTCCTGGAAAAAGTGTGCTTTCTCCTTTCCAGTAAATACTATAAGAGGGTTTTTTCCCTCAAATCCTCTATGACTTTGGCCCAATTCTTCCACCTTTTACTGAACTCCTTTTGGCTTTAATTGGAACAAGACTGGTCTAGTTAGACTTGTGATTTTTTTAATTTTTTTTTGAAGTTCCATGGCATAAGTTGGTTTATCAGTATAACTCTTAAAACTGAGTCTCCACTTTAAAGTACAGTATGTATTCCTATTTTAAATAACGAGTCTCATTCTGTACTCTTTCCATAAGCAAAACCCCTTCTGAAGCTACTGGAAGAATTGTTTGGGTGAGCACTGCAGCAGGGCTTGAGCAGGGATGCAGAGTGCTTCGGATGGCTAGTGATAAAACTGACTTGTTTCCTAGTGTGTGGCCTAGCGATATCCTAGATATGGAAGTGAAGCACTTACTAGTCCACTGTTGTACCTACCATGTGGGATATATCACAACTATTCCTGACCCTGTGTCTGTGGCTACTTTATGCATTAAACACAACACAAAGCTCGAAGGTGTGCATTACATTAAGATAACATTCTTTCAGGGTCACTGAAGGCATCTGGCTGTGCCGTGTATCTCAGGCTGCATTCGAGACATTTATCTCACAATAACACGTGTGTGAGTTTGTTTAGTTACCTAATCATAAAGTGGCATTTAAAAATTGTCTTTTCCTATTAGCTGATGAGGTCAGCTAGCTGTATATGTAGCTGGCTGAGTCTGAAAAATAGGTGGCACCTTTGCAACTGTGGAAGACCCAGTTGCAGTGGGAAAACATGAGGCCGTTTTCTGGACATGCTGCTGATTTCTGAAGGGGCTTTCTGTGGGAAATTGTAGGAAGAGTGTGCTTTGTCCACAGGATTGTCAAATGGGCCTGGGACCTGCTGGGTGTCAGTCCCTGTGTCATTATCAGCAGAGCAGGAGAGTATCTCTGCAGCTAAATTCCTCTCTTCTCCTGTCACTAAGGTATTATTCCCTTGATCAAAGCCTCATTATTTGGACTTATCCAGACCGTTAATTCTAGGGGAACCTCATGGCCTGTTAAAGAGTCATTTTTTCTGCTTTGAACAGCCTCAGTTAATAGAAGGGGAATGAATCAAGAGTACAAGTGAAAGAACAGTGCTGTCATGTGTCCCTATCATCCACTTCCAACTCCTTTTTCGGGTCATGTGGAAGAGACCATGATGAGTGTCACGCTTCTGTCGTCTTTTTACTCTACCAAAAATTCTTAAAATACAGAAGGGTAAAGCACCAATATTTTAGAAGAGGTATAGCATATGGACCATATGGCACAGAAGAACATAATCAGGATTTGGAAAACAAAAAGTACAAGTAATCACAAGGAGAACCTTTCTGTTTTTTTTTGAGTCAGTTCTGCTCTAACTTGTCAAAAGCAGAATTCCTCTTTCTGCTAAGGTGTTAATGGTGCAGACTTTGGTATTGCAGGTAACAGTATTATAAAGAGTCTTAGTCGATGTGTAAATACAGAGAATGGGCAGAAAGTCTGGAGTGTCCCTTCCTCCTCGGGGATGGCCCCAGCTGTCCCTGCATGGGTGGCACTGGCACAAGTGTCGCTGATGGTGACTGGCAGAGCTTTTTCTCTGGAGGATGATCGTCCTGGGTATCTGGACAGAGGAAAGGAAACTGTGATGGATGAGAACATTCCTCTGGCAAGAGGGAAGGAAGGTTCAAGAGAGGCCAGGGCACTACGTGTGTGAGGCACTGAGATGTACCGCTGCGTGTGCTGCGTGCAGAGTGCTGGGGTTCGAACCTGAGAGATATGTACAGGGCAAGACAAGAAAAGTGTGAGGTTTTTCCTCTTAAAAAGACAAGATTCAAAGTAGCTTTGTAAATTCATAGTAATCTGTCACGGAAAGGGGTGATTTCATTTGAGAATTCTCTGTTTAGTGAAATGGGATAGGTTTTTGGAAAGCTTTAAAATAGGCTACATTAGAGTTTAGAGCCTTTTAAGATCCTCTCATCCCTAGTTTTGAGATGCATACAGTAGTCATTTTATTCCTGAAGCTTGCACATTTTAGCAACACTAGCTTTTAATTCATTATACAGCAGCATGGAGCTGTTGAGAGAGACATAGCAGCTTGATTCATTTGAAATCGTAGGACAAATAGGCTTTAAAAAGCAAATGCATTCATTCTGACACTAATTATGTGTCTTTCCCACATGTCGTAGTATCTTGTGTCACAAATTGCTCTCATTTGCTACTCAGTGCAAAATGCCTGAGAGACGATGAGTGCAAAACGATATGCTTTAACCAGGTGTAGGGTAGATCTAAAAACTATGGGGAGTCCAGGAGCCAAACAAAACAAGTAACTTCACACAAAAGGGATCAAGAGGTATCAATAGGTATTAACTGTTGCTGGATTTTAGGTACAATTGCAGCTTTGCAGTATGCAAAATATTTTGCAACAAGACCAGGAAAGAGCTCCAAGGGTCCTCCTACATCTTTTGTTTGGGGTTGTTAGGGCTCTGAACTCGTAACAGCGTACATCTCGTGCAAGGTGCTGATGATTTGACTAGCATCTTTTAGGAATACACAGGGTTTGTTGGTTGGTTGGTTGGTTGCTTTTATTTTTATTTTTTTTCCTCCAAAGAAGCTGTAGCACTGTATGAATGAAAACATGATTTTTTAATCAATGTGAATACAAAGGACTTCATGTTTTTAAGTGAATTACGGAACCCTTGTGTTACTGAGGCAGTGCTTGTTGCTAATGGACAAGACTGGTATTGCTCTTCTCTAACTAATCCTGTAATGGTGTCACAGGTTATTTAGTGCCAACTGGTGTTTCTGTGCTTCTCAGGAAAGAGCAGCCTTTCCAGCTCAGAGTAAAACTGAGAGAAATCCTAAGTTAACAAAAAACAACAAGAGCAAAAAGAAATCATTAAAATCAATGATAGCTTGCTTTTCATTCTAAATAAACTGCATCCCCGCTCCCTGCATTAGGCGGAGGCATCCACGTTATGTCAAAGAGTTGTAAGCAGCAAATGTCTTTTCACCTGTGCTGCCGAACTCAAACCTGGCATGCTTTACACGTAATGCAGTTTGACAGTTCATTTGAAATAAATGTGCCGATAACCCTTAAAAGTGGTAATAAAATACTCTTTGCTCTACTGTACAGATGATTAATACCACTAAAGTAATTAAATTCCATTAGGCTGGGGTTCACATACCCAAGGAATTGGTGCCAGGATTTAGCAGATCTCTAGCGAGGACAAAAGACTAATGCCTTTTAAAGCCATGTTTCACAAGTAAAATCCCAGGAAAGTCTATATTAACTTAGGACATCTGCTTGTTGTGATTGTTTGAGCTATTGATGCATTGGATCATTAGCAGGGTAGTGTGAACTACTGTTTTCCTGTTGACAAGGATCTCTCACCAGGAGCTGCTAGCTTTCTGCAAAGGGAGAAAAGCAAAACAGGGCAGCCAAGCTGGGGCTTGTGCATGGGCTTTGACTTACAGAATTATTGCTAACTGTATAGTCTCTGATGGTAGGAAACAGCATTTTGCCCCCAGCCATTTTTCCCAAGATCAGAGCCAAAGTAACTCCGTCTCCTGCTGTTTTGTAGCTGTAGATTCTTAAAGACTGGCATTATTGTAGTCGATGAACAGTTTGCCCCCTTTCAGATGGCTGCAGTAATGACCCACAGGGGAGGCAGTGGTTAGGCAATGCTGACAATGTGACCAGGTGCTGCAACATAAGCATTTCATTAAATATTGAAGCAATGGTTTTCAGTTACAGTGGCAAAAAGGAAATTTGGTCTATGTCCAAATATGTGGCTATTTTTTTTCTTTCCACCTCTCCTAATCACATTATTTTTTGCATGACCTTTCTCCTGCTAATTAGCTGCTGCCTTGAAAAGCATTGTGGGTAATATATCTAAGGTAATTCAGCATTCCACTTTACACACTGGTAATCATTCTTAATGTATGAATGATTTATTTACAGAATATTTTTTCATGATCTTAAAATATGCAAACAAAAAAATACTATCTTTATTATTACCGTACTTCAGATCTACCAAAAAGAATGAAAAGAATTTGGTTTTCTGTTTGAAAGGAAAAGAAACAACAACAAAAAAATCACACTGCAACCTGTGTCATTTCAATGCAAACTACTGTAACCGTGTAGGAAGGGGCGAGTGCCGTGACTGTTGTCAGCAGGCACAAGAGAGGTCTCGAGGCTCATTCTTGTCTTAGATACTTGGGCATGCTGCCTGGTAGGTGTTATAAAATCGGTTACTCCGTATGAGCACAATAGATGATATTACAAGACGTACAGTGCCTGCTGGTACATGTGGTCATAGATCTGAGCATAGGATCAAACACCCCTTTGGATAAAAAAAAGGCAAAAATTCAACTGTCAAAACATAGTCACTCTTTGAATGTGGAAGCACATCTTTAAAACAGAAATCATCAAAACAGTACCAGAAAGGCGTACACATTCTCCTAGCAGTTTGTGTGTACCTCTTTTTTTTTTTTTAAAGCTTCAGAAAAATAGTGTTGAAGGCTTTGAGGGTTTTTACTTTTTGTGTGTAATCATTCTCTTAACTTTATAAGAAAATGCTTAGTGTTACAATATTTTAATCTAAATTTATGGTGTGATGCAATACACCACTGAACAGTACAGCTGTGCTATACTATTCATTATGCTTCCTTTGTACTGTATTATCCTATATTTTTAATTCTTGCTCGTGAAATGATACCTAGCATTAAATCACTTAAAAGTACAATAGTTTTTTAATACAGTCCATACCCTTCTGTGTTCTTCACCCTGTACCAAACACATTTTGATTCAGTATGAAGCGTTTCTAAAAAGGTGATCCTGCATGTCAAAGCTTTTTATAGCATAAAAATTCTTTACAAAAGATGCAGTTGCACAAATGTGCACAAATATTTTTGAACAAATCGTATTGTTGTCCTATGTTTTACATAGGCACTGTTATAGATTACCCTAAACGGGTCCTGTTCAAGCTACAATTGTATGTGGACTAATTTCAATTCCTAATATGTTGAGATAATATTTTTTTCTGATTCTTTAAAATCATTTAAACACTAATAGCCCTTTTTCCTTTCTCCTTTCCTTGAAAGGAGCTTTATTCTTTTATGTTTTTCCCTTAAAAGATTTTTTTAGGGAAGCAAACTGCTGCTTAAAAAAGGCAGGGAAAAGAGAGATACTAGAGCGTGTATGTGTAGTAAAAAAGGAAGTGTCATATCAAGATTTTTTCAGTCCGTCAGTTCTTTCTTCATACTTTTTAGCTGGTATTGGGATGCTGAAATCTGGGTATAGTCATAAGAAGGAAAGAAGGCAATTGGTTAAAACGTCAGGATTATGAAATGCACAAAGCAGCATCTTCTACACTATTGGAAAGAGCAGATAAAACTGGTAGTGTATTAAAATGTTTACAGTGTAAGCATAACAATATTATGCTCATGAAATTGCTATGATTATGTATGTTAAAATATGCCCTTTTGAGAACTGGCCTAGTTCTTAACTTACAAGAGCAAGCTAAAATTGGTGAAGTGTCAACAGTCAAATCAACAGTTATTTCAGTGAGAGATCCTATTTAACTACAGGGATTTGAGAATTGCAGAGAAAATAACGTTTGCAGAGGCTGCATTAAAAGAGGCAATGAATCCACAGATGAAGTAGCATCACAGTGGGACAAAAAAAAAGGGGGGGTTGAAAAATGTAGGGTTCACCTCTTGAAGCAAACCTATGATAATTATAGAGGTTTTTTATACCAAAAGCTTCACCAAATCTAGCTCATGTCCACCTATTGCAGTGCAGCAACTACCATTATAAAACAACTTTCACATAATATTTATGTTTTGGCTTTATATTATGCTATTTTATGTTATATTATTTTAACCTTTTGTATTATATTATTTTTGGTGATCTAGAGCAAGAGTTTATTTTCAAAATGTGGTTTATCCACCTGCTCTGTACATAAAAATCCATTCTGGATTCAGCAAGATAAGGGTTTTCCTTGACAATTAGGTGACAAGCACTAAACTCTGATTCAGTGCGTCACATTGATGTAAGTCTTATGAAAACCATTGTGTGACTGAAACAAGTAACACTAGCAGTGATTCTTACCCAAACTTTTCGAGTGCCTGTGGATTGCTCATTTTTCATCCTTCAAACAATTTAGGGAATGCAAAGATTCAATATCAACTCAATTAGCACTCAGTAGCCGGAAGACTTCTTTTCCATTGCTTCATATATATATAAATTTCCTAGGAAGGTGGTAGAGGAAAATAAAGTTGTCTTATATACAAGTTAGGTGCTCTTTTTAGGGTTCTTTCTAAAGATATTGGCAGATCAGCAATGGGACTTGAGATACTGTGTGAATATTGTAGGAATGGTTTTGGCTGATCTACTGAAAACCGCAGCAACTTCCTCATCAAAATAAATCATCATGTCCACCCTGCAGATATCGGGCAGGGTGATCTGTTTTACTTTTTACCAATGGCTTTACTCTTGATCCCTACTAACTCGAGCATTATTGTTAGATCAAGAAGAGGATTTGAGTTGGTCTTTCCTATTAATCTGTATAGAATTTACTGCCCACAACCAGGTGTCTCTTTTAATGGTGGAGCTTTGTTATCTGTGTTGTGGATCTTAAGTTTTTACAAACCATTACCAAGGTATTTGCACAGTAATGGATCAATCACCCCCCTGTCCACCTGTTCAGAATTATCTATCCTTTTAATATATTATTAATGTGTCTGATTTGCAGAGGCCTTTTGTAGCTGTCTGTTATATGCTGAAGGGGGGGAAAATAGATGGCTTTTGGGGGAGACGTTCTCCATGAACAAATATTTTTTCATATTGTTGGATTTAGGAAACAAAAAGACAAAAATTAAACTTTAGACTTTAAGGACCAGAACTATTTGTATAGTAATGGGAGGGGGGAAGGAGGAAGGTGGTGGGGAGCAGTGAAGACTAACAATACTGTAAAATGCTGAAGCCTCATCTTGGTTTTAACGTCTCACCTTGCATTCATGTGCCTTTTTAGCTCTCCTGTAATAAACTTTGAACATTGGTGAGTTATGGATGCGGAGAAACCAAGGGGCTGTTTTTTGTCTCAGGGTGCACGTTTGCCGCTTTGCCATTCTTTTACATTTTCATTCTTCATGCTGATGAGTCAGTACAGATTTATATTACCATGTTATTATGGATAGTATAGACTGAGTCTCCTTGAAAGTAATGGCATGTGATTGCTTACCCCATTACTTTCAATGGGACTAAGTCTATGTCATCCTTAGGGACTCTATCCCATTGAAAGTAATAGTCTGAGACTGCCCACATCGTTACTGTGCTTTAAATTGGATTGAATTTATACTGATCTGTAGAGGCCTGCCACAAAAAGTCTCATTTTTAAGACATAAAGTTGATAAAAGTTTTTTGCTAGTGGTTGGAAAGTTTAACGGAGTGTTTGAAAGTGTGTTTATAATATTAAAAAGATCATTTTATGTTGTTCATAGTCCTTTAGTGTTTGACCTTAACACAATCAAAGGAACCCTCAGTAACACATTTAATGGAGGATTTTTTCTTCTACCCTCCTTTAATTATTTGTCCTTTTTTAAACTTTTCAGAAGACTTGTGTGTATCACTTAATGACTTCTGTATTCTGTTCAAGAGGACCGTTAATCAGTGTCCTATTATTTTCATATGTCCTTAAAATACTGACATTAAAATGCATACAAATTATGGTGTTTTGTTGTGAGGGAAATTATTCATTGCTATTTCTAATAATGAAAATATATTTTACTTTAAGTGGAAAACATCATTTCCTGAAGCAGCACCCCTTTATCCTGTTAACATAGAATTTTTTTTTTATTTTTTTTTGGGGGGGGGCGGGGGGGAGAATAAAATCCTTTAATGAAAAAATAAAGGCATATTCATGTTATGGCCCTCCCTCTGATGCCAGCGTGTCTGTTAAATTTATTTAAAACAAGAGCTTTACTTCACCTCTTACTAATGTTAGGTGCTAATGTTCCCTTAGAAAATCAAAGTGCATTTTTTATACTTTTACATTGCCATGAAATGCAACCAGATAAAATGAAAACCATTCCAGAAAGATTAATGTTACAATGATAATGCACTGGATGAAACAGAGAGACTAACCCCCTGATTTTTCTTAAAGCCATGATCAGTCCTAAGAAAAGGAAATGTTGACTGATGAAATGAGCAAATTTAGCATAGGAATCAAAAAAGTATATGTGTGTCCTTCCCACAGATGAACAGACAGTATAATAGAAATGACACACGTATATCCCTTAACTGTATTCTACCCACTCCCTCTAAATGCAAGCTGTAGAATAAATACACAGCGCACACCCTATTTAATCTATAATGCATCATACAACATCATATGAGAAATGCACCTCTCTTTTTAGGTAATCACCATGACATAATTTATTTCAAAAGAGATCACAGCACCACAGCTGTTACCAGTGATTTAGTAATTGAATCAGCAGCAGCATTTTATACATACTCATATTTATTAAAACCCTTCAGAAGCATTAGAACACATTTCAGCCCTATGGAATGAATGAAAAACAGGTCTTTAAAGGGGCAATATAGACTTTGTTTTATGTTTATTGGAGACTGCAGTATGGTCAAATGTCATAGCCAGTCGCAACTCACTGTAACTCAAGCAAATAAAACATGCATATAGACTTCTACACACAGCTTTATATGCTTTATTTCCTCATCATCATTATTGTAATATTCCATGTCATTTTATGTAATAATCTGAGCATGTATGTGGATAATGCACACATGCATATTTCTAATGTGCTCCTATATTTGTATCCCTGTATATCTATTTATTCAGTGCTTATACAGCATTAAGACTGTTGTGATATTTTTCGCTGTATCACTTCAGTAACATCTAGATTTTTCAACTGAAAGAGAGGTTGATTGTCTTATGTGCAGTACCTATGTGAAGAATTGGTTCCTGCTGTGGATTATTTACATGGCAGGAGGATAATTGGCAGCTAATTGTTTTAAGAGGAGGGTTTCAGTAAAATGTATGAATTTTTACAGTAGGAGTGTGCTGTAGTTGCCCTATGGATGTGAGAAACAGAAGGATTAGGTCATCTGCTTTAAAAAGCAACTTGATGGAGCCAAGAAATGAACGTGTCCACTATCACCAACTGTATCAACTGGTCAAATAAAACATGTTCTTTCTCCTTGTGAAACCTCCTTCCCTGACATTTTTATACATACTGGGTTTTAAAGAAATATTTTTTGTGTGGATGCAGCAAATGTCAGATTCTGCTCAGCTGGCTTTAATGAATTAGAGGCTTATTTGTAAGCATTGTGGCAGGGAGGGATTTAAAAGGGGTTGGGGTGAGAGAGGAGGATGTGGCCTTGCAGTCTGGGAGTTGTCATAACTATCAAAGCTATATAGGCTGCCAATGATGCATTAAAATGTGAGTGAATGGATGGGGAAGAGGCAGAGTTGTGAAATTCCATCAGAGAGAGGGCGCAATGCTTCAATTTCTGGTAATGATGCCAGGGAAGCTGCTGGAGTGATTCAAAGAAAGTCTTAATGAGTTCATAATGATGGATAAGGAGCATGATCCCAAATGCTGTGTTTGAGATCTGTTTCAGGAGTTTGAGTACACTGGTATTGGGTTAGACTGGGCCAGAGATGCTAGAAACCACTGCAGTAACCTGAGCTTTGGGGAACCGCAGAAATTGCAAATATGATCAAAGAGTTAAGGCTTGGGATACCCAGTCTGGGTACTCTTAGAAGGTGGTGTTTTCCTGGAAGTGCTGACTGCTCCCCAGAGCACTCGGGAGCACTAATAGCATTTCTCATTGTGCTCCTAACATCGGAAGTATGCAAAATCAGGAGCCACTTATAAAAAGGTTAAACTCAGTACTCCATGTGTTAAGGAAGACTGAGGACTACTGAAATTTGGCCTTCAATCCAGAATGAAATACTGTTGTTTGTTTTACAGACTAATACTCCAGTGTATGCATATGTATATACTTACGCACAGATGTATCGTTTTAGAGTCATCACAAATTTATTTTCTGTCCTAAATGTGCTATAACTTTACTTACTCTCATAAACTCTTCTCACAGGGACAAATGCTTCTTTCAACCAGCAGTCACACCCTCTGTGACAGCAGTCATTTCCCAAATATGTGGGGCCAGATCCTGCTGCTCTCATTCTGGAAAGGTGCAGCATTACTTCACGTGTAGTCTGTTCTGAAATGAATGGCCCAAGGTGAAGTAAACTTTTCTAGAGAGAACCAGCATTTGCAGTCAGACTACTTCTGAAACAGCCTGTTGCTCTTACCTTAAAACCTATTAAACATATTCTAATAGTGGCAAAGGTATATTTGCTTCTCCTTTGTGCAGACCTGGCTTCTCATCACGTCCATTCTTCTTCACAAACTGCTCAATTCCTCTGCTGCTGTTTTTTCCTCTCTAGTGACATGGGACACTGGTTTAGCTGGTCAACAGGGAAGAGAGTCTGGTAAGTGATGGCGTGAAAATGGGAGAACAGTTTTTTTTGATGAACACCTTTTTCTTTATCACTTCTGATGTAAACAGCCCCAGGGAAAACCCATTTACCAGCACACAGCCTGAATTTGTAATTGGCAAAGCATCCAAGCAAGGTAAAGTGTGTAGCAATGTGAAGGAATCCTCATCTGTCCCAGGTGCAGGTCTGCGGTGGCCAACAGGACTTGTTAACCAAAACTGTGCACGCTGGGAGGCAGCAGGTAAGCAGCCCCTCAGAGCTGCTGAAGTAGCCCATGCACGAGGCTATTTTGACTAATGCATTTTTTTTCATTGATGAGTGTTTTTTCTTGATGTAGTGCGTGAGGGACGTAAAGCTGCATGGTAAGGCCTGTGAGATGACCTATGAGATGGAGGAGAGACACATTGACAGCATGGTGTGCACACTGGTTACCAAATGGGATAGCTTTCCTGTGCCTGTGAGGACCTCCCGTGGTCTCCTAAGCTGTGAGGTGTTGGTTTTGTCCCTTTTCGTAAGGATGGATCTCAAGAAGTGGGTTGGAAGATGGAGAGAGAGAATGGTACTGTAGGGTTTCCACTGAATGGGATCTACTTTAGGACAAACATGTGCTGTGCCATTCACAGATCCTCTTGCTGCAAGCGGCTGGTGGAGGGGCTGCCGCCTGCCCTGGCGTGGCCGTGGGCCTATGGGTGAGGCTGGCAGATGTGTGCCCGCCTTCAGGGCAGGGCTGGTGGGAGGCAGCTCGCGCTTCTCTGGGGGTGCCAGGGGTACCTCCTTTTAGCTCCAGCCTGGGTCCTGGGCTGCACTCGTGGTGGCCAGAAATACCTGCCTCATCCTGCCTCATCCTGCTCCGCTTGTTTCATATGCACTGTACCCTTTCTTCCTCCTTTGCCTCCTCTATAAGAGCAGCTGAAAGAACCAAGGGTGAGAAGGATCAGTGCTTACAGTTAACATTAAAGGTTCCTACACTGCATCCAGCAGTAGCATCTCATCCTAAAGAGAACTTAGAATCAGGAGATCTAGCAATTGTATAGAAAAGCTATCTAGCAAGAAAACAACAGTACATAGTCCTTATGTGGAGGATTTTTAACTCTTAACGATTAACCTTATGGCATAAGCTGGTTATGTGCAAAGAGTGTTTAAATGCTTTGTCAAGGTGATGTATGTGATAAATGTGATTGGTACAGTGGAGTAAAGCAAGTTTTGAGATGATGTTTCAATTGTGATTTTTCTTTGCTGCTTTATACCTATTTTACAGATACTGTATACACTTAATTTAAAATTGCCATTTAAAACAGCCATTGTTTATAAATATATTTAAGACAGGTGTTACCTTCAATTTATTGTTAGATAGAAAGCACGCTATTTTCATACTCACAGAATTTATTCAACTTAACTCTGTAATTGCGAACAATATATGAGCTCATTATATTACAATTTAGTAGAGTTAGCACCAGCTGTTATGGAGTTAATGGCAGAGCTGGTAGAAAATGACATGGCACATAATACATTTAACATGGATTTAATAATAATGACATGAAAAAAAAACACATTTTTTTCTGAATCATTGTCCATGCTAAATTTTAAAATATCATACAGTTATTTTATCAGTATGCTATCTAAAGGACTCGCTTGTTTTGACAAGCTGAGCTATTTGACATGAAAGGCTCTGCATTAAATACCTGCACTCCTTGTGTGGTGTAATAATCTTACAACACTCTTGAACCAGTTTGAAAGTAGGAGTTGAATTTTTTTAAGACTTTGTGACTAATGTGGGGAAAGATCTGTCCAAGTGCTTGTTTGTTTTACTCCTCTTGGCATGCTAAAATGTGATTGGCTGCTGACATTTTTGGAGGGCTGTGAAGGTACATCCCGACCTTTGTTTACCCTGCGAACCATGACAGGTTTGACAGAAAGATTAGCTGAGAAGTCATCTCTCTGCTCTGCCTACTCCATCAGAAGTAAAGGACTCTTCCCTCGGACCTTTATTCTTATAGGAAGCCCCCCTGGAATGAATATGAAGAACTCTCTGCAGATTGAACTTCTAAATGCATACATTTTATTCCTATACATCTTGCAGATCTGAGTTCATATTTACAGTGCATACTGTGGATTTTTAATTTAATCCTCACAAAAAAGAATCCATTTTAGAAAATCCTAAAAGGAGTGAAATCAACAAGAAATAGTTTTGCCAAGTGATAATACTTGTAGGAGTGTATTTGCTTTGAGAAAGGGAGCATAGATGTTTGGAAAAGCATTCAGCACAAGTCCTGTTGAAGGTCCCACCAGTCGGCAGCCATGCATGCCAGCAGTCTGTACCCATCAAAGAAGCTGAGGTCGCAGCGGAGGAAGGTGCTTAAGAATGCCCATCGGGGAGGAGTATCCGAGTTTAGCAATGCTTTAGGTATGTGCTTAGCATTTAGACAGTGACTTCAGTGTATGCATATGCAGTAGAAAAGTTAAATTTAAGCCCTTGAAAATTTCCATAGAGTGGGTACATTTCCTTACAAATATCTCATGCAAAAAAGAGAAAACAAATATTTCATATTTTTGCAATATCTGTGTGAGAAGTTGCAAGAGGTTCGTTAGCTATATTTTTCTAGAATGATTACTTTGTCACTTAGCTGAACTATTCCTTTTCCTCCCTTTTTTTTTTTTTTCCTTACATCTTTTTACCCATATCCTGGAGGTAGTTGAACTACTGTGAAGTGATGAACTATTGCCCTGAGTGTGGCAAGATTTGTGACTTTTCTAATAAGTTGTGACAGTATGTTCCACGTCTGTGGCCCTTCTGCCAAAAAATCTCGGTTTCCCATTCTTCGCAAGCATCACTGTTGTTGCTTTAAAATTTTATTATTACTCATGATAGCATTTGCATTGTTGGAAGCCTAAGCATTAAAAAATCATGAGGCAAGGCTGCAAATCACCTGACTTTCTTTTCAATGAATATATTGTTGATATTTTTTTTCCTCTCGCCTTCTTTTTCTTAACCTTCTGAAGCATATACTCAAGTCATAGTTTCTATTTTTTTCCTGCGTAACCCAGAATGCTGAAAGTTTTTTTTGTGTGTGTGTGTGTTTCATTTTCAAGGGAAGTTATAATTTTCTGATAAGGAGGAAATAAGGGTCAGTGTGGTATTTCTCAGAGGGATGCCAGCTGGGTCCTGCATGTGCTCACGCTAACCATGCACTAGCCATCTCCAAGCCAGGTGATGCATAGCCCTGGCCAGTGTCTGCCGTGAGGCAGTTGGCCATACCCTGGGAAAAGCAGCAGGTATCGTGAAGCTCAGTTTGTTCTGTAGAGTTTACAATGATGCATTTATGAGGAGAGGTCCTGTTTGGAACGGGCAAGTATTCCTTGCTCTAGTCACAGCCTGACACATGGTGGTAGGCCCTGGAGATCAAGACTAGGACAGTGAGTTTGAATTGCTCCTCAGAGGAGATCTGGGACGCTACATTTGTACCAGCTTGTCCTCTAAGCAGGCAGGCCGCCACGTTCAATACAAGCTGGAGCTTTTTCCATATGAAGAAGTTTTCAGTGACATGAAGTCATATCATCAGAATTAAAAAATGGTCCTTGCCAGAGACTGAGGGGTTCAGTTTGGCTTCTGCTAAGACAGATTTTTAACTATGTTTTAATTAGCTTAGTGCATGTTTTCATTTATCATATTGTGCCGAGAACATCCAGTATCAGCGAACTGAAGAACATGATGTGAGTTTGCACACAGGTTAAAACAATGAAACACTAATTAGACGTAATAACTATAATGTATTAATATTTATGTGTTATATTATGTCGGTTATGGAAGTTAGGTTAATCTAAAATGATGCTTAATAGAATTGCAAGTGCTGTCTGACTCCTTCATACAGTGTATGGGGAATCGACAAAGGCTTTTGCTGGAAATCTAGGAAATCTGCATTACAATATAATGTTTCCTGCTGAGAGGGATCCTGTAAAGCAGGGGGAAAAATACCCAGGGCTTTAGTGCCGCTCCCTGTTATTTGCATGGGAATACCATTCCCTTCCTGTGCTGTCAGTAGTGGAGAATACTGGGTGTTTTACTTGTGTCAGTGAATACAGCACTGTTTGAATATTGGGGTGACTTTAGGAGACCTTTAGAGCGGACCAAGTTCTGCATCACAGAAGACAGTGGGAGTTGGGGTTTTAGCTGCAGCACGAGCAGGGTTTGTTGGGTAGGGGTAAGGGATCTTCTCGTTACACAGTACTGCTTAAAATTATTCTGGATGGAGCACAACTGGTGCCTGTGAAGCTGCACCAGGTGCGAATGTGCCCTCTCATTCTGCCTGCAAGCATCCAAATTCACACAGCTCTGACTGCCGTAGCACAGGTGAACATGCGTGGTCAGTGCCCAGGACTTTGCCTTGCCTGCCCAAGGGCTGCACTTCTGCACATGCAATTGCAATTCTTCTGGCTTTGCCGATCTGTCTGAACGGACTTTGGTGTCGAGGCTGGCTGATGTTCATGGCTTTGTCCTGGGATGAGGAGTTTCATGAGTGGCTTTTCTTACCTCAGAAAACAAACTGTCAAGGCATGTTAAATGTATTAATTTTTTTAAATGTTAATTTTGCCGCCCCCCTCCCCCCCATCTATGGCCTGTAGTGATACCTGCTTTTCCTTATCACATCCATCTTGAAAACTTTAGGAGCTTGCACTGACCTTGCCAGTTTCACCTTTTAGCAGTAACAGGTATTCCCAGTCACAGATAAATTTGTTAGCTCCTTTGAATTCCTTTTCTAGATTTTTTTTTTTTTTTTGCATAGCCTTATTCTTCCAGATTTCTGAAAGCTGAAATGGTATTTCATTTTCCCAAAAACCTATAACCTAGCTGTTGTTTTACTTGGTTTCAGAAAAAATACTGGAAGTCACCTCATCAAATTTCACTTACCCCTTGTAACCAAGTTGTTCATGGGAATTTACATGAAAAAAAAAAATTTACTTGTTTTGAAGATGCAATTCTGACCCCTTGAAATAGGGCTGTTTCTGTAGCATGGTGATAGGAGTCTGACTTCAGAATTCTTCACTTGCTTATAAGAATGAAGCTTTTGATTGCTCTTGTTAGGTGGACACTGAGTATGTTTATATATAAATGGATTCATTGCTATTCATGTTTTCAGATTCTTGAACACTTTTAAAAGATGTTCTGCAATATTCCTTTGATGAAATAGCACTCTCAATAAAAATGTTGAAGCTATAAATGGAGATAATCTTCCACAATTCTTGTTTGAAAAGCACAGAGAAAAGAACACTGTGTAAATGCATGTACGTCTCAGACCTCTGGATTGCCTCGCAGCTCAGAAACCTTTACCTCTGTAACACAGCAGCAGTGATTTGGAAGGGTATTTTAATTTTTGGCATGCACATCATCACACCAAGTGAAGATAAAGAAGATTTAGATCTTGGCTATTATATTCCAAGCAGGCTACCAGTATGTCTTTGTGAATCGGGTGCATTTTGAGTTGTCTCCTTGCCAACACATATTCCAAACATGCATTATATTTAACTGACATTTGTAAAAGTAAATCTTTTCTTGTATTGTGCTCTAGAAAATATTTCTCTTCTAAATTATTTTTGTATATTGTTTTCATTAAACAAGGCTGGAAACATTATTTTGCAAATCCATCCTTGTCATTTGACCAGTAGTATCATAAATAATAGTATTTAAAAATATTTGTTTTGAACAAGGCATAGGATAATTCTCCCCACTCTGTTTCTCATAAGAGAATTAAAATATTATGAATCAAAGTAATGGAAGCCATGAATCCTTCCCTCCCCCCAAACAAACAAAATTAAATATAGTAACTAGATTTCATTTAAAAATGCAATCCAGTTTGATTTAGTTAAAAATACATGTTGTCTTTAAACTTTGGAGCACTAAATGATTGTGGATTTGCATGTATACAGCATATGGCTCTTTGAGGCAGAGCAGACATTTACATAGCTACATGTACCAAATTATTCTAACAAATTATTTTGAAACTATTAGAAAACTAAGCAAAAGTGTATGCCTATGCATATGTTTGTATCGGTATGCATGGTGTAAACAGTGTATTTGTAAGCAAAAATATATGTAATATGCATTTGTGCAGACAGAAATTTTATCATAAATATTCTGATTATAATCTGAAATATACATAGAATACATGTATTATGCAAATATATGTGTATTCTATGTCAGATAGATAGAAGTGTGACCACTGTGAAGCAGAAAGCATATGGCATCTCAGTTCTGCTTAATATTGTCAGGCTCAGGAGTTAATTTAGGACACTTGATGTGAATGCTTATTTTTTTTTGTTGCTTATAGCATGTCACATTTTGGATGATGCATAACCACATCGGCAGAAAAATGCATTTAAACGTTTTGGATATGTCAGTGGGAGTTTTGTTGGCTAATAAAGATCGTGTTTTTTGGCCCTAACTATGTTAAAAATAAATTACATTTTTTTTGTCTAATGTAAAATTAAAATGAATAAACATCATAAAGCTCAAACCTATCCTAGTGGCTGTTTGAAAATTCCGGAGATGTGGCACTAGGGAGCGACCGTCATTCCAGTGCAAAATGTGCCGAGCTATTTTCAATGGAAAATGAAGAGCAGAAATAGAAGACTGAAATAACAATAGGCTGATTGCTTTCTTTTTTTTTTTATTTTTCTCTTTTTTTTTGTTTTGTTTTTTTTTTGTTTAACATTGCATTAAAGAGAACAACCGAGTTTCTACATTTTTTCCTATTTTCTTGTCATGGATATATTAGCATTACATGATGCATACTAATTATAAAGTTGGCTGTAACAAGAGTTCCTCTTGTGAATCCATTTAAGAACTGATTGTTTACTATCTTTTTCTGTAAGTATAAAATTTTAATTATGCCACTGACAGGAACTGTGCGTGATACAGTGCTCTACATTTATCACTGGGAGAGGGCCAGTTGCAGAGCTGTTTGACTTTGGAGAAATCCTGATGCGCTTGCAATGTTGAGCAGCAGGTGCCACATTATTATGTACAGAAAAGCAATTAGGAAGCATATTGGATGAATGGGGAGTGCATTAATATTAGCAAGTACATTTGTCAGTGGTTTTGATGCGAGTCTTTTTCTTTTCTTTATGCAACATTAAGATTGTGGCTCTCATAAATTCTCCCCTTAAATTGCCATCTGTTCCCTTGTCATGCAGTAGTGAGGTAGAGAAAAGTTTTCTTGACAAAATGAAAAGAATTTCTTTTATTTAAAGTAGAAGCAAAGGAGCCTAGACAAAGTGGGAGAATTGTAGGTTATGCATTTGAGCTTTGTATGTGTTAAGTAATTACTGTTGAATGTAACATTAACTATGGAACAGTTAGGATTTTTTTTCTCCCCCATCTAAATCTCAGTTTTGCAATGATTTTGTGTGCTTTTAAAATATGTTCTAAAACAGTTTTAACTCAATAGTATAAAAGATGTGACGACCCAAATTTGGTGTCTCTAGTCCAGGGTTTCAGTGGGGATCAGGAGCGTGCTTTTCAAGTGAGTCTCCCGTGGGCCTCACATCTGCACTTGGGCTCGCTGTGCAGATCTGGTTTAGAGTAAAAGCTCCAAAATGTGTGTGCCTGGGGGGGATGTCTTGGGCATCAGCTGTTACACCCTAGAGAGATCTTCTTGTGCACTTCGATACCAGCTGGTGTAGATATGGTTGCTGTGTCCTGGTCGCTAAGACCTTTTGTAAAGCAGTTCTGCCAACATCAGTGGGAATTCATGGAGCAATCGGTGGGGAGAATGGTGTAGGTGACCATAATCCCATACTGCCGTCCTCAACACCAGAGGGACAAAGTATGTCAGAGCTGTGCTCAGCCCGGGAACCAGTGATGTCCAGGCAAACTGCTCAGGGTGTTAAGATATTGAACTCTGTATCAAACACTTTAGTTTAGAGGGGTTTTTATTTTATAGCAATTTCAAAACTTCTGCTTGTTCTTCTGGCCAGAATGTTTGTCTCAGGGGAAGACTGGCGTATGTGTCTCTGTGAGAAAGTAGCTTCCTTATTAGGTTGGAAAACAAAAACAAAAAGCAGAAAACAATTTCCAAAAAATGCTAGCACAACGGAAGTGCAAATGTACTTTTATGGAGTTGTGCAGGAAAGAAAGTATTTGTGGGATCCCCTGTTTGCTGGGAAAATAATGAAAAAGAGAATGAACGTATACCACTCTGCTATAAGCATTGTGCTTTTTTTGCCCTTCTCTATAAATATATTTATTTTGATGTCTGCAGGTTGATCTAAAACTGGAATCACTCCTGTCCTAGACAGGGCAGAACCAGTCCAAAGACGTATCTCCTGACATGTATCTCCTGTTCATGGGTGGTTCAGTCTCTTGTGTGTTTGCGCTAACGGAGAAAGAGTGGTTCTGTCTGTTTGGGCTGCCTACCCTATTTCTGTGCCAGCCAGCACTTAGGGGGATTAATCCCCCTAAAATATGTTCGTAAAAAGTGCAACATCAGTTCTGGCAGACAACTTGCGTAAACTAGTCCTACTTCTGAGCCATATCAGTGGTGGAACTTAACATCTTTCCCTCCTCCTTCTTTGCTCGTCTCCCTGTTTAGTAAACTCTTTAAAGGCCAAGACAAACTGTTTTAGAAATACCATGAAGTGAAGAAGGAGCAGCGTGAGCTACAGGGAACAGCAGCAGCAGTTCCGACAATGCTTCGTGGGGTTAGCTGGTTGCCGAATTAGCTGATGCAGGATTAGCTCAACTGGCAGGCTCTCTGAATAAAAGGTAGTGGTTTTCTGTGGGACTAAGCCCTAACTCTTTGGCCACTCCTTTACTATTTCTGTTTTCTCCTGGGCTAATTATGAAAGAAGCAGGTTGTTTTTCCTGTGTTGCAAACCTGTTAATTGCTGTTCATCGCCGTTGGCTGTGGACCATTGCCAGAGAAATCCCTCTCCTGGGATGCTGGACCAGCCCTATGCTGTCCTCTCCAAAACGAGAGTCTGGATCACTTTCTACCACTGCTTCAGGCAGTTTATTGTCTCTGTCTTTGGTCACAATTAGCCTACCTCACAGGTTGTTTTTCCAACATGTCCTCAATCAGTACCTAATCTTAACACACCATAAGGCTGTTCACTTCCCTTCTGCTCCTTTTTTTTTCCCCACAGCATCTTTCTCTCACCCTCTGGTGTATTGTTTTTGTCTTCTGTCAATACACAGCAACAGTTCTTACTCTGTGTATGCATTCTTGTTGCTCTTAATGTCGTTGCTAAGATCTGATTTTTGTCGCCTTCTCCTGTAGTTGCTTTTCCCCTCCCATTTCATAGAACATATCCACGCTTCCTGGTCTCCCTACACTGCCAGATTAAACCTCCCAGACTACTTTCTGTATCTTCCTTGTACCCAGCACGCCGCAGCCCCTTGAATTCAGATATAGCTCATCATACATGAGCAGATTGCATCTGTTCAAAAAAGAGCCCCAATCCACATGATATTCATTTAAACAGCATTGATAGTACTGAATTCATTTGAGATTCATATGGATGTCATATACTATGAGTTACAGTGTAAGCATCAGTTAATGGACACTCGCAGTAAAGTGTTCCCTATCAAATAATACATCACTGGGCTACATGAAGTGGTTTATGTATTTTTTTTCTTCTGTGATTTCATCATGGCTAAGGAAGGTATCTAACAGTATGATTGCCTGGCCTTGTAGGATACTTCTTTAGCAACCAGCATTGCTTAATGTTTTATTGATGTATTTTTAAATAATTTATCTTTAAACCTTTGTTTAATGGATGTATTTTTATTCAGAATTTAATACCAGAGGAGGTAGGTCTGACAGTTCATATTTGCACTCTGATAATATTTTTCTTGCAAACTTTTTTAGCTCTCTTAGATAAACAGTAATTTTGCATTTCTTATCTCTATTTTTAATTAGTCTATCATTTCCAGGGGCTTGTATTGATATTTAACAAAACTATTAGGCAATGTGAACAGCAGTTTATTTTTCTTCAGATGTATTTCAATTCCTTCTAAATATTTTTTTATATTTATCATACAGAAATAAACAATTTCTCCAGACACTATCATTAAAATCCTAGGCATTTACTATAAAAGGTATTAACGTTAAAAATGAAATAACCTTGTGTGTGTGTGTGTGTGTGTGTGTTCAAAAGCTGTCAGTATTATCCAAAGCCAGTTCTCCCTGAAATGGGGCCAGTGCTAGAAAGCTCTGATAATGGTTCACTCTTGAAAGTTGAAGGTTAAAGAACATTCAAAGTTTTTGGAGTCTACAGGCTTCTTCTGGATTATACATGCTGAGCATTTTTTTCTTCTTTTGGCCTCCCATGGCTTTTCCCCATGGTCGGCTCAGCGGTGGGGTGAGAGTCAGGGGTCCTGGAGCCCAGGGTGGGGAGAAGCACGTCTGTCCGCATGTGCTGGAATTAGGAAAGCCGGGGAAAACTGTACTGGTAATGGGTTTACACCAATGGGGAAGGTGAGAGAGGATACACTGACCATCTTCTGGAGGAAATCTCCTCCGTGGTGATGTACATCTGAATTCTCAATGTGTTTTCTATCTTGAAAAATACACAGAGAATAGAAAAATATGTTCTGTATTTATTTACGCTCGAGAGGTGCTTGTACTTTGCCAGTGTTTCTGCTCTGTTTCTGTGTATTTAGCCCTCTGAACATTTCAGGCAGTATTTTAAATACAAGTAAGAAGTATAAGGCTGAGCTGACATTTTGGGCATGGCTCACTATAAGGATATGGAAATATGCTGTTATCTTCTCTAAATTTAAAAAATTCAAACAAATTTGAAATGTGCTGTCCAGCCTGTATTTTTGCCATATTTTATTCAGAGGTATAAAAATAGTGTAGACATTCACCACATCATCTATTGTATAACTTGGCTATGTTTGAACTAAAGCCCCACCATCTTAAGACAACACTTTGATGTGGGTGTTTCTTCAAGTCTTAAAGGCTCCCACTGCACCATCAAAGCAACATGTGAACTTTAGGGTATTTACCTTGCTTAATGAGAAATGTTTTCCACATTTTTTCACCGTGACATTTTTGTACTGCACAATGTTTCTGTGTGTTCTTTTTCTATTTAAAATTTAAAGAGCTACATTTGGGAGAGGAACAATGTAGGTAAAAGAGACCCCTGGAGTGTGTCTGATGTGATAGTTCTCTTCTGTGGCACCATTTTTCCTCCTGCTGTGGGAGAGCTAAATGATAGTGCCTTATACCTTACTGAATAAAGCCTAACACTGTTTCCAGCTGTGAACATGTGATCAGTTTTTGTGTTTGATTTTTGCACACAAGTATACTACTGCAAGCATACCCACACACTCCTATGCAAACACTCCGTATGGGAATTATTGTTGACTCAGTCATTAATCTACCCTCAATTAATCACATTAAGTATTAAGGTGCCTTTCTGTGCAGAGAGGTACGACAGCCTTTTCTGTTTTTACCTTAGTGGAGAACTGCTACACGACCAATTTACTTTCTGGCTAAAGATGTTGAAAGATGTGTTGAGATAGGTTGTTATGTGAAAACTGAGCAGAACACTATTGTCTGATCCTGAAACCCTCGGAGGATTACCCAGTAATCCTATTGATATTGTTGGGAATAAAGGCTGTAAGACATAGCCCTAATTGTTACATGTGTACCAAGAGTAACATAACATTTATTCTGGTCTTTTGTAAGTGTTTATTTTTTTAAAATGCAGCTATCTTTTCAATAGTGCTCATAAAACATAACAGTGCTCATTCTCTGGCTAGAACATGACTTATTTCAATGCTGTTATGGTGATTAGGACTGTATTTCTTACATAACCAGAAGATTAAACAAATTAAAATCATGCCTTTTATTTTAACCAAAAAATGGGGTCCATTGTTGTGAAAGCTGGAGATCTACACTTGTATTCTTCAAGAGTGTGGCATGTCATGTTGTTTGTTAAACACCCAGAACTCATAATATCCTTCTCTCTGGCTCACTGAACAGCAGAAAAAAATGGGTCCTGAAGGAATACATTCAGAGACAAAGAAGAAAAGTTATTTTATTTTTAGTGATCAGATGGCATAATTGTTGGTTGGCGTTAAGTGGCTCTGAATATGAGGGGAGGGAGGATTAATTTCTGAGTAAATGAGCAACATCTGAAATCACCAGAGGGGCCTGATCCTTTTAGCACCAGCGATGGTGCAGTTGTGCCATTGATTTATTTTTTATTTATTTTTATTTTAAGAAAAGAAAAAGCTAGCGGCTGTCATGAAAGACTTCTGCTCCTCAGAGTGAAGCAGCTTGCTCCCTGCAGGCTCGCTGGATCTCAGTGAATGCGACTGACTACTTGTACTTTCAAGACTGTTTGCCAGGCTTTGTATTATGCACTTGTAGACAGACACCCCTGAGTTCAAGTAATGCTGAGAATGTGATGGATCCCTGTCAACAGAAGGTGAGATCGTGCACAGTAAAGGACAAACCAAGCTCATGATTCATAACTTCCGCTTGTCCTTGTGATGCTGGCCATTAGCATCGGTTAAGTGTGTTTTTTACATTTGTATGTCACTTTCCTTCCTTTTGTTACGTGATGAGGATGGATGGTTTTGAACTTTGCAGCAATTAGATGTGGGTGTAGAGGTTTTATTTTCAAATGGAAGGAAGTGTTTGTTTTTGTGAGAAAATCCAGATTTGGAAAGTTTGTGATGGGAGTAGCCTGTGTAAAATGATCAGCAGATCCACAAAGGCAGCGATAGCAGCAAGGATGTAAAACAGCAGCAGTCCATAGCCTCCTGTCACAGAAGAAGAGTTCACAATGCTGCAACGAGCTCCAGGTGGACCGCTGGAGCCCCACATCCACCTCGGGCATCTGCAGGACCAGAACCTACCCTTGGAGAAGCTGGAGCTAGGCAAACAAAACAGAATGTGGCACGAGCCCCATGCGCTGCTGACCAGCAATGGCCATCTTCTACTAATTAAAATAATTAAATGTTCCTTCTGCCACTGTCGAAGGAACGTATCGTGCACTTTGGGCATGACAGGAAAGAACAGAATAAAAGCAACAAGCAGCTCTGGCAGGAGCAGAGCGAGGGCTCTGGGCAGCAGGTGCACTCGGCGAGAGGGGGGAAAGAAAATGCTGTGGCTCTGGCAGCTGCTGTTCAGTATATGCACAATATATAGATGGGGTAGTGCTGGTGACAGACCATTACTGGAGCACAGAGCACAGCAGCATACCAGCATGAGTGCAGAATGGTTCTCTGATTCACCATTGCCTTTCCCTTTCTATCGTCATTCACACCTGTGCAAATGAGGACACAGCGGGTGCAACACCAGAATATAGCAGTAGTGTTTTACACCCACTAATTGCTTATGAATATTTCTCTGCAAAGTGCTGTGCCATGCCTATCTAAGGGGCCTGACAGTCAGGTAAGAGTAGGAGAAGGGATGATGAGGACATAAAGGGCTAAAGGGCTTTTTTTTTTTTTCCCCTCTCTCCCCTTTCCCCCTTTAAGGGGATTTGCATGTGTGTTTAGTGTTTTATCAGTTAGTGAAGCTATCTTCATTCTTTTAGCCTAAGCTCAGACATTTGAGAGGTTTTGGAAGGCTTCCAGCAGAAAATTAGAACTTCTGGAGCTAGATTCAGTGTCTGTTAGCATCAGCACCCAGATCCCACTCGCTCCATAGAAACTGAATCACACCCTTGACCTATTTGTAGCTGTCAGCACTGTCTGTCTGACAGAAGCAGCCTTTACAGCAGAGGAAGAAAGATGATGTCTACCAAGACTGGCTGTGAAGACAGCAGAAGCAATGGAGCCTGAGCAAATGGTGACCTTAGCAATATTTGTATTTCCAGTAATAAACTGGAATGTAGTGGAGGAAACAAGATGGATGTTGCAGGAGGTAGCATCAATCACTGCATAGTGAGAATTAAGTGTTTTCTTCCTTATTAGATAGCAGTTGGCTGCAATTTTATTCTTTCTCCTGTATACTTATTCCCAGACTCTTAGGACCACTGAGTTATACGTAGTAACACCACCAAAAATTACTTTTCTTGTCCACTGGATAAGAGATTAACTTTAGTTTTCATGTTGTTGCTCAGTACAGAATTCCCTTGCGCTGAGCAGCTGGGTTAGCCTTTGCGCCAAGTGGCTAGCTTCAGACACATGGCACCTCATTTTTGGGGTGATAAACATCACCAGGGGGTTGAACGGAGCTGTTGTCACTAATCCAGCTGCCTGTTTCCCAAGGCAGACATTTCAAGGCAAAAAGTGCTTAAGTAAGGACAGCCTTCGTATGAAGTCACTTTCTTAGATGCATTTGCTTAATTGCAGTTGGTAATATCATACATGATAACATGCTTCTTGTGCTTTAGGCAAACTGTTTCATGTGTAAATTTTGTTTTCTGGGGAAACTCAAAATCTTTAAAATAGGGTGCCTCTACTCTTCATGAGTTTTGGGGGTCTCTGGACTGTAGCAGCTCCTCGTGTGCAATCATGGCTTGCCATATAAATCCATTTTGTTATGGAAGTCGTGATACTTAATGATTACTTTAAGAGACCCTCTTAAAAACCCAGTCTGAAATCTTCATTTGAAGTAAGAACAGTACAAAATAGGTTTCTAAAGAAAGTCAGCAGCTTAAAAAAAAAATCAGCTCTGTCAAGAACCCAGAATATTAATTTCTAGTATAGAGAAATTACTGTAGGCTGCACACATGGAAAAAGGCTTCAGTTCGTGTGTGGTCACTACCAGCTGGTACCTGACAACTCAGCTGACCTCCTACTTTGTTGAAGGAGGGCTTTAAAGTGCCCTCAATTTGGAAGCAGAGTTGCATGTACTGGCTGACAACAGAGGCATTTCAGTTGTCTTCTATTTTCATAAATAACATAATTAGCAGACAAAATTTCTAAAACTTCCAGAAAAAAACTGTAGCAGGGTGCTTGCAATTGGTGAAATTTACTCATTTGATTTATATGCTGGATTTTTCTTTAATGCAAATTTTGCTAGTTTGAAAGCAATGCTTAAAATATCTAGGAGGAGTGTAGTAACTTATTTTTTAAACAAGCAAAAAACAACAAAAGTCAAACTGTTAGAGAAGTGAGGCATAAGACTCGTGTTATCTTCATATTGAAGAACAATGAATCCTGATATCTTTGTATCATTTGCCAAAACAGGCTTTGAATGTACCAAAGCACCTTTTATTGATGTAATGTCTGAGTTTATATTTTGTTGAAAATCTGTGTCTCTGACAGCCTACTGACAGCAATAAGTAAAACTGGGAGGAGCACTGGACTTGTCTCCAGAGCAAGCTGGCAAACCTTATTTATCCAGAATCCTTTCTATGCTGTTCCCACGGAGCTGAAGAGTGCAGAGTTTTTATTCTGTACATAGCCAGGAATTTATGTCATCAAGCAATTATGTGACTGTATTCATTAATGTAGTTCTGCTGTTTGGTGGCTGGAGGGAAAATTGAGGAATTTGATAGTGTTATATCAATTTCAACATTTTCAATACTCAATAGTTTGAACAACAGGATTTAGAGCTAGAATGCATGTTTGTAAGGTACTATTGACATCAATAGATATTGGAGTCAAGGGAATGATGACAACAGCTGAGAATTTGCATTGAGATTGTCTAACCACTGGGTTGTGGGATCAACTTTAGCGTAGAGCTGTGGCTAATGAAAATTGTTACCACCTGTTTTCTGTAGACTGAGTGAAATAATTTGCCAGAGTCATTCTGTCTTTTGGTAGGTATATGTCTGCCTCATACCATACATAATTTCAAATTGAAGAAAGGTCAAGACTCAATGTGGAAAGAAACTGAACTCTTCTTTTACTGGCTAGTCTGTGAATAAGACAAATTTGCTCCTTAGCAGTATGCATTTTACATAAAAGTCCACTTTCTCACAAAGGAGAGGATGTGCCCTTCCAGGGTTTTAGGACAGAGTGTATAAGGGGCATGGAGCACTGTTTTAGCTGTATAGTACAGATGGTAATTCTGCTGACCTGTGCTTGTATAAAAATGGAGCGAAAGTTCACGTAACAGTTCTGAATAGTTGGAGGGGAAGAAGCAGAAATATTCTTTTGCCCACTATTATCTTCATGTTAAAGTAAAGAGGATTGTGAAGGTTATGCAGAATGTAACTTGACCTGATTTTCCCCCCAAGCAGCCTGAGATGTTATCTTCACTTAAAAGGATTTCTCTGAGGGCTTTTTAAAAATGTGTAGTTATGCACTGCTTGTATAATTACCAAATCAAGAGTGCAGTTATGGTCTCTCTGTCGTGTAGCTGGATAAAAATGAGGAGAAATGTTGAATACAAAAGTAAGAAAAAAATGGTGACAACAAGCAGCGATGGGTTCAATAGGCAATTGAAGGTAGCTTCAGAAATTTATCAGTTGCGGTCTTTCTGGAGGGGATGGATTGGCTAGACAACCCAGCAGATATTGGTTGAAGGGTTTCACTCCTTTTGAGAGGGGGACGACAAAGTAAGCTTGGAAGGTGTGGCAGCTGCCCAGGAGGAATGGAGTGAACGTGTGACTCGACTGGGAGACTGTGAGGTTTCCAGAAAGAAATGAAAATTACCAGCCAGTGACTACAAAAGGTGAGGAGGAGAATGTGTGGAGAGGAGCTTCCACATGGGAGTTCTAAAAAGAGTATGAAAGAGCCCAAAATAGCAGGAAATGACTGTGCTGTGCCATCAAGATGCATAGGGAAAACGTAATTTAAAAAGCAGGTAAACCAACTGGATGTTAACTTCCAGAAAATGGAAACAAAGTCGAGATGCCTGAGTCCAGTGATATTATTCTACCTAAACTGTGTTGTCAGCCCTGGTGAGCTGGCCAGTATTACCTGCCACGGGGTGGAGGTCAGACCTAGGGATGTGAGTGACGCTGCAGGGCACGAGGAGAGCTGTCAGGGTCCCAATGTGCCCAAACAGAGTGCTCTTCTGTCCTTTGGGGGTGTAGTTGGTTTGGGGAATCAGCCCACTTCATACTTAAAGTGAGAATTTTCTTTTGTAGAAGAGAGAGCTTCTCCCCTTTCAGCTTGCTGAGAGAGCTTCCCAGTGTGAATTGAGTGATGCTTCTTCTGAATTTGCAAATGGTTTGAAACAATAGCTCAACAATGCACATGCATTGTCCCCTCTAATCATAACAGGCTGTTAACTATAAAACCTAATTAGGCAGTTCAACAGTTAATAACAACCCATCAGTTAGCAGGAACATCAAGATAACATGTTTGTCCTGCTATCCCAGACTACCTTCCCAAGCACGGTCTGGTACAGAAAGCCCAAATGCTGCTGGCATCTACAATTTCCGTTATACAACTGGTCAAAATAGCAGTGCAAGAACTAATAGAAATAAAATCAATTTAGTGTCAAGATATATTTTGTCAAGTTGAGGATGGTAATGTTTGAGCTTACTAAGTTCAATAGAACTTACATTTATTAATTTTAATACAGACGTCCTGGAACTGAAATTGTTTTGTCTCAAGAAATTGTCCATTTCAAAGACACAAAACAGATTGCACTGTCCCAACCTGGAAATCTTTGGTTTTTCTTCCAATGCAGACACTGTATGACATGTACTATGCCTTTTCCTTTACTTCAGGCTGTTCCTACAATCCTGCATTCTGTTCCAGGAGTTATATGCTCCCCGAGGTTGTGCTCCTTGGATGTCTCCTTGTGATCCGGCTGAACAGGGAACAGGTCTAGTGACACTCACTCCCTAGTATAGTGTCTCGACCTCTCTTCTGACCCTTCTTTTCATCCTGCACTGATTTTACCAGGGTATTTCAGTCCCATTATATGATGAGCTCCCTAAATTTGCCACTGTCTTTAGCTGTTCACATCCATTACATCACCTCATCCGTGCCTTCATAGATGTTGTCACCACTCTTTCTTTGAACATAATTTTGCTCATTTGAATGCACGTGTCCCAGTGCAGCCAATAGCTTCAGCTTGCTGTCTTGGCTGATACCAGTCACCTGCACCTTGGCATGTGTCTGTTAGTGTGTATCAATACTGTTGTATTAGCAAAACCAAATAATGCCCTGCCCTGAGTATGGATCAGTCAATTTCTTCAACACCAGCTGCAAAACACTTGGGATATGCCCTGATCTTCCCTCCCATCCTCTCCCAAGATATACTAGTCTGTTTCTGCTGCTTGAGCATCAGCTAGTTTTGACTGTTTCTTAATATAGTAACTAGTTCTTTTTATATTTCAGATTCTTGTGCAGTCTCCTAATTGGTGTAATTTGTAATTGATTTAATTCATACCATACATACACTGATGCTGTTTTACTATGATTGACATCAGTATGTCTGTATGAAGGATGAAATAGGCCAACCGCGAATGCATAGACCGCGTTTGCTATGGAACTAATTTACAAGTAATGAAGAAATAGGCTTCTTAGACTTGCTAAAACAAGCTGCTATGCTCTTGAGCTGGATGAGAAAGACAGAAATACCAGCAGTGCAGTCACCTGTTTTCTTTAAAACTATTCCTCAGCAAAGGACTTTGTTCTACGGCTTTAAGTACTGTTTGCTTGTGCGTACTTTAAAAAGCTTTGCAAGAATTGGAATGTGAATCTCTGTGCGTTTTCTTAGTCAAGAGGAGGTAGATGTAGTATGAGAAGCTTTCACTGAAGCATAGCTGTGAAAAATTGCACTCTCATTATAATGATCTAGAAAGTGAAATTCCAGCAACTGACTACAGGGAAAGTAAAACGCATTGTGCTGCTTTTAGGATAGGTGGTTACAGAGGGATTAAATATATCAGCCAGTATGTTGTCCATCTTGTTTTGTCTGTGAGAGTTCAAGAAACAACATATAAAAACATAAATCTAAAAGTCAGAGGAAGAATTCAGTGTGGTAAGTAACATTCTTCTAGTCAGTAACAGAGGTGGGTTTCTTAGTGGTGATACAATTTTTTTATTTTTATTTTTTATTTTTCTTAGAGAAAATGAACATAAATTTGGATTTAGGTTCTTTCATCATGAAACCCCAAATTTATGGAATCTGTTGGGATTATCATGGGAGATGCTGAATATACTTGAACTACAGTAAGGGCACAAAACTGGAGTTAACAAGAGCAAAA
Organism: Anser brachyrhynchus; assembly: GCF_964034855.1. NCBI lineage: Eukaryota > Metazoa > Chordata > Aves > Anseriformes > Anatidae > Anser > Anser brachyrhynchus. Next base: position 8,423,594 of record NC_137696.1, on the reverse strand, counting down.
CATTCCAAACACTGATGTCGAGTCTTCCATGTACTTCATACGTCACTGAAGCAATAGTAGCTGGATCTGTGCTCTGTGTTGCAGACCACCACTCCCTGCCCTGGGTTTGCCCAGGGCTAACACTGGCATTGCAGCAGAGGATGGCCCTTAGGATTGGCAATGACCATTGTAGGACAAAGTCTCGATTTTACAAGGTGACTTACTCAGAACATGGTATGGTGGTCTCTGTTCTCTAGACCATTAATTTCCTATTGAGTCATAATCTGTACTATTGACCACCAAATCGCTGAAAACAGTTTTTGCAGTAGCTGAGTTTTATTTTGTTGGTTACTTGTTCTTGCATCTCAATGTCTATTTTCAGTGTAGGAAAAGGTCTCCAGCACAGTATTAGGACCATTTTTGATGCCAGTGCCATCCTTTTATACCATAAAGCAATGATCTTGTTTCAGGTAGTGCAGACATGCTGCTGTGACCAGCTGATGGAGCCATGTAACAAAAGTGGCACAAAGGGAATTTTTTTTTTTCTCTTCCAGCAATCTCCCAAAGGCTTGGAATCACCAGAACGCTTTTGTATTTCCGTAGGTTTAAGCCCTTGAGTGGTCCTATTAACTGTAATGGAGCAGTTCTTGGGTTTAGTGTTAAGCAGGTGCTTATGTGCTTTGTTGTGTCAGGCTGAACTCGGTAACCCTGTGAGAACTCCCTCTGTAGCTCACTGACCCTGTTTATTCTGTCTTTGTTAGTGGAGACTTGATGAGATCACAAATGGAGGTGGCAAGGCTTCAGAATTTACTGTAAAATTATTTCTAGTTTAATTCACGCAAACTGCAACCAATAATTGTAAAGGACAACTCTTGCTATTCATGGAGAGCCCAGAAGTCTTGGGGCAAGAACTTGTTGTCTCTACTAATTCTGATGAATCATGATCTTTCACATCAGGCAAAGTCATTTGTCAGCAAGTTGTGTCCTTACAGATTGTGCCACTGCAGCTGAGATAATGAAGTGTGATGTTCAAGACTTTGTCCTAAAAACAACAACAAAATGCCTTCAGATTGGGTCACTGCTATCAGCTGAAATTTATTGCAGTTGAAAGAAGCTGGGCAGATGTTAAAACACTTGTGCTACCCACGAGCCAGGGGGTTCCTCTGTTTATTTCCTGGCTGCTTGGCACATTCTTGTGACACACAACAAACCCCCATTATGAAGGATTATATGATGAGGCAACAAGCATGTGAAAGATAGCAACCAAATGGTGACTCCCAATTACATGAAAAATTACTATAATCACCCCTGCTGTAACACCCGTCTGTTGGCAAAGTGGTTGATCCCCTTGAAAAGCTTTAGAAGACCCACTGTATTAAATAAAAATCTCAGTTCTGTGTGTAATCATAAAAATTAACACTGTCACTTTAAAAAAATCAAATTGGTGTCCTAAAGGGAAACCTACTAAGCTGTGTAAAGTAGCTATTATGAAAATGTTTAGCCTTTTGAATGTATTTCAGACAGCATTTGTGTTGCCAGATTTGTCAGCCAAAAACTCACTAAGCAGATTTGTCAGTAGCTGAGGCCATAATCTGTAAAACAGACATTGGCATAGAGATTAAAGATCAAGAGAATTATATAGTTTTTGTTACCATATGCCAAGATTCTCCTTCTCTTCTCTTTTTTTTTTTTTTAAAGTTTATTTTGTGCAGGCTGTATCTTAAGGGCTGCTGCTCTTTCTGTTTTGTTGTCTCAAACAGTGGAATTTCCTGTCAGAAAAGGGAAACTGTTTTTATTCACATACTTCAGGCTCTGTGTAGCTGTCACCCTTGTGCATTGCTGAGTTTTATGTAGCAATCAGTTTTGTACCACAATTCTCTTGCTTCATGTATGAAATGCTTGCGTTTCTGTAGGACTACTGCTCTCTCCAGCAGAGGAGCCTGCTTCCCAACCTGTGACCATGTTGTGGGTTGGCCCGCAGGAGCTTCTCTGCTCTGGAGGTAGGCTGGAGAAGCCTGGAATCTTAAAAATAATCCCTGGAGAAGGAGCATCTCATCATATCGCCACCCATTAGGGGGTTACTGCTTGTTGATGGACATCTGCATATTGGGGCACAGCGCTTTGGGGGTAGGATCAGAACAGATTCATGGCACACGTGGTACTTGGACCTCAGCTGCTTTCTGAGGTTTGTACCTGTACAACGGGACAGGCATTGGGTCTTTGGGGTCTTCTTGCTCTGAAATGACAGGCCTTGACTGCTGCGCTCATTGGTATGGTACTGTTGAGGTGGGGCATTCATGTCCCTGGCAAGGTGGGTGTCTTAATTTCTTCATTGAAAAGTGTTTAATGTAGAGAAGCTTCAAGAAAGCCAAAGGAAAAATGGGGAGATGACTTCTGAAAACTTTAATAAGGGTAAACTTTACTAGAGCTCTTGAATGGAAAGTACACAGGCAGCAAGTACTGCCGGGATGGTTCCATTTAAGTTAGCATCAGAGAAAGATAAACAGAGCAACACATGCTCAGAGGTACTGCTTGTAAGGAAACAATCTGCTGTGTCTTCTGCGTGTGGGTTTTGGTTGTGCCTTAAACGGTTTTAGTACCACCATGCTTTACTTCCATAGCTTAAAAGAACATATATGGATAATTAAAGGAATAATTTTCCTAAATCACAAAATCAGTTGTCTTTGTAGTGTCTGCACCCTTGACTGTTTTGGTGTTCCAACAGAGTGGGACAGTTTTTAACCCAACATCTTCCCATCCCAACAGCTTGAAAAACACAGCTGCAGCCTCTTACTGCAGCTCTGCAAGCAGGCAGTGCCCTGCCACACAGCAAACAAGCACCAGCTGCATTTCTGCTTGACCAAAACATCAGGATCTGTCTTCGAGGTGTTTGTTACCACTTTGTAAAGGTTAGAAAAAAACACTGAACCCTACGTGGTAAGGTAAGTTAACCCTCACCTGAGGAATAGTTTGAATCCCTGTTTCCTCTTTCTGTGGCGTCACAGACCTTCCCACATAACAGAGCTGCACTCTGTAGGAGGTCTAGATCTTACAGGCTCTTGGCAGGTCACCACATATAAAGTATAAACTGTTTACACTGAAGCATGGCACAAAATGAAGTGTGTAAGATGGTTTATGATATTGCCTTTACCCAGAAGCCTAGTGGTTTCTGAAAGAGAATCTATGCTTTCTTACCAGTCTTTGGGCATCAACTTTCTGCTCCATTCTGGTGAGTTGACCACGACAGCAAGAAGTTCACTGTTGCTTTACTTCTTGCTGACCTTGCTGGTACCATAGGTTGGTCTTGCTGCTGCTGTTACTGCTGTGGCTGTAGAAAGGTGTGTACATCTTGGAGGCAGGGTGGCCCAGCCTTCACTGGATGGAGGAGGGTGGCAAAGTGTGAGAGGGTTTCCACCTGGTGCCTCTGGTTGCTCGCTGAGGCTTTCCCTGCACCGTGCAGGGTGCTGCTGAGTGCTGCTGTTTGTGTGTTTGTGCTGTTTCATGCAGTCATAATACTCGTGAACATTTCTGCTTAGGTTGGTCTTGAAGATATGCTCCGTGTATGCCGTTACTACTGTGTGATTTATTGTTGGACGTGCTGCAGTCCTGGAGGCCAACAGAAAAATCACTGTTTTGTGCAAAAAGCTGCCTTTGTTTGGAGCCTTTACGTGGATGTGAGGGCCCACAGGCTGCTCCAGCGGGTCCAGCTGACACCCACGCTGCATGTGTGGTCTGGGCTCTGCATGGCTGTGGAGGGAGCAGGGCCATGGCCTTGCATTTCTGCTGCTGTAGGATCTCTGAATCCTTCCTGAGCTCATCTCCTCTTTGGAGGTGGTGGCCTGGCAGTGTTTGCACATGGTGCGTTTCTTCTAGTGCTGCAGAATGGCCTTCTGTTGTGTGTATTCCGCCTGCAAAAAAAAGGTATTTCTAATGTAAGCACAACCCTGGAGGCCTTTCAAAGGGCAGACACCACACTGAGCTTGGATCCTTTGAATCCCCACAGAAAAGAGTAGGCAGAGTGCATCACAAGTATTAAAATAGTAAGATAGAAAACTTCAAAGTTAGTGTAGTGACTTGTTCTGGAGTATGAAGTGCTGAGTTCTCTTTTAAAAACCTTTAATCAGTACAGTGCTCATCACACAGATGTTAGCAGCAGTGCTAGAGCTCTCTAATTGTAATTTAAGTTATCCCTGCCTAAGGGCTTGCAATTAAATTATTAGACTGTTGCAGTGAGTCTATGGATCCTGGTTGCACCTTGCAAGGGGGTATTTTCTGGTATGATGAGAAACAGTGGTTTCTCCTGGGAAGCAAATGTACCATTATGCACTTATTAGGTCCTTGATTAGATCCACTACTGATTAAACAGACTTTGTGAGAGAAAATATTACAGTAGTTTCCGTTAGCTTCCCAAAGCCATTGTGTGATGGAGATGAAAACAAACCAAGCCTAATGGTAGCCACTAACTTCTGTGTTCAATTTAAAACTTGCTCTTTTCAAACGGGTCACACTCTTAACCCTGAACTTATGATGGAAAAAAATGTTGGGAATTGGTACAGCTGCATAGAAATTCGTAAATACGTGCGTATTAAATACACATGGCATGCAAACATGTGGTAAACACTTATGCAAGCAAGCTGTATATATACGTACACACCACACACCCCCATTTGTATGCGTGTTGATTCTGGAAACACAGATACACATTTATTCCAAAAGAGCTATGTTTTCATTTCACTAAACATCTTACTGTATTTGTGTTCTTCAGAATTTCATTTCTGGTTATGGCCTGGGAGAGTCTGGAGACTCTTTATATCTCTCTTGTCACTAGGCTTAAAAATGTCTAATGAAGAAATACAGAAGCATGTTTTATCAGAATGCAGACAGTTAGTGAATCAGTTGTTACATTATTACTTTGCATTGGTGTGTCATCTTTTACAGTAAGTGCCTGCCTGTGTAATTATTTTAAATTCACCTTTGGGTTTTTAAAACTTTTGAAAACAAATACAGCTGTAGATCATTTTACTGAGCTGTAAAATGAGGATGAATGTTTAGTTTTGCATTAAAACTTCTGATAGGTAAACTCTTTTTGACTTTTCCTTTGGATATTGTTATTTGAATCAAGTTTGTTTCCCATTCATTTTATTTTTGTTAATAAGTCCAAGAATCCTCAGTTGCACTGTACTTAGCCTTTGCTTACTGAGGAAGGTACCAAGAATGTAAGGGGATGCGATACCTTATAAATTGCCCTGCAATGCTCAGCTTTGACTCTCTGCTCCAAATTCATCCCTTCAGTTCAATTTCCGTGAAATCAGTTGAGTTAAACCAAGGTTAGTTGTTGCCCTCAGACATTTGAGAGAAGAAGAACTTCATCAGGAAATGCATCCTTGCAAGCTGTGTGTTATGTGTCACACTTCAGACCCAGTGCTTTGCCAAAATCAGGGTCCAACTGAGAGCGTGCCAGAAGCATAAGAACTATTCTTTAAGGAATTTAAAAAGAAGCAGATTGTAGCAACTCTCTTCTATGGCACAGGAAAAAGTCCTGCAAAGATTTCAACAATTATTACTAATTTTTCAAGCGTTGACAATGTGCTCAGTATGTTCAGAACATGTGTTGCTCCAGACTGAGCCAAGCACGAGGCCTCTAAGATCAGAAAGTAGCATTTCCTTTCTGATCCTTCATAGCAGCACTCTGCCCACGATTCAGAGCGCGGATCTCGCAGCCCTGAGAGCAGTCTGTGAGTAATACAGCATGCTGGCCTTGCTACGATTCAAGCCCTCTCTCTTCCATCACTGCTTCTTAATGAACATTGGGCTTGGTAATATCTGTAACTGCTTGATCAAACTTCTGCAAAGGGGCTTATCCAGCCAACCAGCCGTGCAGCGCAATCCTTAATTATACCTGGATAGCACTTCTCAGGTGTCAGTAGCTATATAGGTACTAACTATTCTGTTTTTGTTGTCCAAGACATAATTGTTTTTCTCCATCTCCCCTGAAAATAAAGAAGCTTTGGATGTCTCAGGTCTTAATAATTCTGAGTCACCAAAGGCAGAAGGGACCTGGATTTCTTTTCTTTGATTTGGACAACAATTTCTTTTCTTTTGGTTTTAAGACATACTGAAGTATCTAAATGTGCTCTGGCTTAGTCATTCTTTTTCTAAAGATCTTCTGTGTCTACTAGGAAAAGTAAATATATCATCTGTCAATGTCCTTTGCAAGCACATAATTTAAGTCCATTAGAAAATTGTTCACAATTGTTATTTGAGTGGTTTTCACATTGTTATCCTAATTAAATTGTATTATTCCAACATTTCTAGCCACAGACCTTTTAGCTTGTAAACTGAATGAATTTTATTAAGGTAATAGTAGTCTTGAAATTGTGGCACTAAAATTAATACTTTACAGACAGTTGAATGGATTTTTACTACTTCGCACAGTAGAATTTGCTATAGCAGGCACAACCGACCCCATGATTGTTAAAAGTGAGGAATATTTTTTGTCGTAACTGTTTGCTGGCACCCTCATAACTTACCCAAACATTTATCTCCTGAGCTGAAATTTTCTAGGCTCTTAAAAAACAGCCAAATGCAACAAAAACCAATATGCCTTGAACTCAATGTAGCCCTGCCAATTATAGCTGTAAGGAACAATAATTCAGTTTAAGAAACTTATAATGCACTTTTGCTATTGTGAATTTAGTCTCAGGAAATTGAGAGATGATTGCCTTAATGTTTACACTGGATACAATTTGCGAAGTAGTGTCCTGTGCTCTGTTTGTCACTATAGGCACTCCTTTGAATGTCAGCGGGTTCTGTTTGCACAGAATCGTGTCCGTGTATGCAAGCAGGTGTAAGCACAGATGCAAAGCCTGAATCACTGTGGGTGTTCTCTTGCTTCCTCTGTGCCGTTAGCTTCACTATCTCTCACTGTGTCATCGCTTGCATCAATCACGCGGTATAATTTTTAGGAAGGAAAGTAGGAAAGAAATTTAGATTTTTCCATTCTCTCATTGCTGTGGGCTTGGTGTTAACTGGGGTGAGTCCATTGGCAGCACACAGGCTCTGTGGAACACGAGCACGACTTTGCCATCACGGGTACTGGATAAGGCAGTATTTGGCTTGGGATTTTACATGTGATTTTTCTGCTGATGTGAATGCATTTTGAGTTTGCTGCACATTTGCAAGTAGCACTGGTACCACACAGTGAAACATGGGGTTCGGACACATGCACGAGAGAGAGCCTGCGACTCCTGGGAGCTTAGGTTGGTGTGAAAGGCGGGCTGCAGTTCAGTCTGACAATGTATATTGCTAAGGGGATGCCTCACCAGAGCTTCACCAAGGAACACTTGGGGGAATTGACATTTATAGGTTATACTAATAAGGCCTGCTAGGACCTCATGGAAAAATGTCCTGTAGAGTGAAAATGCTGTTAGAAAACAGACAAGATTTCCGATGGGGGGAGGTGAACATGAATATTGTATCATCATTTCAAAGGATCTGTCTGTACCATCACAGTCTTTTTTGGATGAAGAATATATTTCATGTTAGAAAACAAGCAGAATTTGGAATAATGTTCATCTCAGATGTCTTTTTCCATAATTTTCCATGATAGACATTTTCAGGAAATAGTTCATGAATTTAAATTGTTCGTACTTTGGGAATTCAAAACCACTTAACTTTGGCCATAGATTTTAAAGAAAATAATTATGTATTTTTTGCTATACATAATGCTAGAAAATTATACTGCTCCTTCTTTTGACAGAATATGTAGGTAAGGAGAGTCTGAAATAGCCTGTTTTAATAGTTGTATGCTGGCTAAACTACTGGAAGGAAATGGGGAGCAAAAGTCTTTTTTTTTTTTTTTTAATGTTTCAAAACACTTCCCTTTTTGGTGCATTTTTTTAAACTGAAAATCTTAACTTTGGTCCATTCTATATTTGTTTTTCTCTTCCAGTTGTGTCCTCACTGCTCAATTGTCTTCAGAATAATTGAGTAGATTTTCTTATTTGAAGACTGTTTTTCTTGACTGAAACAGAGTAATTTTATTAATGCTTTTTTCTTTTTAATCCCAACATGGCTTAAGGTGTTAATAAGCTCTTATCTAAAGTCTAGGAGCAATCATATTTTTAAATTAATTTTATAAAGTATAATGGACCAGAAGGAGGAAGAAGCAGGTCAATGTGGTGAACTGGCTTGTTTAGGGGAATCATTTATCTGATACAGAGTGTGGCCTTGAGAATGCTGCTGGACGTTGTGAGACGAGGCCAAATTATCTCAGTGGCAGGAAAATAAAATCTCTTGTTGAATGTCCTTGCGAAAGTTGGAATTAAATTCCAGTGCTAGGCTTCTGGCGTGCGCTTCTGGCCTGTGGCTTGCAAAAAGCTTGCTGGTGTTCTGTCCATCAGAAATTCGTTTTGCATCGTAACAAAGATTTGCATGTGGTTATGCTGAAATGCCACTGAAAGTATTATTTAAGTGTGCTTTGTTCTGTTTAGCCAATTTTGAGATAAATTTCTGTGTGTCACAGAATCACAGAATCATCTAGGTTGGAAGAGACCTCCAAGATCACCGAGTCCAACCTCTGACCTAACGCTAACAAGCCCTCCACTAAACCATATCACTAAGCTCAACATCTAAATGTCTTTTAAAGACCTCCAGGGACGGTGACTCAACCACTTCCCTGGGCAGCCTATCCCAATGCCTAACAACCCTTTTGGTAAAGAAGTTCTTCCTAATATCCAACCTAAACCTCCCCTGGTGCAACTTTAGCCCATTCCCCCTCGTCCTGTCACCAGGCACGTGGGAGAACAGACCAACCCCCACCTCGCTACAGCCTCCTTTAAGGTACCTGTAGAGAGCGATGAGGTCGCCCCTGAGCCTCCTCTTCTCCAGGCTGAACAACCCCAGCTCCCTCAGCGGCTCCTCGTAAGACTTGTTCTCCAGACTCCTCACCAGCTTCGTTGCCCTTCTCTGGACTCGCTCGAGCACCTCGATGTCCTTCTTGTAGCGAGGGGCCCAAAACTGAACACAGTACTCGAGGTGCGGCCTTACCAGAGCCGAGTACAGGGGGCCAATCACTTCCCTAGCCCTGCTGGCCGCACCGTTTCTTATGCAAGCCAGGATGCTGTTGGCCTTCTTGGCCACCTGAGCACACTGCTGGCTCATATTCAGCTGACTATCAACCCCCAGGTCCTTCTCTGCCAGACAGCTTTCTAACCACTCATCTCCCAGCCTGTAGCGCTGCTTGGGGTTGTTGTAGATTGTTCAGTAAGTTACAGCTGGAAAGAATGGTGTCGTTTAACATGGAGCCCAAATGAAGTGTGCTAAAGTGATTTCCATTACCCAGACATGACATGGTCTGAGAAATGTTGAATCCTGTCATCTCTGTCATCTGTTGTTCAGGTTTTCACTGGAAAGGATGGTGTTTCCAACATACTTTTCCATGCTGAACTTACTGTCTTTTGCTCTTTTAAAGTCCTTAGCACGCTGACTTATACCCTTGGACATATGGAAGAAGAACCACAAGCTGGAAATTCCTTGGAGATGAGGGAGTGAACAAACGCCCACTCCATTCAGGGCTACTGCTCCAGTTGCCTGGTCTGTAAGAATAGCATCATAAAGATGTTTCCCTAACCTCCCTTTCCAACCGAATTAAAAACAATAATGAATGGTGAACGTTTTAATTGGTCTATTAATTTACCGCCAAATTTCAGTGAGTGGCTGAAGCTCTTTGCGCTGTTGCTTAGACTTGCTGGTGAACTCTGAATTATCAGTAATACTGAGAAGTGGCGATAAATTCATTTATGCTGATAACTCCAAATCCTTGAATTCACCACTGCCTCAGTCTGTTGAGACTGGTATATAATGAAGCCTCTTGGGCAAAAGGGCAGGTGAGGTGCCCTGCTGCCCTTCACATTTGGATGTGGAAGATTTTGCCTATTGTTCCTCAGTATTTGTCTACCTGAGTTAACATTTCTCAAAGCACAGCAGAGAAACCTGTGCCCAGCCCCACAGTGCTCTGGGTAGATAGTTTATATTCCTTTGTTATAGCTCTACCCTAATATCAAGGCACGGAAGTAGAGGTACTGTGAATTTTACACTCTGTTGCCCCAAGATGGGCTCTCAAATATTTCCTTTTTCTTGGACAAGTAAAGAACTTTGCCTCTGAACCCACTAGACATCTGGGGCAGGCTACCCATGGAAGAAAGGAGAGCAGGGGCAGGCATGAAGATAAGGCCATGCCATGAAAGCAAGGGAGCAGGGCCCTCAGTCAGCAACACAGTAGTCAAGCTCTTTCTTCCCTATGTCCCCTGGGACTATTCATAGCCCTAGAAATACCGAGGAATTACGGGAAGGGCTGAGGTTTTGGAACTGATCATGCTTTAGGCATAAGGACTGCACCAACTAGCTGCTCAGCCAGGTCCTGGCACTACCCAAGGGCATCTTGTGAAAGTCCAAATCCATGACAGTGTCCTGCACGCAAATAATGCTTCCAAACACCTCAGCTAGGCATGAATTTCCCAACTTTGATTTTTCAAACAATCACTGCACGCTTCTCTGGGGGATGATGGTAAGAGCACAATCTCACTACAGGCAACCTCTGTTTTTTTGGTAAGATCTTTTTTTAAATCAATTTACATTTTTGTCTGATTATCTTTATATAAGGAAGACTTTCACTAAAGCTTCCTAGGGCCCTAAGTCTTCTACTATATAACCCCAAATTAAAACATCCTTCAGGTAGACTGCAATTTCTATTATTCGTTAAAAAGCATATTTCCTGATGACGTGTTGTAGGTGCAGAACATGATTTAAGATGGCGGTCTATGAAGAAAAGTGTCTTGTGGGAGTACTGAATGCAGAGAAATAGATCCATGCTTTTTCTGAGCCCACTTCTCAGAAATTTGTAAGGGCATTTTTGTAGTATGGAGGCATGTGGCATCAGCCTTATCACCAACATTCCTCTGCTTGGTGGTGGATGAAAGTAACTTACGTTTTTGCTGATGCACACACATACATGCTAACAAATATTTGAATTTCCTCTGGTATAGGCAGAAGTAGAGAGCTTTGTTTGGTCCTTCTGGGGTAAAAATAAATGCATCTGCTCTCTTGGTCTTTGGTATTGCAGATTTCCCTAGTAATTTGCAGCTCCTGATGGAGAACAGGAACTTCCCCAGCTGTATGAATTATGCCCCAGCAGCACTTATTACTTCATGAGAGCTTCTTGTTACTTGATGAGAGCTTCATCTAAGCTAGTGGCGTAGACTTAGTGTGCTAAGTCTATGTTTGTTCAGTCAATGGCTCATTAATGCTTCTCTACTGGACAAATCCATTGCCTCTAAAGTTTAGGTGTTGTCTTGCTTGATTTTGAGTTACTCCTCTCTTTTCTTGTAGTAATTAGGAGTCTCAAGCAAGCGTTCAGGGTTGGATGAGTGTCCATGCTCCTTAAGTTTTTAGCCTGGATTGGCAACTTGTCTTGCTGGACAGGTTCTCCCCGTTCAGCCAAAGCCTGTTTTAGGCTTTCTTCAGCCTTTTCTATCCTCTAAGATGTGCAGTTTTGTCACCTGTCTTTTGCATGTTTGTTTTCCTATTAGGACTGTGGTATTTCTTCAGATCTGGTAATTCTGTTTTACAGCCTTCACCTTTCCTTTATGAAAAAAAAAATATTCTTCAGAATTTGTGTTCTGAAAAAGATGTGTGTGTGTGTGTGTTTTCCCAACTTTTCTTGAAAATGTCAGCTTTTGCAGCTGTCCCAATCTACTGTGTCAGTGTATGTGCACATACACAGTTTAAAGTTTTTTACTCTTGGTACCGGATGGTCTTCAGGATTCAGACTGAAGCCACAACAACATGGTAAGGATGCACATACTTTAGCATCCCATTCGGACTCCTTTACTGTTATGTTATACAACATTATATGCTCACATTTTCCTGTGGGATTGAAATCAAAATTGAGCCTCAGTTCATGATATCAGAATAAGAGCAAGCTCTCTACGCATCTTCCATCTCAATTATGCATTCATTAATTTTACCCTTGGCTTCTTGTTTTAATTTCTTTGACTTTCTTCATACTTTTTTCATATTTTCTACAGATTCCACTGACCTTTAAATATGCCAGTTTCATTTTACTGTAATCTGAGTTTTGTTTTTAGACCCAATAATTTTCTTCTAACTGTTAATTCTTCTTGATAAACTCTATTTTTCTTGAAGCAATAATGTTGCATATCAGTGGATTAATTTTTCTTTACAAGTTTGGTGCAAAACGAAAAAAAAAACAAAAAACAAGAGCCTCCCCTCACCCCTACCATCCCACAGTTCTTGTGATATTTCCCTAACATTCTCCATGATTACAAAATGCTAAATTTTGCCTGCTGAACTTTAGAAACCACTGCTAAACACTGGAAGAAAAATTATAATTCCTTTTTTCACTTATTTATTTATTTTTAAATCAGTGGAGTCTATATAATGTGAATGTGGCATTCGCCTGAATAATGATTTGTTCTCCAGTTCCATCTGCATATCTGATTTAATTATTCTCATAAGAAGGGAAGGCAAAGGAGATATTATCTTAACAAGTGAAGTTTTAACTTGCACAAGAAGTGTTTTCCCCTCGCTGCCCTTTAAATAACTCTTTCGTATCCCCTGATGCACAGCAGGGGGAATGGCTTTTGCCATCCTGTGGCAAAATGTGTCTGTACTCCTGTGTATGGAAAAGTGGTCCATGTGTGAATTAGCTTGAGTTGTATTGTGTTTCTTATACTAATATAATATTGTTCTAGTGCTTGCCCCTGATTAAAGAAATACATAAATAAATAATTTATAATTTAATTAATAAGGTATAATATGCAAAGCACAGTAATTTCAAACAGCTTGTAATGTCTCTAATGTACTTTCAATTTTTTATTTTACATAAGGGCTATATTCATTATGTGGTTATGATAAACATACTAATGAATTTTATTACAGGAACAAATTTAAACATGTAAATGAGATCAAATAGTATTAAAATGCAAACGATGGTGAAACTTATTACAAACTAACCTTGCCAACATACATGGAGAGATGTTACAAAAAGGACTGCAGGAAGTTGCATACTTGATAGAAAGTCAGCCCAGTCATCTTACAAAGTCACTGAACAGAACAATTTGTGAACTCTTCATTTTCAGTATTGAATAATGTCTCTTGAACAAAAAAAAAAGTTAACTAAAACCCTGGGTGTACACGTAACTTTGGATGACAATTAAAATCCCTTTTCTTGTTCCAGTGAACAGTAATCTGTGCATAATTACATTCAAATGAGATATTAGCATTTTTTGTGCTTACTCTTTGTTAATTGCAGAGTTCACTCACCATGGTGATGCTTTTGATAGAATCAAGCAACCTTATTGACCTGATGCTGCAAGGCATGTTTGGAAATTCTGCTGTATTCTTCATTTTTTTTTTTATTTTGGCATTTTGAGGAGTCCTGCTGCTTTTATTACATTCCTGACACTTTTGTTAATAAATCATTGCAAAGTTAATGAAAATTGCATTCAGGCATATCCAAAATAATTGTGTCCTTTGTCATGCTAATAAATTGAAAGATGTTGATCCAATGGGTGAATGCATGCCCATTATGGTGAAGTTTGTGATATGTGTGCCTGTTGCGCTTGTAGTCTCTGGCTTGGCATATCGTTCCTGTAGAAATGCGTATGAGGAAAACTAAAGTCAATATGTTTTATTTCAAAAGTTATGCAAGCTGCCTCTTAATTATGTTGGAAAGAGGGCAAGGATTGAAATGTTTATATTAAGATGTGCAGTTATTGTGTTATCTGCAGGAATCAGCAACTGCCTTACACCAGAATATATTCTATGATGAAAACAATTAAATGTCTTTTTCTTCCTGCCTTCTGAACTTTCATGCTTATTAAACCCAGATGATAGAAGATTAAAAAAATTAAACCTTGCTTTCATACAAAGCTGTGGTGCATAGGAAGGGAAATAATGTGACAGTTGTGCATGTTTTTTTGGAGAGGAGGGAGGTGGTAATTTTTATTTTACTCTCCATTCCAGATAAAAGCTGAAACAGTAAAATGCAGGTGAGATTAAATTCTACATTTGATTTCATTGTATTTTCAGTCGTTACTTCAGCTGCTTAATATCAGTTATAAGTACCACATCGCTAAAAATTGGTTTAGATTTTTGGTGCAGGATATTTCTTTTCTATCTTGTAGCCTAACTGAAAAATAGGGTGAAGACAAATGTTAGGGAAATGTTTAGCTGGAAAAAATCATATTTCATGATAAAATGAGTAAAAGAATATTAATACCCTAAAAACCATAGGTAATTTTAGCCAAGAGTACTTAATTTATGCACTGGCCCATCATGCTGGGTTTAGGTGGGTATTTATTCTGCTACTCAATCAAATCGTGTAGTTTCCATAACAACTGCCACATCAGATGTCACATGTACTATGCTGTTTGAATTAGTGGATGTTTAAACGATGTGTTTTTGTTGTGTTGTTTGAATGTGTATTTCTCCTGTTTAAAAGAATGGTATATTACTATAGGTAGCTATCACATTTTTTTTTTAAAAAATAACCATTTAATGCTTAGTCAATCATAATAAGGAAGGGTATTTATTGTTTTAGAAAATCTGCAAAAATAAAAGATTTAAAATTTTCAACTCTTTAATTGGTACTTACTCTTACGGTACAGCAAACTCCTTTATACGCAGGAAGCTCGCTGACTTCAGTGGAGGTATGCACATTATAATGAGGGTGAAAAACAGCTAAGAAAAGGTTTTGGGAACTTCGAAGATGTCTTTCAAAATGAGCTTGGAAAAGTGGTATGTGTAACAGTATTGGCACTGTCCCTGGAGAATTAGCGCTTAGGTAAAATCTATGACTTCTGAAAGTTGAAAAGAATCATTCCCTGAGAGCCACAGTCGCCCATGGTGTGATTTCTCCTCTGAAGCATTTGATGAAACATTTGGCCAATGATGAAGACTGGAGGTGGAATTAAGTGACATGGTTGTCTGCTACAGTTCTAGAGGTGTGTTACAGAGCTCTGTGTTTGTAGAAATGCCATTTACTACATTTGCAGCGCTTCTATAAATCTTAGAAACATGAAATTATTAGACAATCAAAACAGCATGGTGAAGAAGCACAGTTTCAAAACAGGATGAAGGAATATCTCATTGCTCCTATTTATTTTTGAACACTTTTTTTTTTTCTGTAAGACAAAAATGAATAGGCTCTTTCCCTTCTAAATAGCCTCTATAAAGTTACCTATTGACTAGAAATAACTGTGTGCATATCAGGGTATTGACCAGGTTGGATCACCTGCCAAAATTAGACTGGGGCTCACGGGGTTAGATCTGTGAAGGGCAATTTACAAATCTTAACTTTCCCACCTTGAGTCCTTGCAAGTCACCGGAGTGAAGAGTAGCTTGATTCGAAGGGTACAGGTATTTCCCCTGCTTCAGTGCGTGTGTCAGGGCAAACTCTTCCCTTCTCCCAGCCCCGGAGGAGTTGCCTGGCACATTGTTGCCGAGCTCCATCCCTGCTTTGTACACACTGGCACAGGATGTTGAATTAGTACTGCAAGACTCACCACTCTCACCTCCTCACAGCAATTCTGTGTGATCCTGACCTAACTACAGGGTCCCGGTGACAGCACAAGGTAAAACAATATGCCAGCCCTGACTGTGGTAGCTTGATTCCTAGGCAGAGTTTCACCATGGTGATACTTGCTGAAAAACAGCAAATCCCTGCCATTTATGCTTTTAAATTAATGCTAACACTTGAGCAGATAGTGCTGTGATGTGTATCCTGAGTGCTCACTGAGTCTGAATGACACGACAGTAAAATCCTAACCAAAGTACAAAAAGGTTACTGCAATTCTCTTATAGCTGGAGGCTGACCAGTTTTCTTGAGTTCCTCCTTGTTTCTTCTGTTGCTCTTGTATTTGTGCAATTCTCATCACAAAGCTGCTAGTGGCTGTTTTATGGTGGCTGAATTGTTAGCACCATTATTTGTACTTCATCTCAGGGATCCAGAGAAGTGTGTGCTTGGTGCCAGCTTTTCTTTTTTTTTTTTTCTTCCCACTCCTGTTGGTTCATGTGGGTTGCTTCACCCTTGCTTACAAGCCTGCCCACCAATGTGTGTTATGCTGATATGGTGCACAGCAGGAGCTGAAGGGGCTGACAGGGCTGTAAGTATATTTATGTCGAATGCATTTCTGTGCAGTAACCTTATCCCATAAGAGTCTTTTTTATAAACACAAGACCTTTTCAAAAATATTTTTATACAAGAAAATGTGGATTTGTGAAAGTAAGATAGAGCATAGTTAAGTTGCCTCTAGTGTGTACAGTTGCCAAACTGCAAAGTTTTTTTTTTTTTTTTTTTTTTGCATGGTCATATTGCATATATCATCATATGTATAATGTTTATATCACATTAGAAAAGTTTATAGTTTTTTACAAAGTACTTATATTATAACCCCTAGTTTTCTAATGCAGAACTTGTTGCAACTTTTATCCTGGAGGCAGAATTCTGGTGCTAAATGCTTAGCCAAGCCAAAATAAAAAATCGAGCAAATAAAGGCCTTTCCTCTTTTGGGGTCAAGAATTAGAGAGGTTGAAAAAATTTTGCTCAATATTTTTTAAATAGACCAACATGAAAAAATGGTTGAATTCAGTATTTAAAGTATAACATAGATGATATTCCCTTTGAAAGCTGTTGTGGACAATACCTGTTGCTCACTTTGAGGAAAACAAAATGTTTTCAGGTAATACAATTACTATCTCTTTTTGGGGTAAGTTAGCATAGGTTTACCTTCAGTCAAGCTAAGCTAATTCAAGGACTCAAAAAGCTCTGCTCACTTTTCTTAATAGAGAATCTTATCTTAAAGATGGAAAATGAACATGATTAATCCAGGAAAAATCTGTCCTCAGAACAGTTGCTAATGAGCCTTTTGGGGCTGATAATGACTTACTCTGACTTGGTACTGAAATCCCAGTTTCTCTAATGCATATTCCAACATGTACAAGTATTGGTTTACTTCAAATTTAACAACCCAAGGGTTGACTCAGCCCATCTTGTCCAAATGAACATCCGTCTGGGCTTGGAGCAAGCGATGTCAGCAGTACAAAGGGAATCCTCTTGCAAGGCTAGGGAAGGGGCCGACAAGAAGAGGCTCCTTTCCGAGGCATTTGGGGACTCTTATGGGAAAGGCACTGAAGCTCTGTCCTCACTTGTCAAGGTTGCTGAGTCTTGCTGATGAGCCTAAACCTAGTCAGATGGTATCAGCACCTCCTGCTGGGAGCTTTCACAGCAGGGGTGGGTTGGGTCAGGAGAAAGGAGACCTGAAGAACAACAAACTTTTGAGCAAGAGACAGCAGTGTTTTTTTTGTTTTTGTTTTTTCTCAATGGCAGAAGAAAACAAGAAGCCGCCAGGCTGCGCTGAAAACAGAGTCTGAGCCAACAGAACAATTTTATTGTTTGGGAACAGAACATCAACAAATGTAAATGGTTGCCACCTTGTATGGGTGAGTCATGTGCTCTTGGTTCTAACTGTGAACAAAGTCAAAAATAAATTGGTTTTGGCAGTCAGAGGAAGCAAGGGACAATTCATTGTAACTTAAGAAGTGTAGCATACAGTGCACGTTTCTTTTGTTGTTCATCATATATACAGTGGCTCACACAAACAATTTGGTTTTAAGGGATCCCCCCCAATTTATTTTAAGTGTAGGGTCTCTCTGCTACACCAAGTCCAGGAATCCTAACTTATCTTTTCTCTCAGCTCCTGTTAGTTGAGCTGAGTTGATCTGAACTTAGTGTGCTAAAGCACACTGAATGATTTCAGTACGTCTGACAAGGCCTGGCCAAGTTTTTCTTGTAATGTGTTGTTGGATCATTTACCTTAGCCACGTGATACAACTTAAAAGAATGTCTTCTGCAAACAAGCTTTTAGAAAAAAAGCAAATGCCCAGACCTCAAGGCAGCTGCAGATCATCCCCTTGGCACTTGGATTCTTTTGAGCAATTGCTTGTTTCAGATGCCCAAGATTGCTTTCAGCCCTTGTGCAAGTCTCTGCTTTTTATCAACATGCAAGAGTTTTCTACTCAGTGAAGTGATGTTTCTGTTGACCATTACTCAGAAAGAAAAAATGGTGAAAGTGAGGGTTTAGTCCTTACTTTGTAGGGAATCAAAAGAAAAGGAACTGTTTTATAGTAGATTCAGTAATTACGTTAGCTATTTAAGAGCATCTTACAATTCCGTCCAAATCTCTCTATTAAAAAAAGAAGCCATGTTGCACTTGGAGGGAGTCCAAGACTATCATAAAAATAATCAAAATATATCTCATTTATTTTAGAATTCAATGGGTAGCACCAATAAATAACTCCACCAAATCTTTATCACTGTATATTTAGAAGAGTATGGTAGCCGAGTTGCTTCTCAAGTAAGTATGTCTTATCCCCATCCATGCTGGTGCACATTTTGTGTGGTCTGGGTGTACAAGGCAGTGTCTATTGAAAATTTTGTGCTGGAGTGCTTCCGTAACAGAAATTCCTACTGATTTTGGTGGATATTTTGTGAATGGCTATACCCCAAAGAACTGTAACTTTTCAGACTTTAGAAGATATTTTTTGTTTTGTACGAGGAATTCTAAAATTTATGAGAAAAGGCAATTGATTTCTTCAAATGTAGAAATCATATTCTTAAGTAAAATTAATTAGCATTTTGTACATCTAAAAAAAGATACTACCTCACCCTACAGACCTTTTTTCCTAAACACATCTCTGCAGAAATTTATACCAGTGTATGCCTATCTTTTCTAGTAAAGTCCTTCCATGTAACACAGCAGTTCGATGTTATTTCTAAGCTGTAATTCCTTATTTTCTTGAGATGTCTTGATGAAGTATGTTGCTGTGAAACTCTGGATCCTAGCTCATATGACTGTAGTCAAAGGCCACATCACCTTATTATCCAGTTCTTACCAGAAAAAAAAATCAGTGAAAGGCAGAAATCAGTTGTGGAGTGGTAGGATTCATTGGGATCAACACTTCTGAAGAAAAATATGTTTAGGCCTTGAATATCCTTTGCTAGGTTGACTTGTTGGAACTGGATATTTGTGTTTCTATTTTCATCTTTATTTTGTGCTGTCCCATGAATATAGGAGGGAAGAGATTTCTTATTATTTTCCATCAGCCCCTTCCCCACACTCTCAGACTTTTGTGAGCGTGGGTAGGAAGTTGGAAGCTTGCAGTTTTTAGCCCAAAAGAACAAAGTTGGTGCACCCCAATGAGGCACAGAGCTGCTGACTCCTTGCGGGGGGCTGTGATTTCTCTATGGGTGTGGATGCACAGAAAGGTGACGGACTGCCAGCCTGGCTGCTCTGGGCTGGGAAGCAAAGCGCCTGTGGAGCGGTACCCCAGGGCACTGACAACTTTTCGTTTTAGAATTAGCCATGGCATCAGTTTCTCCCACCGGAGGGCATGGTAGAGGACTCCTGATCTGTTGCAAACTAGTAGCAACACTAAACTGTAATTTCTGTGTAATTTCATGCTGTTACATGATAACTTTAAACCCTGCTTGCTGTTGAAAGTTCTGTAATTGCACAGTTGTTTCAGCGAGGTTCTAAAGCTGTTACGGGAGTGCTGCCGTTTTATGGGTCACCTGCAATAACCCTGATGTTATTCTACATATCCTGGTACGTGCAAATTACAACAGTTGCACGTTATTTTTATTCTCATTGTTGTGTAGTTTGTGCCATGTACTATAAAGCTTTACAAGTGTACTTCAGAAGTTACACAGGAAAAAAAAAAGATTTTTTTTTTTTTTGAGCAGGCATCTTTTCTGGTTCTCTTTCAGTTTTGATTTGTCTCTGATCAGCATATTAATATCTGTAATTAAAACATGAAAGATCATAAACCATATTCCAAAGGTTAGTTACATAAATTTTAACATTTCCATATATTCTCTTGATGTTACTGAAGTTCATGCAGTTATATTATGCACTCTGACATCCATGTCATGTCATGTTTGCTCAACTGTTTTACTACTAGTCAAAACTAAGTTTTTTTTTTTTCAGTTCTCTCTGCAGGGTCAGCCCAGCTTAAAGAAAATGAAGCTGTCTGCTATCAGCTTATACATCATCACCAACAATAAACATGCCAAGTTCAGAACCTGTATTTTGTTATCTGACTATTGTTGATAGCAGAAAAAAGACAGCTTGATTTTCATTAGCAGGGTTGACCCTACAGGGCTAGGAGCAAGGGAAAAAAATTATTTTGAAAAATTTATTTTGACTTGAAGTAAACTGAGGAAACATGACATGGAAGTCAGAGAGGGATTATATATGCATCCCCAAGGTGTCATTTTTAACAAACCGTCTTCTTTCACTTGAGGAAATTCTGAATAAACCACTGGAGAGACTCGTGTAGCTGTCCAGTTGGCAAGGGCTAATATTTCTGACTCTGAATTATGCATTGTTCTTTTCTTTTCTTTCCTTTTTTTTTTTTTTTTTCCCCCTTTGGTAACTGTTTCTCTTCCACTTCTTGGGGATAAGGATGAAAGTATATAGTTTTTGAGGCATCAAACTTCAGATTTCTACTTATATCTGTTGCTCGTGTAACTCATTCTAAGAAAGCATTTTATAAGCTTGTGTAGACTTGCCTTTTAAAAAATTGTTTAATTTTCTTCATCCAACATAGATTCAAATATTAAGTCCTCCTTCATGCTCATTCTAAGACCAAGCACTAGGCTGGGAGGATTATTTCCTTCTGTCTCAATTACGCTTTTTCCTTTTTTTTTTTTTCTTTCACCCTCTATCATTATGTATATAGTTTGTAGTTTCTTTCTCCACTGCTTGCATATGTTTGTTAAAGAATGGGGATATATATTATAGAACACCTTGATTTGGGCAGAAAGTTCTGATTTAGATCTGTGAGTAGGGAAATGTGTGTAAAGTTGTTTCCTTCCCCACACTTCTCCTTCGTTGAAGCTGATTGCTCGGTGAGCCTGGAGGCTGCTGCCACAGCCCTGCTTTTGGACACTGCTGGAGTTCCTTTCTGAGAGTGTTTGGGGAAATGATGAATAGTTTTATAAGAACAAAATTTGGCCCTAAATCTAAGGCACTGTAACCCTGTTTGGGAAGTTATACCAACTGTTCTATAAATCAGCCAGCAATGTGCTGTCAGTGCTGGATTTTACTTTTAAAGCACAAGTCCAAAATAGAGGCAGAATTCAAAGAAGACTTCAAGGGAACAGAAGTTTTGCCAGAGCTTTCTGATGCAATTTAGGAGAATGGTCTGTGCTGCGTGCCACCAGGCGATGCAGCAGTCGTCCCTTCTGCACTCCACCTTTGCCTCCTCGCTCTGTCTCCCCAGCTAATTTGTAGTGCTTTCTGCCCTGAGCAGAAAAATGGCTTTTCCTGCGCTTACAGCATGCCGGGGTGAATGTGCCCGAATTTTCTCAGGTCATAAAGGACCTCTGCCGGGCTCAGGCAGCTCTCACAGCAGCAGCACGTTTCGTTCACCTTCCCCTCGGTAAGGCTCAGGTCTCCGACCAGCACTGTCAGGTCACACGCTTCCTACCCTGTCCCACTGCCAGCGAGCTCCAGCACCAGGAGGGAGCTGGCCCGTTGTTCCGCTGCCCGCTGCAGCTGGCATGTGTTTTTGGGAGCCAAACAGGGCTTGGAAATGCCACTGTTCGCTGCAGTCAGTGGCCTCCTGGCCCCTGGCAGTCTTCAGGCACCGAGTTAGACTTTCAGATCCAGGGGTTTATGTCAGGTGAAGCTGAACTCTCTGGAATGCTGTTCAGCAAACTTGCTATTAAAATGACACTGCCAGCTGTAATCTTCTTGGTTTTCATTTTAGTTTTAGTGCCAAAAAGTTGACAAAGTCCAGATTGTAGCTTTAAAACTGCCAGGCAAGCTAATCCTGTATAATTTTGTGTAAGCATGGGGGTGCTTGGTAGTTGAGAGATGATACTTGACATCTCTTAGCTTTATTCTGTTTTATTAAAGACAGCTCTTTAAATTTACTTGAAGGCAAACCGAGATCTTAATTGTCATGTAGAAGCATTTACATGATAAGATACTGTTAGTTATTGAAGTGATAAGAATTTCAGTGCAATTATGGTTGAGATAGTGTTAGAGAAAGGTGATATATTTTATTTAACTTTCTCATATATTAAAAAACATTGTCCTTGCACATATCTGTAAAAATTATGAAACCTTAGACTTCTAGACTGGGAGTTTTCATTTGCTGAGGTAGCCTAATGTTGTACATCTAGACCAATAAATATTAACAAAAACGTTTAGGAAGCCAAAGTTGTGTTTTATTTTAGTGCCAGTGTTTCTCTGAATAATATAGGATTGATAATTAAGTGGTGGAGGGAAAAATATGTATAAATAATACTCTTTATATTATGAAAAGATTATAAATACTTAATTCTCTAGGTATAAGATAAAGTATCAGCCTTTTCAGGATGTTTGTGAGAATATTCTTTTTTTCTTCTTTTCTCTTTCTAGCCACCTACAAAACTTAAAGAAATGACCCTTTTCTATCGTTCATATAGCATGAAGTATTTTACTTTCATCTTTGTCATTTTACTAAATAGTAATTGTTTGCTAATATAAAACAAACCAAAATCATGGGAAAAAAAAGTTTATTTTGCTGAAAAAGTGTCCCTTTTTGTGAGAAAAATATTCTCTATTAAAAGAAAAGTATTAAAGGTCCACTAATTATTTTTATAATTATTAAGTTTATTTTAGTTAAGAGGTACTTTCACTCACATCTTACCTCCTAAGCTGAAGACCACGTGAGCTCCTGCACAGATTCGTACAAGAGGCCATTTATAAGAATACCTGATAAATTAAGTAATGCCATTTGTTCAGACTGGAAAAAGATGGAGACAAAGCATTTAGCTGTTGTAACCAATGATTTGTTTTATCTCGAGTTTGTGACAAATTGCAGTGGTCTTACAGCGTAGGCTGTTTCAAAGATGCAGCGCCAATTCAGAGGACAGGTACTGTGATTTTGCAGGACACAAGCAAAAAAGGCAGCAAGTTGTTTGGGGCTGGGACAGTACCCAGCAACAAGCAGCAGCCACCGGTAGCTTGATCCTACTGCTCCTGTTTCTTTGCCCTGGGAGAAGGAGAGTCGTGCACAAGAAGATGCACAGCACCTTCGTTTCTCATGTCTGCATTATAACCTTAGCCCATGCAAGGCACATTGGAGAAGAAAGTGCATCTTCTATTGCAGTAAAGTTTGAGAAGACTCATTCTAATGGGAGATTATAACATGACTGTAGTGGGCAGGTTTTGAAGCGATGTGCCAGCTCCGTGGCTGCAGCTCCTGCGGCCATGCATTGCTTCAGCTCTGCTCTCAAGGTGGAACTTGTATTCTGCTGACAGAAAACACACCTTGGGAAGTTCAGAGTGAAAGCACTTCTTGCTATCTACTAGAAGGTGTGGAAAGATAAGAAGTATGGCAGAAGCAAGGAGCTGACATGACCTGAGATGTAAGTATGCAAGGGGGTCACTCCATCTCTTCTGAGCAAGTGCTGCTTGCTAATATCTCTTTCCCTTGAAGCATTTCTTGTCTGATCTAAAAGATGCTGCAGAATTTACTTTTTAATTCACAAGGTTTATATGCCTTACCACTTGTTTTAGGGTGAGGATACGCTAGTATTAAACACCCACTCAAATCAGAAACTTGTATCGGTGTCTAGAAAGACAATCTTTTTTTTTTGTTTCCTAGTTTGTCATTTTAGCGTTTAGAACAGTTTTTACATCTTAAATGCATATTTTGATGCTATATTTTGTTTTTCAAAACTGACATAACCTAAACTATAAAGCACCTACACAGATACCAGGAAGCATGTGTAAAACTCTGGGAGAAATTTAACTCTTCCACACAGAACAAGTTCTGTTAGAATATATTCTTTATATGTGACATTTCTCTGCCATAGGACAAACATAATATTTTGATTTTCCTCAGATGACTATAGTTGAGTCTGCTGAAAGTGATTATCTCACTTTTCTACATAGCATTTGTGAAATGTGTGATTATATATCATATTTGATGAAACACGATACATGGCACAGTATGATGACATGACATTATTTGTTTATTACACTGCAATAACAAAGTTGCTTTTTTTTTTTAATCTTGAAAGAAACGTGCGTTTTTGTAGATTTTGGAAATAACTTGATAGTTGTTAGTTAATAAGTCTTGTTCACACAGACTCATTTTAGACAACTAAAATATTTTTATATATGTTTACTTATGTGTGTTTGTTAAAGTTAATACAACATCCACAAGAAACTTCACAGTGCCCGACTGGGACCCGACTTGTTTTCATTGATGACATAGAAGGCCTACTCCTGTTAAGGTACATGATGTGAATATGCATCTCTGTGGTGATTCATCAAATTAAAGGAAAATAAAGCTCTTCATCATTTATCATCAGGGACTACAGGGTTATTACTGTTAAGTCTTGTTCTGTGTCATTGAAGATCATGGAAACTGGTCCAAAACTTCAGGTGTCATACTCATTTCACAGGCACACAAAGTAGCTATAACTCTATTGAAATTACGCTTATTCTGTGTAATAGATGTTGATAAGAAGCATTTAGTTGTAGAAGGTAATATACGTTGGTGACAATACAAGGTAATTTTTTTTCTTTTGAGAAGGAAAGTCCTATTTTTGTTTTCTCTGTAATGATGCTAGTAACAGCATATGATTAATGTACATCAGAATTAGTGCTGATTAACTAAAATGACTTGTATTATTTATTTTTTCTTGCTGAGCATATCTTCAGCATGAGCAACTCTTAATCAAAGATGAGCATAACATGGAGAAATCAAAGTTGTGAGTTCATTTCACAGAATTTGAATGGTGTTTTTTTTGAATGGTGATGCGATGACGGATTCAGTGCCCCAATTAATATTTAGGTTTTAAAGCTACAGTTTGTTCAGGAGTACAACTCGGCTGGAGATTTTCAGAATTATCGATGTTTTCTCATCTTCTGTTTGTTGGGAAATTTTGCAAAGATTAAATGTGTTTTTGGAAGTTCTGGACTTGAAATAGGAAACCTTTAACATTTACACTTAACAAATAAAACAGCAGGGTTGTACATACTGCCAATATGCTGTCCATGCTTTTCTTCTTCCCACCCTCACAATTGCTTCTTGACTTACATTGTGATTGTAATCATAAACCTGTTAAAATTAAGTGGATGTTGAATCCAGTCAATGTAAATGGCAATGAAAGGTATGTCTGCTATTTTTGTCTAACTGTTTTTACTTACAGTGTGTTTCAAGTCTGTCTCCTGCAGCTCTTAGTAATTGTCTGACACCATGGATCCAAGAAGCCTTCTCTCGCTACCAGAGATAAAATTTTGCATAATCCACAGTTTCCATGGCATTTATGGATGATGGATGGTATCCCTGAACTGTAGATGGTATGTGTGCACAGACAGCAAACCTACAGGGAAAGACTATAGAAGCAGGTCTTAAATGTAGATGGTGTTGCCAATCAATTGTGGCTGGCTGTGGCATGTTGTAAGAGCGCAAATGTACCATTGTTTGCTTTTGAGTGGGCATAATACTAATGTTTATCAATCCATGCTGACCAAACTCCACAGTGTTTGAGAGGCCTTGATGAAAACATGGTAAATTGGTAGAATGGAATTAGGGTAATGAAATGCTATGAAATCAAGAGCAAAGACTGATGCGATGCTGTGGGTTCGGCATCAGTGAAGAAATATGGTCTTCACAAGCTGTGGAATTCCACAACCAATGTGTAGGCTTACCGTGGAAAAAGCTTAACGGTGACAGGATAAAGTTAGAGAGAACTAGGATGGTGGTCTCACGAGTGCACCTCCTACACAGCCATGGGTATGAAGAAGTGTGTTAGAGCACCGCTGCCAACATTGAAGGTCATTTCTAGGTGTCTTGTTGGCAGGATGCTGGTGCATGTGTGAAGTGAAACCAGCAGCTGTGTAAGGCACAAGGGAACATGTTTTATCAAGTGGCATCAAGACAACATACAGTTCTGAATCTCTTAGGACATTTTCTCTCAATTTTAATCTTCTCTAAACCATCTGAGGGCTGTTCCAGGCACATCTTGTGCCTGTGACTGGAAAAGGGAAAATCCATGATCAGGCCCTTGGGAGAGCCTAAGGGAAGCTGACCACATTGATGTTTTTGTGTTGGTGCCAAGCGTGATCTCAGTGAGGACAACTGGCAGAAGATGGCTGGCTATGTCTGTGGGATCTCCAGCACTCCGTGCCATGGGCGCTGCATCCTCTCCCGACAGGAGGTGAAACTTGTTCCTGGCATCTCTGAGGAGAAGCATGCAAAAATTAAGAAAGAATTTTCTCTCAAGCTTGGTTAGCTTTCATATAAAGGTTGGCCTTCTTCTGTAAGAAAATGTGGCTAGGGAGGAAACACAGTACTGTTTTCTAAACAATGCTGCTTCGTGTAAAGAGTCTAGGTTTGTAGAAATGCACATCAGATCATGGGGAGTGCTGAAAAGTACGTATTCTCTCTTCTGGTCTTTAATAAAACAGTGTTTAATTCTTCCAGAAATAGACACACATAGTCCAGCCAGAGTCAGTGTACAATCCCACTTGCTTCAGTAGACTACCAGGTGTATGGCAGAGCAAACAAAAGATTATCATGTTGTCCTTCCTTTTAAAGATTCAGGTGTTTTTGTTGTTGTTGGTTTTTTTGTGTGTTTTGTTTTGTTGTCTTTTGCCATAAGTACTTCTGTCATTTGGAAGCACGGTGGAAAGTGGATGAAAATTGGTGGTACGTACAGATAACATTTCCAGGGCTGCTGGAGACACTGATGTTAATTTTCACACCAGACTAAGACTTTAGTCCTACATCTTCAGCACTGGCTCTGAAGAGGAGGGAAAAATGGAAATAAGAGAAAACGAGTTCACATTTTAATTCTCTGTAGGAGTAAAAATATTTCATTTTTATTTTTTTCTTTAATGCCTATTAAACTTATAAGTGTGAATACTTGGATTAAAAATTATATATAATGACTATTTTAGACAATGTCCTTAGGGTGTCTTTATAACTCTGTGATTGCCTGCTCTCTCAAGAGGCACTGGTACATCTTAAAATGGAAGCTGAGGGTAGTTGGATAGTTGGATAAATGTTGGATAGTTGCTTGATAAATGTTATTAAAGGCATGGAATCCCTGAACTGGAGTATTCATTATTTGATGATATTTCTGTATTAAGTATGGGACTATGGGAAAATGCCCTTCTAAAATACTGGGTAGAAGATAACAATTGATCTTAAAATACACGTTTCATCTAAAGCCTGGTTTATGCATACATGGCAATGCACACAGGAGAAAGACGGGGGCCCAAAGAAAAGCAAGAGGTTTATGGATGAGCTGTGAAGAAGGCACTGTGTGTTCTCCTAAGCCGGGTTATCTCCAGAACTTGCAGCGACAATCATGTCCGCCCCAGCGTTGGGGCATCTTCCACATGCTGGCTCCCAGCACTTCAGCTACGGCTTCCTGAGAAGAAGTTCCTCATTCCAGTGCCCTGCTGCAAGAAGGGACAATATGGAGCCCAGAGGTAATGATCTGCTGAAAGAATTTTTTCCAGCTAGGAAGAGAATTAAGTCATTGCCTCCTGTTTTTGCCTTTATCCCTGTTATTACTCAGATACCAAAAAAGTCTTGGAACAAGTTCAAGGGAAAAATAAGGCAAGCTCTGCAGCATTTTTGTATCCTCCTTGTGACTCCCAGTAGGGTTTTCACTGCAACCTGCTCTGTCCTGAAAGCTGTGTTCAGCTTTACCTTATATTTTTCATAATTTCCTCAGCATAAGTACTCTTTTGTATAACCTAAATGTAGACTAACAATAATTTTATATTAAAAAAAAAAGGCAAGCAAGAGAAACGAAAAAAAAAAAAAAGAGACCGGACGTTGTTTCCTCTTAGTGTTTAGCACTTGAAAAACAGAAGAAAGCTTATTTTGTACGTTGTTGTCTCTGCAGAATCACTCTTACTCATAGCTTGGCAGAAACAATAGGATTAATTTTTTTCTTTTACCAGTGAAGACAGTGGTAGTTCTAGTATTGACTTTTTTGAGAGTCAAATGTAGTCCAATGCTAGTATTTCAGCACAAGCCTGATTCCAATCTAAACAGCTCACTGCAATACACTAATGCACGTGTGACTTCTTCAATTTCCTCAGGTTTTCCTGCACCTAATGATAAAGCTTTGCAGAATAGCATGTCAATACCGGCAATGGGCTGGCATGAAATGTTGTAGTTATCAGCACAGCATGTAACGCGTCTAACTGCAGGAATATGCCTTGCTAGTTGCAATTAATGTATGGTGTTACAAGCGTTCGGTCTTCTACTTTGTTTCCTTTTTGTTAATCAGTTTTTAACAAATAAAAGGTCTCTCTTTTTAAAAGGAAAAAAAGGTTTCCTTAAGCCTGTCTTCACATACATGTGCACATATGTGTGTATATACATTTATTTACATAGATAAGTGTGTATGCACACATGTATGTGTTTGTGCAACAAGACATGCAGATCCTTTCTGTTTTGTTCTGTCTGCATTTCTTGGCATGAGTTTTTCTCTCTGAACCACTAGTAAGTTGGATGGATCAGTGAACAGTTTTGGTACAAAGTGATTGTGGCTGAGTGTTTCGAAAAGAAACCCAAACTTAGATTGCTGTGCTAATGTGTATATAGTTAAATGTAACTTCAGTGGGGGTGGTGTATGCCCAACACCTTGGAAATCAGGTCACTATTTAAGGGTTTAAATATGAATAAGGTGCATGAAGTCAAAGATTTTGGCATTATTGAATTGCCTCAGGTCACAGAGCAAATCAATGGCAGAGTCAGCATTAGCACCCAAGTCTTTTCACAGTCAGGCACAGTTTACTAGGCTGTAGCCAACCCATAAATATGTCTGTGTATGCCTCAATGTGCATAATTAATTCAGTCCATAGTGTCTTAGCGCTTACCTTTCCCATACTGTGTCATGGCTGAAGGCAATGCTGCGTTTTCATTAAAGCCTCTGCAGCCCTGCTGCTTGCTTCAGTCAGGTCACAACATCATAGCTAATAGCCTAATTTCATCCGATGTGTTCTTACCAAGCAGCGTCTGCCATTTTCTGCTGCTTTTTCCTACATCTGTGAAGTATTCAACTTTATAAAGAAATTGAGGTATTTATGTTAAAAAAGAGTTTTGGCACCAGAGTAAAAGGTACCGGTGAAGTGCATTACACTGTATGCTTCTCAAGTAACAGAAACCACAGTGTTCATTTTATGGGGAAGTGTTTGTTTAACTACTGGAGGTTATCCCAGTGGCAAGTTCATCCTTATTTGATAATAATGAAACATAAGTTTGATGTGTTTGCTTGAGTAAGATTGCCATCTGGTAAATAATATGTTTTGTGAGTGTTTATAACAATCATGGTTTAAGCCAGAATTGACTTATCATGATTGCTGCAAATAACACTGCAGTGTCCTGACTTAGCTTCATTTTTTTTTCTCTTTGTTGAATGGAGAAAATGTATTTTGAGAGCTTCTTGTATTTTTTAAAGTATTTTGCGCAGTATAAATCTTGCATTTTCACAAGCAATGATTATAGTTGATTACTGTCTGTACTGTAGCTCTAAAGAAGAAAAAGATTGTTTATATAATTGCAAGTATTGCTATTTAGGTTTTGCTTTTAGGTTGACTGTAGATTTTTCCTTTTGATTTTTGGACTAGAAAGGCTTCGAATTTTGTTTTGGGATTTTTTTATAAACATTTCAGTTCCGATGAAGGAAAAAAGTTCAGTACTTTTTTGTCTTGGGAAAGAGCAGTTCCACAGCGTGTGCCAGCTCTGTGTCATTCCAAGACTGCCCAAGAATGTCATTTTCATTTCTTAAATGTGATATAATCTGGAGGGGAAAAAAAGTTTATGTAATTCTGCAACTTTTTTAGAGGCTCGGGTTATTTCCTTGGCTTCAACATCGTAAGAATAGAAGATACCAGATTGACTTGAAAAAAGGACATAAGTCCTGTCATTTGCTAGATCAAGGAGATATACTTACCAATAGTACCGACTTTCGCACACTGTCTAATGGTTGGATTCAGTGCAGAAAGTGGTGGTAAAAGATTGGCTCTTTCTGTTCATTCTCTCTTTCATACTGTTTTCCAGCTACTGCCAACTACAGTGTTGTAAGATTTTGTACAGTTTTTATTTTTGCAATGTGGACATCTGTCCAGTGGGAACAGAAGTGAGAATTTCAGAGTTTAATGGAAACCTGATAACTCAGTTATGAAAATGCTAATTAAGGCATATTTAAATGAGGCCTTTACAAATGATAGTTTTTATGACTAAAATCCCTTCCCACTTATCATCTGCTCAAATGACTGATGTAAAAAAATTAACTGTTAAATTTGAAAACAAGACTATAGGACTAAGCAATTGTACACCTATTTCAGTGTCACCATGATTTCTTTATGTTTATAAGTGGTATATTTTATGCCTCGAAAACCTGATATTAAGTAAAATGATGTGTTTCAAGGTTCTATTTCTATGTTCACTGCTGTGCATTACCTCTCAGGCACTTAAGACTTTCAGATATACAAACTTCCAGCACTTTCTTCGTATGGAGTGTTTGTGGTACTGGGAATTGTATCTTTAAATGCTATGGATCCAGAAGCGTGGGGGAGAGCCACTGCAGGAAAAAAAGAAAAGAAAAAAAAAGGAGTTCATTTAAGCAGAAGCTGTTGGATCCTTGTGGATGAATAAATACAAGCGCTTTTATACGTCTTTTCCACAGTGAGGCTAACAACCCACTAGTGCAGTGTGATTTTCTGAATTAGGCTCCATTTCACACTCCCCTTTCTGCCTGTCAAAGAGGTGTCAGATTCCAATAGAGACTGGTTGCTACAGAAGTAACTGTCGAGTTGTGAGTCCTCACACAGGTTCATATGGAGGGATTTAAAGCACGCTCCACAGTTCAGGGCATTGGCTGATTCCTTCTGTGTGAAAGACACCCTGAAATTATTGAGCCCACCTCCTGTTTTAGTCTGGAAGGGATGCCTGTATCTGCCAGCGGTACCGAAGAAGGACAAACCTCTGTCTCTCTGTCTCTCTCCTCTTTAACCTGATGGTTATTAAAAAAAAAAAAAAATCCTCTGCTTAGCACAATGGATTTACTACTAGATACATTTTCTAAATGCATTTTTAAAGCTGTTAATTGCGTATTTGCCTACATATCAGGTAGTTCCCTGGAATAAATGGGACACAACAACATACAGAATATGCTCTGCAAATTTTAAAGCAGCCCTCTTTGCTCTATCCTTGTGTAGAAAAGTGAAACCAACCAACCAAACCAACCACTGATGTCTGTACTGAATATGCATTCTGTACAGAACACACTGAAACGAAGGTGAGCCCCAGGGCTTGGGGAATCTTTTTGTTTCTCATCCAACTCATTACACTTGCTGAGACCAAAGAACCTCTCTGTGTTGCAGCATTATCTGCATGTGATAATTTTGATA
This sequence comes from Anser brachyrhynchus, assembly GCF_964034855.1. NCBI lineage: Eukaryota > Metazoa > Chordata > Aves > Anseriformes > Anatidae > Anser > Anser brachyrhynchus. The sequence continues at coordinate 8,392,089 of NC_137696.1, read as the reverse complement.
CAACTTTGACAACGTTCTGATACAGAGTCATTATATTGAATTTCAGTGCTTTAATTAAAATGATGAATCCATACTGGCATGGTAGATGCCATATAGAAGACAAAGGTATAATGAGAGTCAAAGGAAAGGAAGGTGAAACTAGATAAACTCAAGCTAGAAATAAACAGCAAGTTTTAAAGAGAATTCCTAAAGCAGTTTACTAGTGAATGAATAATTTTCATTCACTGGAATGAATTAAGAAGAAACAGCTTTCTAAAATGTCTGCTATGCCACCAGTAAAGACAATGGGCTCAAAATAGGGAGGTTTTGTGGACAATGACATACAGATGTCATAGACAGGCTGATGCTGCTTCTGCTCTTACAAATTCCTGAATGTTCAGCAATGTGCAGTTCATGTGCACACACAGCCTTTGGTATAGAGAGATGCACCCAAGACCAAAAAACAGCATTAAAGTCTCTAAGGAACGTTTTCAGACCTTTTCACAGAGTTCCTCTTCAACAAGAAGCAGAAGCGTACGCTGTGTGAATACATATGCAGAGGATATACAACCCTCACGTTTGTTTGTTTGACACTTCAGTGCAGTAGCAGTACTAAACCGTGATCATTGTTAGTAATTAATGGGATTAGACATTTAAGTCATTGTTGTCACTGGTTTGGAAAACCAACACTTTATATTTTAATCTCTTTTTAATGTCAGAAGTGGGATTTTTATATTACCCTAAACCAAAATGTATGACTGGATTAAATAAGTAAAAGGCATTAGCAAACAGCAATTAGTTCATGTATTGTTGTCGGTAACAGCGGGGCGGTCTGTGGTGAGTACGTGTATATATTGTACCCATTAACAGGCATGGAAAACCAAGCTTGTACAAGTCCACAGTCTCTTATACAGAACTGTTAATGTTCTCAAACTAGAGCTCTGTGGAGTAAATGTTTTTACTGCAGTGAACTTGTTCTATTTTAACCCAAAGTGCATTAGTTTTTCTGTTCATCTCAAAACCATGTATTTATGCATGGAGTTAGAGCAGAGCCTGCCATGAATCTGCTCTCACTGTAGCCCCTATCACTGTTCTTCTAACTTGCACCAAGACCAGAAGACTAATGCTGAGAAAGGCTGAAGTTGAAAGAGTAACCACAGAGATCCAGAAAGAAGTGCTCAGAGGGTTGGAAAATTGTGGCTGGTGATCAAGAGGATTTTGATTAAAAAGCACTTTATGTACCATCTTCCATACACTGACAAATGTTCAGCTGTAAAAGCTCTTCAGGAATGAATTCCCTGTAATAATGTTTGTTTATTTTTACCTTATTCTAAGAGCAAATCTCAATTACACATCTGCCAAAGGAAGGGAGAGCATTTAGTCCACTTGTTAGTGGCTTTAGCATTTGATGAAGGTCTTTAAAGGGAACTTGAAAGCTAAGTTGCTCTTGACATTTTGGTTTTCTCTGGACTTAGACACATCTGTATTTTTTGAAAGGCTTGGCAATAGGAGACACTTTTTTTTTTTTTTTTTTAATTTTATCTTCCAATATCTGGTGAGTTTCTTAGGGTGTTTTGAAGAACCTTTAATGCACAACTGACAGCTGCAGAATGCAAGTAGGGCTGTTTAGCATACTAAATGAGAGATCGTTTTACCAGACAAAGCCTCTGAAGATTATCGAATCTTTAGAAAACCATTGATTGTTTCATATTTTGCCTTCCGTCAACACACATGGGAACATCTCACATCCCCCACCCCTCCAACAGCTGGAGTTGGATTTCATGGGCGTGTGGTCACTAGTGTGGCATCGCTGCAGTCTGGCCTGGCTGATCCAGCCGCAGTCAGGCCGCACGTTCCAGGCTCCTGCTGATTAAAAAACTCACGAAGTCAGCTACAGATGAGCAAACTGATGGCTCATGTACCTCTGTGACCTGTGCCACTTTTGTGTTACCTGGGATTGCTGCATGCTACTTTGTGGCCACTGTACACAAACCCTGGTGGAGAAAAAGGTGCCGCAGCTACTTAGCGGTTTCTTGTGTCTCTAAATAAATGTTGTCTACTTAGTAAACGTGATTACTTCTCATGCTTTTACATAAGGAACTAGTGAAAATTCTGTCAACACTGTCTGTTTAAAGAGAAATGTTACACTGTAACCTTTTGAATACTGAGAAATTTCATGTAAAGCAAGAACATCTTGACAGGGCATAACTGCACATTTATTCAAAATAAAATGATCATTTATTAAGAAAACAATGTCTGCTGGTGGTAACCCTGTTCTGATTTTCTAAATTAGCTCTTCTCCAAAACAGGCTCATTATCGAGGAAATGACTGCTGCTAGTAGAGTATCTAAAGAAAATAGGCACGAGTAGTGGCAAGAATATTATTATTATGGCAGCTCCCAGTAGTGCTGCTAGCATTAAGGTTCTGTCAGGATTTGCATGGGAAGACTCCTCTTTTCTGATCTTTTTTTTTTTTTTTTTACTTTTATTTTTACATGATGATAAAAACTGGGGGCTAATTTAGGAAACTTGCATACGAGGTCTGTGGCTAGCAGTGTGTTTGCTTCGAGCAGCTCTTGAAAAATAACTTGATACCACAAAAGGAGATGCTCCTTGATTTCTGTGATCATGTTAAGGCTCGGATTTTGAATGGTCTATTTTTCTTTTGTCAAACAGAAGGTGCTCAGAGTACACTAGATCTACTGGTTTTATAATTCTCATCTGTGTTTCATCTCTGGCTGTGTTACTCGTCCCCCTCACATGAGCTGGGATGCTGTTTCTGTACATGGTGTAGCAGTGGCGTAGGCAGGTCGGTAAAGTTGTGTGACCCTGCTGCTGTCAGCCGGAGCTTACTGACATCAGGATTTCACTCTGCTGAGGAAGGTCAGTGTTTATTAATACAATTCTGAATGACCAAAGTTTTCAAGCTCACAAGCAGCTCATAAAGCAAGCAAAATAATAGCTCTAAAATAAAGTCTCATTGCTTATTTATGTATGCAGTTCAGTTGGAGTTAGTTGCATTGTTTCTTGCTAATTAAAATATTTACTGTATTTGGTAAAAGTAGTGAAATGTTAGCTGTATTCTTAGAAACTGAGAAAGATGTCTTGAGAGTCCAGAGTTGCAATGCAAGGAGATCAGCGAAATGTGCAGCCACGAGCTGGTTGTATTTGCAGAAGTGATGTTTGGGAGTGGGAAGTGTTTGCTGTTTGTTGGCTGATGTAAAATAATTTGGAGGCTGCTGTGCAATACCCACTTGTTGGATGTCCATTTTGTCTGGGGAAAAAAGTCTTTGCAATTGATATTCTAATTAAAGTTTTTGTAAAAGAGACAAGGGATTGAATGGATCCGAAAACTGGCCTACCCGTATAGCTACAAAAGGGACCCCTCCAGGGAAGAAGAGCCTTGCCGAGTGGAATGGGGTGAGTGCGGTCAGTATGCCTGGTGCAAGGCCATGTCTTCATGAAATCTGAATTTGTGATGGGTCACTGTCTGAGCCTCCTGCTGTATTTAGCTGAAAATCTCTCCTTCCAGACAGTACCCCGGTACGTGAATGCACTTGGAGTAAAGCAGTCAAGTATTTGCTGACCGTGCTCAGGAGCAACGCGCCGAACCACGTGCATGTGTGCCTGGCTGTGGGCTCGAGGAGTGGGAAGAAGAGTTCACAACTCGCAGTCCCGATGCTCTGTGAATAGTGGGTCTGGTCGTGGAGATGAGCCCCTGCTTCCCCGCCGCGTGGGCTGTGAGGCGCCTGGGCAGCCTTGCAGCGCGCCCCTGAGGGCCAGGTGGCGGGGAGAGGGGAGGAGATCCCTCTGCCAGAGGGATTTTGGGAAGTGTGGCCGTGCTTACGTGGTTTCTCATGGAGAAGGGGAATTTTGTAGTTGTATTAATTGTAAGCAGAGGCTCATGTTGTACAGAGCTCCGGGTGGCATTTGGTTCGCTCTTGCTATTCAACGCTATAGAACAATGCGAGTACCAGCAAAATGCAAGTTTGTATTTTGTCTAATTATGACCTCCTTAAGTTAATTTTTATGCATCAAAGCCATTTGACATTTGTCAAAACAAACTCAAGTCCCTAGGAGAGATTTTATGACAAAAACCACCACTGATCTGACAGCTTGCTCTCTGGGGAAGAGGTAGTGTGGCTGGCATTAAAGACTTAATGCTTCCAAAGTTCTTCTTTACTCCTAGTCCCAAGGCAGGGCGCCTGGGCCTGGGCGAAGCGGCTGCTCCGTGGCAGCTGGGAGCGCACCAGCGTGCGGGGGAATTGCAACTGTTGATCCGCAGATTGTTGCGCTGCCGATGACAGCGTCGCAGATTAATTCTGAAATTAACGGAGGGGCTGTGAAGAGGTCCCACCGGTCCTCGGAAAGGAAGAGGGCAGTGTGGAAATTACCAAAGAAGAGGAGTAAGAATTGCTCCCTGCGCCCTGCCCGGCAGCTGGGTGTGTGTGCCTCAAGCGTGGGGGGCTCTGCCCTCCACATGCTACCAAAGGAGGCAGTCGAGGGCTGGGGTGGAGACGCTGTGGGTCCTCTGCTGCCCATGTAAGCGATTTATTGCACCTGCTCCATGTCCTAGATGAGCAATTAGCAGGCTGGTATTTCACTTCCGTTCTTAAAGTAATCTGTTATTTTGCAAAATGAAATAGTTTCTCATGTAGTGTCTGTCTCTAGCCTTTGTCAGATGTTATTCAGCCCAGAGTACTTCCAAATACTCGATATTATTTCACCGACGTGTGCGGAATGCTGTGTACTTAAAACCAGAGGTATCATTCACTGGTTTGTAGTAGCCATTAACATATGCTTTTCCCATGGTTTGTGTACTTATTCTAAGCATGTGCCTTTTACAATGCAGAACACAAGAGACTTGTTTTGTAAGATTAATGAAGGTCACCAAAATTCTCAAAAGTATTCTGATAATTAAGGCTTTGTTTATCAAAAACAAGTTATATTAAGAGCAAAAAGATTCATGGTAATTATTCATAATCTTAACAATTCAAGTGTAGCCACCTCATTTGTGCATTTAATTCTTCTTGTTAATGTTTTGCATAAATCTGCATAATTACTTGAGTTGCCTGTTGTAATTTTGACAGCTACTCAGTTCATGTGCACTAAAGTATATCAAAAGCTTGATGTGCTGAATATTTATAATTTTACGTATGTTCTTGGGATAATATTTTTTCAACAATATTTTTAGTTTTTGTAAAATTGACATGGTATACTTGGAAAGATTGCCAAACATAGATCTCCATATTAGCACATGATGGAACTAGAGCAACGCTTAAAGGTATAGTACCAGTTTTTGGAAGTATTTTACAAAAAATACATATGAATTGTGCACTTTAAATGTTTTAATAATTTTCTGCTAGGTGTGTTGCACTTCATTAATGTGAACACTTCTGAAAAAGAAAGTTTTTTGCTATGTTCTGTGCATGTGTAAGTGTAACTTGGTGCCTAGATTTTATTCATAGTCACATCTGAAAGAGTAATAGTGAAAATAGAAGCACAACACCAGCGTTGAATAGCATTAGCATGAGGAGCTTGCCTTGCTGTGACACACACGGCATCGCTGCATGGCTCCCAGAGGGCTCGCGCAGCCCTGGGAACTGTCTGCCTGCAATTTAGCAAAAAAAAACCAGCATCAACAACCAGCAAACCTAACTTTTGGCTTCCTGAGTGCTCCTGCACGTTAAAATTTGCTGGGTGATGGAATGAGAGTCACATTCTTCAGAGAAACGTAAGGCATATCACAGGAATAATAGTGGAGATCAATCAGGCTGTGTCATCCTTCAACCACATTTTGGGGAGGGAAGGAATTTGCAGAGTGAAAGGGTGCTAATGACCTCTTCCACACATAGAATAAATACACGACTTCGTGAGGACAGCAAATACTGAGGTTATTTATAAATTTCATCGTGCTTGTGAATTATAAAAACAGTTGCTAACTAATTACAGCAGTAAGTTTTCAGTGCATCTGATGACTGTCTGGCACAGTGTGGTGTGAATCTTCAGTCGGCTGAAATCACACAAATTATTCAGTCTTTTTACAAATGTTTACAAAATGCTCGCTTGAAAATCTAGTTAGGACCCTTTAAAAATACTTTCCCAAGACAGTTTATTTCTGAAAGGCTGTGTTGTGCATACTGAAATTATCAACAGTTTTGCACTTAGGAATAATATTCAAGTGCATGTGCTCCGGTGTAGAAGCATGTATTTGTTGTTCGGTTACGTTGTGACCTTACTAAAATAGTACTGCATGTTTTAAACCTAAGTATTCTCATGTTTATTAGCTCTTTAATGTGATATTTCATATTTTAATCTGAAAACGGCTTTCTTTAAGACAGACAAGAGGAGGGGAGTCCTACTTTAGACAGCACAGCATTGTTTTCTAGGAAAGAAATTTGCTATCAATGAAATGCTGTTGTGCAACAGGAGAAGAAAATGAATGTAGTCAAGTGGCATCGAAAAGCAGAAGCAAAATTCTGATTCCAGTGCTCTGGTAGTAGATTCCTTTGCTGTCACAAAGATACTGTAGATTCATTTTGAACACTTAAAACATTAGAAAAAACTGAAAAAGCCTTCAGTCACAGATCCACTTCAGGGGTTTAACACCATGGGAAGAGGGAAGAAGGCTGAAACCATTTCTGTTTTGCTCAGAAGATATTGGGGGTTGATTTAATAGTAAAAGGACAAAAAGTGCAGTTGTCATGCACTGCTATCTTTCACTTTAATGAGCCCTCAAATGTAAGTGAAAAATTAAAAGGTTGTTATATTTAGAAATAGCTGGAGTCATAGACTGGATGTGTGCTGCACACAGTGGGGAATGAGCATAAAAAATGAGGGGGGAAAACCCATCTACTCTGCAGCCATATTCATTAATTAAAAGAAGTTTGTTAAACTAAATTTGAAGAAAAAAAAATAAAAAAAACAACAGCAACAACAAAAAAACCACCCTTCTTTAATTGTGTTTACCCAAAAGCCTTTTCTTCCTAATTTAAATAGCATAAACATCTGGACTAAAGCAATATTAGAATCATGGCAGTAGTCAAGCAAATCTTGTGGAAAATAATGAAATTAGATCCCTGGTGTTGTGACAGAGTAAGGGCAGGATACATCAGTTCGATGTTAATAAAATTTCCATGAATGACTGAATACAATTAAGAAATTGTCAGTTGCGGCAATGAACTTTTGTAGCTCATAGATGTTTGCATCATTTGATTATGCTGGCAATTTAAAATTGTTTGTTAGTGTCTGTGTTGGGATATTAATTATGACCTTTATTACAGCCCACAATTAAACTAGTCATATAGCAACAAACAGCCTGTGTTGTGATAGTAAAGGATCTGAACTGTTTAGAATAGGGTCTTGCTATGTTCAGACCATTCACTGATCATCCAAATTGGAAATTATTTGAAATGATCCAGTACTTTAAAAAACAATTCAACTGGGTTGAGTAATCTCTTCAATAAAGAAATTTTGGTTTAATAGTGTTTTAACAGTTTTAATTGCTAACAACATCTGTAAAACTGTTTTAAAAAGGGGAGAGAGAAAGCATTTTTAACTGTGACTCCAAGATAAGCTTTCTCCTGTTTCAGGAAGAGAAAACAATTATTCATTGGTTAATTAGCTGTAAACAACTTTTTAAAGACACATCCATTATATATGTAATTATTTGAAAAAAGCTTTAATGTTATTTGTGCTAATGCATAATTATTAGTGCTTGCTAAAAGGATTAGCAGTATTTAGATGACCACTATTGTTGGGAAATATCACAGCGGAGAGAGGAGATTAGCATCAGGAAGGTATGTGCAGCGATGAATCAAGTGCCTGCTTGCACCCCTTTAGCAGTGACAATGAACAAATCACGTGCAGAAACAAAGCTTTTCAAACTGAAACCACACACTTTCTCATCTTTAATATTTTCTTCATGTATCACAGAAATATATAATCGCTGGAGTATTTCTGTACCCAGTGGAATACATAGTTCCTGTGATTTTTTTCTTAAACTCCCATGGCATATTTGTCAGGTTTTTTTAGAAGTGCGTAGTACCTTTATTACTGCAGAGCGGAGTGGCAACTTTACAATGCCCTCAGTACATCCATTTAGTAACTATTATGCATAATTTACTAAGAAGATGTTAAGTCATACTGAAATCTATTTAGGCTTCTGTAATGTGTTGACTGGAGCGCTGTTTACAGTCATTAGCATATGAATGAAAGGGATAATATTTTAAACATTTAAATATTTTTAATATAGGTCAAAGGAAACTGTTCCAGTAGTCCTAACACGTTGCAGATTACTAATAAGACATCATGGAAACATGCCTGAAATGTCTGTTGCTTCATGTATGTGTTTATCAAAAAAAGGTCTGAGGGAAAATGCTAAATTTGCTCTGGAAGAGGCACTTCGGGGCCCCGTCGGTAAGAACTTAAGCATCTGAGTGACTTAATTCCAACACCAGTTGTGTGTAAATTGCTACCTTGACCATAGCTAACAAAATAATTCACGTTAAACAGAGACTGATCTTTAATGTGCCAAGTCCCTGTTTTTTTGTGGAGTTTTTCAGAGCTGTTTGTGTAAGTGGCTGGCCACTGAAGCGTGATAAATGGCATAACAGGAGCACGACGGGTCCCCCTGCAATGTCCATGAGTGTGCCTTCGCCCTGACCTGGAGGATCGACCTGAGCAGTGGGAGAATTGTTCAGCCTCCACGAATTTGGCTGCTTTTCAGATGCTGCCAGTAGTGATGCTAATTGCTGGCATTTGTGGTGGTCGGTTTTGCGATGCAGCCACCTGTACCGTGTCAGGATTTCTGATCTTTTAAACAAGAAAGCACCTCTCAATTTTCTTTTATGAAACTGGGAGGATCGGTGTTTGACAGCTTGGAAGGAATACCATGGGTGATTTTAGCATTTCAGTTCATTGGATATTTTTAATTCTCTGAAGTATATTAAGGAGAAATTGTGCACTTTCATTTGTCACATTTCTTTAAAGCGATTGTTATGTAGAAGTATTTGAGGGATGGATTTTTTTTTTTGTAACAGTTCTACTTGTCAAAGAAATCATTGTAGTTTAAGGGATTTGTGTATTTAAGCATAGATGATTATTAAGAAGGTTTGGTTGCTGCAAATTGGAAGCCTTGTAGCTCAATTTGCTAATTTATTTTGTGATCTGTAACTAAACTGAGTAAAAATGCAAATAGCACGAGCCCTTTACATTTTATCACTGGATCAGTTTACTGATGGGAGGATCAGAGTCACTAAACAGTTCAACGCCTGTGATTTCTAAGTAGTCAGACTCTAAAAGCATGTACAGTGAAGGCTACAGGAAAGCTCACGTGAACAGAGGTTTTAATGGAATTCAGCATTTATTTGTTTCAGACTTGGAATGCAGAAGCCAGACTTTATTGTCCATTGTGAGGATGATATTTTTTCTCCCATCACATGTGGCAATGAGCCATCATCTCATGTTGCAGCATGCTCATGTGCTAGGGGGAAACAACTGGTAAAGCTAGAAAGAAATGCTGCAAGCTTAAAGGGGTGTTATCACTTCCTTTGGATTACACCTCTTTTTAGTTTCCACCGAATGCCGTATTCTGAGAGCACTGATAAAATTATAATGTCATTTTTATTTTTAGTCGATGTTCCCCCATATTTTTAGCTTTTTTGTTTGTTTGTTTTGTTTGTTTGTTTAAAAGTATCATAGCTGTTCAATGCTACTTAATTGCAAGCCGATCGTACCATTGATGTCAGCACTGTTTTGGAGTAGGGCACGATCCTTCTTCTGGTGACACTGGAGGAAGTTGTGCTCCTCTCTCCTGAAGGAACAGGTCTGCTATTACCTATTTTTGCAGATCCAGCAGAGGGAGCAGAAGTCCACCAATGGGGTTTCTCTGGACTAAACATTTGGGGTGGCAGATGGGTTGGCAAAAATTGCTTGTGGAGGTGGGGAACTGCATGAATCATTCCCCCCCATATTCTAAGAAAATTGTTCAATTAAAACACTAAGATCACTCTGTAATTCAGTAATTTTTCATGTCCTGGAATTTCATGGTTTTTTTTTTTTAAATTCTCCATGAGTTGGTACTACATTATAACAGTTGATAAAACTATTCACAGCGCTAACACAAGCGTAGTGATCCCAATTAGCCATCAGGTAACTGTTTCAGTAAGGAATTATTTCCAGTCATGTCCTTGCACATCAACTCCCCATGAAGCAATTTTCTACATTTGTGAACATGCATTGGAAGAGGTGGCTGCAAGTGTTTGTGAGTGTGCCACACAAACATCAGCTTTTATTTTGTCTCTATCCTTCTGCAGTCATGCTGCTTTGTGCAACTGGGTTTGTAATCATTCAGTCAATCTTGAACAGAACATAATTTAAGGGGGCAAATTTTGATTGAGACTATAAGATATCGCCTCCTTTAATTTTTTATTTTTTTATATTAGCTGTAATGGTGTTATCTTATGGTGTATCCAATCAATACAAATCTGTTATTAGTTATTGTTGTTACTTCTATGCTAACAGGTAACATTATGCCAGCAACTGGTGACCTGAGTGCATATGAATGCATGATGTGAAATCCTTCAGAATTTCCTGATAAGCTGTGCAGAATCATATCTGGCTGGGCAAAATCACAGCCTCAAAAAAGCTTGTCTCAAGATAACCAGGAAACAAGCAAAAAGTCTTCTCAGCTGCACTGCTGTGGTGTGAGGATTCACCAGAACCCCAAACCAGCCAGAGAGCATTTGCTGGTTTGGATTCCATCCTGTGTTTGCTCTTTCACTTTGTCTTGAATCACACTGAGGTATAGGCTTGTTGTTTCTGTTGGGAATTCAGGCTCAGTTACAGATGAGTTGATATCCAGAAAAGTCACTACTGTTTCTCAAGAAAGGTCAGCCCAAAGTTCAGGGTCATCAGACAAGAAATATATACACAAACACAATACCACAATCTGAGACTCTTTTGTTAGCTGTATGCATGGCCTTATGTATGCCTACATGCATGGAACTCGAGTTATCAAATGGTAAATCTACACGAACGGCTTCCTGATCTGCTCACCAAGGCTGCTGTATGTGAATACTTTCAGGATATCTGTTTTTTAGAGAAGCAGCATGATGACTTTGAATCTCACGAACTAAAACTCAGAAAACTCATGAATCTCATGGACTAAAACTTTTATGAACATTAAAATTATATTTACGATTCTTTGCTTTTTTTTAGCCAGACCTAAAGAATGTGTATCGATCATGCTTCCAATTTTTCCTCTGGAACTGTGAGGGCTGAAAATTCACTTCTTACATGAAAACAAACAAACAAACAAACAAAAAAAACAATGCCACCAAATTTGAGGTGCTGATGAACTAGAGTTTAGTCTCACTTGAGACTATACAAACTTTGTAGAAAGGGGATGCTTGTAGGAAGGTTATGGAAACGTGAGGCTTTCTGTATGTGGTTTGTTTTACTGCCTAGCTAAAGGGGGAGGTTGAAGCAATGGCTGTAGATGCTGTTAGAAGGGTGGATGGGTGAATGTTACAACATGAGGTTTCATAACATGGTCTTCTCGTACTCAGTATTGATGACATTTTGCTGATTAAAGGAACGGAGACAGTCCCATCATAACGCAAACTAAAATAGAACAAAAAACTCCCAGTCTCCAAATTAATGGAAAGAGTCAGAGAATGGAAAATGAAACAAAAGCTAGCACATTTGGAATGCAGTTTAACAACGCTTCTGGCATACAATGCTGTGGCTTTTTAACTCTCTTCTTTAAACTAAGGATGGATTTGTCAGCCTTAACTTTGAATTTTCTTGCTTTTAGCAGTTCGTGTTAAACATTAATGTTATTGAAAATCGCATTTTTTCCATGTGTATTAAGGGTTTGTTTGCTAAAGCCTCCGCTCCCAAATGCATGAATTTCAGCAGCTAGCAAACATCAAAACAAGGAGATTTTTCAGTTCAGTAAGTTATCTTTAAAATAGAAGACTAGCCTTTTTCTGTATATTTTTTGTGAATAATTATACAAATATATAATAAACACTAAGTTCTTCTTTGTTGTTCTGTCATATTGAAAGATATATGCCCTGATTATATCACTTTAATTAACTCTTGCTGCGTTTTACTAAAGTTCGAAGTATTAAGCATTGTTGATGTAAGCACCATGACATTCAGGTTGCCTGAAAGAAGTAAATAAAACTGTGGGTCAAACTGTATTAATGTGTCTTGCCAGCTATTATTACATCAGCTTTTGAATAGTATTTATTCTGTAATTGATGGTTGTCAGCCTGTAATTTCCATAGTTATGTTCTAAACACTTCAAGTTTTCCGTAATTTTTGTACTATTTGTGCCATATATAGCCCAAGAGGAAAGTAAAATGGGGGAAAAGACTTACTAATTGTTCTTTGGCCAGCTTAGTATGTCTTCAGGGGAATCACTCCAGTTATTTGCCAAGTTCATATATCTGTAATATTCTTCTAGATTCAATTTTCTGCCCTTTACTTTTCTTCATCTCATATTTACTTTATTCTCATGGTCATCCCATCTAATCTGTCTGTCTGCGTCTACCTAATCTGCCTAATATATCCGTGTATCATTTCTTTAATGATTTTATTATTGAAATGACACTTAGCATTTGATACTTAAGCATACATTACAAAAGCTTAATTCTTCCATTAGTGGATCAAACTTCCATGCTTCTCCCACAGTCAGACTGCTCCATGAGTTAAACAAGCCTGGTTGAATGTTGTCCAAGAGCTGTAATGCAGATCTATTTTTTAATCTTTATTAGTGAGAAGAAGCCCCTGTAAAGATCTGGGTCACTCATTGTACTGCAGTATTGACTAGAGACTCTGGCTGGTGAGAGTACAAGATTTCTTTTCACTGTGCAACTTGAATTTTATCTTTAAGACCTGCTTCTGCCAAGGAAGCTTAGGAATTAAACTTTTCAGCTGCTTCTGCCATCCGTTATGAACTGCAGATGTTTTAGAAACTTCTATGGCTTTTCTCTATCCTTTTTTTTTTTTTTTTTTTTGTCCAGCTTTACCAAATTAACTTCTCTTTGTTTCAGCTTCCTTCAACAAAGTAATTGACTTCTGGGAAGTGCTTGGCTAACAGGAACATCTCACAAATTACTTCCATTATTACATTCTCCTTCTTGAGGTTTTCCAGGTATCTGATATCCCTGTAGCAGTGTGCCTTCCCTTTGAGCTCTTCTTCCCTTATAAACCCTCCAGTTTCGTCTTCTGCTTACACACCAATAGTGGCAGCATTTTCCAGAATTTGGCTGCTTCATTTCCATTCCTCCAGACTCCCTTGTTTCCATGGGCTCTAGCAAAGGTTTCCAGCCTTGTCTTCTAGAACTTGTATTAAAATTCTTGTAAGATAGCATGGATTTGCTCCATTTCTCTTCCTGTTCCTCCTATTCATCTTTGTGTCACTGTGTAGTAACATGTCTGACGTGGTGTGACTGTTCTTTACTGTAGTGCTTGCAGCTTGTGCCAAGACAAGTCATGATGTACTCTATATCAGGCTACCTCAACCTTTTTTGTTTTATTTTTTTTTGCCCGATTTCATATTTCTCCTTCATGCGCCTCTGTGGCTTTATTCGGCATGTGTTTTCAAATTACGAATTAACTGGTTTTTTTGTGTTGTTTGCAATGAGCCCTCTGAGTCTGGGAAGTGGCTGACAAATATGTTGTTAAAAACTCATATTCTGGGTAGAAAGGCTAGTTACATGACGTTAAATGATTTGGATGTAGAAATATTTTTAATTTTTTTTTTCAGATCAAGCTTGTGGCTTCCTTAAAAGAGGTTGTTAAAGACATTTCCATTGTGTTTCTCTAGTGAAGCATAGCTAGCCAGTTAAATATGTACGGCCACTGAATAGTATATCATTTAAGGTATGTTGATTTTTATTTTGGACATGTTTCTGTATTTCTTTATCATGGCATAGACTTTATGGTGGTAGGGCGGTAAGAATTGAAGTGTGCAGTTAGGTGATAGTTAACAAAGTGGCCTGCAGTAAAGTTCCTTGGTGCTAGGCTCTAGCTTGTGGTGGTTTTCGCTTTTTTGTTTGTTTTCTTTTGTTTAAGACCTGATAGCCTGGATTTGAAGTTCAGTGACCTGTTTTTGTTCCAGACAGAATCCAAGTACTTGACCAGATTAAAAACTAACATTATTATGTCTGTACTTACATATAGCGTTACTCTTTTACAGTAAGCCACTTTTTGTTTGCATACTTTAGATTGTCTCTTTTGCTTTGTTTCTTTGTTTATGGCAATTTTTACTAGTTCATAAATAAATCCATGCTGAGTAGCAAACCTCATTACTCCTGGATTAATCTGTTACACAAATGAAAATAGGTGAGCCACCTTCTTTTTCTTTTTTTCCCCCTATTTTTTCCCCCGCTCATTTAAGAACATGGCATGATCTCAGGAGAGCATCTTTAACTAAGAGAGCGTAAGTGCACAGAATGACAGCTACAAATGATTTTATACAACAGACAGACAAATAGTACTGATTGTCTATATTTATTTAAAAAAAAAAAAAAGCCTGGACTGCAAGACTACAGTAAATCACGAAAGTGATCTCAAGTGAACAGAGATAGATTTCTGGAATACGGTGTGCAATGAAACCACTGACCTCTTATACAAGGGTTCATGTCTTTTTCTACAGAAACAGATGGGTAATAGCATAATGCTGAAATCATGCTCTACATAATATGGACCTAGTGATTGCAGACCTGATTGCTTGCCATATGGTTGCTGAAGGGTTGAAGAGAAAATGGGATGATATGCAAACCCTTAAAAGCAACGTTTTTATTGAATGGCCATTACATTAAAACCCAAACTCTGCAAATGAAGGAAAGAACTGCAGTGAACAATGATGAAATAACGGAACAATAAAAGAAGAAACACAATAGCATGTATTTGTTTTTAATATGCAAAATAATACTTTTTTTTTTTTGTCATTTTGCCTTGTGTTACAAGCAGTCAGTGGAAAGTTGGTGGGACGTTGCTGCCTGCAGGGCACAAATACAGTATATTGGAGCATTGCAGTATTCACGAGGTCAGACAGAAAAAGAAAACAATCACTTGTCTCAAAGGAAAAGCTTCTAAGTTAAATGCTATCTAAAATATGCAACTTGCATACATGAACCACATACTGAGAGGCCAATGGAAAGCCTTAATGAGACTTGCTTTTTCAAGACAGACTTCCACAGACTATGCTCTCCCTCATGAAAAAAGTTGGCTTTTCAACTGATACTTTTTTCTTAGTGGAACCCTTTAATTGTTAAATAGTGACTTATTTATTTATTTTTATTTATATTTATTTTTATTTATATTTATTTATTATCTATTTATTGACATCCGTCAGTAGGCTTATCAGTATAGTCAGAGCAAATACAAAGAGATGACGTCTAAGTTCTTCCTTTCTAATCTGTACTTGTCTCAAAGAGACATCTTCGTAGGAAGGAGGTTACAGATAGAGCTCAACAATGTGACCACAACTTCATGGCCATGCCTGCTTGCATGCTGAAGACAACATATGGAAGTATGACATGATGAGAATGATGGCGTGCCTTTGAAATGGACAAGGGATGGAAATGGAACCTGAAACCCAGTTTTCCTGGGCTTTTATTACACAACACTTGAATGGCTGGGATAGGCTCTTTTGGGCCATTAATGGATCACTCTTTGCTTTGCCACCATGGACTGATACAGGAAGGAATACCCAGTGGATGAAAGCTATAAATTCAACTTAATCTAGATTTTATAGAGGTTTGGAGTTAGATAACATGAGCCACTGGCATCTCTCTGGCCTTTGCCTCTTCTAGAGACTCAGTTGTGCAGAAATGTAGGGACTGCTGATGGGGTTGTTTAGTGTTGAGGAGACCGTACTGGCTTTGAGTCAGAAAATGCCAAAAGGATACTTCTGTTCGTAATGTGACATGAGAACTTCTCACTGTGATGTATCATTTAACTGCCAGGAGATGCTCCTTATTCTGTAAGGCATGTCCAGTCTCTGCTCTCTAGTGCATGGATACACGTAGGAAGGGATGGATAAGCAGCTACCAGTTCAGTTTAGCAAGTGCAGTATTCTTTTTGATAGTATAGATAGATACACAGCCTCATGCATGAGTAATGCAACAGGGGAGTCTTTCTACATTTGTCCTCTCTATGCCATGCTGCTGAAGAGCTTCCAAGATGAAGACAGCTGTGACGTAGCTCTCTGGTTAATCACTGCTAAATACAGACTTCCTTGGCTTGACAGCCTTCTCTGATGCATCCCATATATCACAATTTGTTTGACTGCAAGAACAGAAAAAATATTTATTTCAACAATTATTTTCAAAGAGACATCTTCTGTATATGGGTACGTCAGGATCAACCTCAGAATTGTTAGACTTTTCATCAGCTGCCCACCTCACTTTTATTTCATTTGGAGGCTTAAAGACATGTG
This sequence comes from Anser brachyrhynchus, assembly GCF_964034855.1. Taxonomy (NCBI): domain Eukaryota; kingdom Metazoa; phylum Chordata; class Aves; order Anseriformes; family Anatidae; genus Anser; species Anser brachyrhynchus. Next base: position 8,375,651 of record NC_137696.1, on the reverse strand, counting down.
ACAAGCAGAGTATTCTGCTATTTAAGACATCTTAAGTGTGGCAAAACAGATTTTCATGTGATGAGAAGAGATTTCCTCCAGCCTACAAAACTGATTCTCATACTTCTTGACTAGTGACATGTCAGCTGTGTGGCAGCAATAAGTTTTGCATAACTTGTAAGAGCCCGCGCTGACCTACTTAACAGGTATCCACTGCTACATAATGTATTTAGGGCAAGTATTGTGTTGGAGCTCATCATCAATCTTGTAATAGCCAAGCTCACTGTGAAAGCCACAGGTACCTGATTGATGCAAACATTCTATAGGATAGGAAATATTCTTGCCATTTTCTGAAGGGGAGGTCAGTCGTTGTGGTGGTGTCACTGACTTGTATGGGAGAAGCATCAAGGGACGCTGATCATGCCCCCTCCCTGCCTGTGCTGTTGCACCACTGGTGTGTCTCAGAAGGATGTCCAAAACATCTTTAAAATGGGATTTTTATTCTTTTTTAAATGGTTCATTTGTCTAGACAGTAGATGTTTCAGTTTCAAATCTCTTTTTACTGTGACAGGTTACTGAATGTTTCTCGCTTGCAAAATAACAGGGCCTGGATATTTTGCACCCTTGTATGCTGTATGTAAATGCAAGAGAGTTCCCTTGCAAGTAGCAAATAGCTGGGAACCATCCTTTTGTTAACTGATGCTAGCATTTACAGTTAGTGCTTTGCAACAATTGCAGTGCATGTGTTTAGGGAGAGCTGGTGGCTTTGGCTGGTGTGCAGCACCATGCCGTGGAAACCAGCTCGCTAGAGATGCATGCGTGCACACTGACTCCTGAGCTGCGGGCTGGGGATGGACAGGCTGAGTTTTGTCTCTGACTGAAGAGACTGCGCTAAGCAATCATTTTTCAAAAGCAATGCTCTTCCCCTTTTTTTGTTCCTGTCGTAGTTGCAGTCAGTGTTTTAGCCTGCACTTTGGGCAGACTGTTAAAGCATGTATTTTAATAAAGTGATGCCAGCATACTTAGTCATCCATACAGTATTAGCATAGTGCATGTTGGTTCGTGCAGTAAATTGTTGCAAAGTTGTATGACATCTTAATGCTCTGACAGGATGTGAAAGACAATAACACCACTGAAAAGACCAGAAAAGGCCTTTTATAGCTGCTGAATAATATATTAGCTTTTAACACTGTATATATGATCAAAATGGGGTAAAGTATAAAATGAACAAAAAATTATTTATACCTGATATTATATTTTATCAGAATCAGAACTACACAACCTCACAACCTGGCTTGAACCATTTTTGATACGGTATTCATTATCTCTAAAAGCTGTAAATGCCTGCAGTCTGAGTTCGAATCTGCCCTCAGGGCTGACGAAACGCTATCTCACTTGGGCAGAATTTGAAAAAAGTTGCTCTGGAAGAAACTCATTCATCTGTTGTGCTAATGGACATGCAGGGATCAGTCCTAATGCCCCAAATGGTCAGATGCAGGGACCTATGATCAGCTTCTAAAATGTGCAGGTGGGCACCTGCAGAAAAATGCTTCACAAATTGACATACGTACTATTGGAGAACTACAAATCTACACTGAACTCCATAGCAGTATATTATGATGTCTGAACCGGGAAGAAAGAGTTACATAGCAAAGAAATATGCATGATAAAAAGTCCAATTTATACACGGGTCCCAAGTGGTTGGCAACTTCTATCATTTGCTTCCTTTTTAAATGCTGTGCAAACATTGTTGGCTCATATGACAAATTAGTTTGTGCTATCTACTTCCGTATTCCAAACACAACTTCTATGACATTATTTGCTTCTTTATTTAAATAATTCTTGGAAACAAAAAAAAAAGCAATTGTAGTATAGTACTTCTTTCACAACTTCACCCTGAGCTCTCTTACTTTGTGGGTCTGAAATTACCCTTGAAGTTTGCTTTAGCATGTTTGCATTTGTGCTGCACCTGGATATTTCCTATAGATCTTATTTCTAGAGTGTTGGCTTGCAATATTCAGAAATTGCTTTTAAATAATAGAATGATAGGCTTTAACTCTGTCTAAATTAAAAAAAAAAAAAAGAAAGAAAGAAAGCTTAAGCATTATTAATATTGGTTTTTGGGTACTCAGAAACATATTTTGTATTTTTCTGCAATAAATTAAGGTCTTCAAAATTCAGCAATAATTTCTGTAGTATGATTTCATTTCAGTAAGAAGTTGTGAGATCTTTGCCTTGAGTTTACCAATACTGAAATGAGAATGAGTGGGTAGAGGTGAAATTCTCTCTGTCAAACACTAAGTTGATGGGGAAAAATTGGGTGGTGGTTGTATGCAAAATAGAGACGCTTTAATGTCTGCTTATACACTAATTTATATGTACATGCAGCAAGAGGAATACTTCTTACTCGAGATAACATAAATAACTATAGCACAAAAATTCTAGGGAGTGTACTTGAATTGCAGTGTTGTCTTAGGGAAATGCAGGAATTATGCAAGAAGAACTGTCATTCTTTTCAATTCTCTGTATTCAAACAACAAGCTATTTCGTTTAGGGTTATGGTTGTATTTCCCAAGTTATTCCTGCACTCGAATGTCAGGTGCATGTGTTTTCTCCCTCTTTTAGAAGTACCTGTGCAGTTGAAAGGAAGGGAGGGAAGAAGACAGAGATGGAAGAATGTCATTCATATATAACAAACTCAGCAATCTTTATAGAATAATATTTTAAGCAGGGATACAGAGGCTAAGCATGTCACTGGAAAACTTGCAAGAGTTATCTTTTTCCTTAGTTGTGGAAATTGATATTTGCTAGGTGCAAGTCCACTGGGCTAGCTGATATTGTATGAATAGCATTCTGATGGAAACAGCTTCAGAACCTGGTGCTGAATTTTTAAATTCCTGTGGCAGGCAAGTCTGATTCAAAAATTTAGGGCAAAAACTATTAGTGATAACATTATCTAATATAGAATGGAGTGGGTGTATTTAATTTTATTTATTTATATATTTATTTTGGATTTTAATTACAGACTTTTCCTTTAATTTTCTTAGAAAGTAGGAAGTACCTTCTAACCTTTTACGTGTATTTTTTTCTTTTATATCTAATGAATCATCAGAACATCAATTGATGTTTCTCCAAATGTTTTGAATAATTTGAAAACACTTCTTACCACATTGTTATTTATAGCAATTCACTAAATTAAAAAAGTGCTACTTTTCCCTTGCAGGTATATGCATCATTTATAGTCTAGCTTCATTATATTCTGTACTGTATAAACTCCTGTAGGAGAGTTGTTATGTAATGCTCTTATGTCATTACATTTACATGCATTAAATTCCTTGCAGAATCATATTCGCTGTAACAAAAGGTTCATTAGCAGGACAAAAATGCTTAACTTGGGAAACTGCTGGAAGAAGTGAGACACATTTTCAGGCTGATATTGTTGATATGCAATTATATATTATGTACAGAGTTGATTTGGGATTAGCTAATCCCAAATGACAAGTATAAATGTGATTCAAGTTGTTCATTCAAATCTCTTTCTCTAGTTATAACTTTGAATAGAAGTTATCATCATTAAATCTACAGTGTATATAAAGGCGACTCACTGAAGTTAATAGAGCAATGCCATTTACACCACATGGGAGCCTTATGTATAGACTAGCACTTTACAAACTGCAAATATAGAAAAAAGTTATTTGGAGCACCTTATTTACATGTGCAACTAGTGCGAAACGAATTTATAGCCTCAATTCTGTTATGCATTTAAATATGTTCTTTATTCTTCCACCTCGCATCTACTGCTGTTGAAGCATAATCGCGGGTGCTTTCAGAGAGAACACCTGGGCACATTCTTCTGCAGAATGTCATAGTTCTGCCTGAACCAACTTTGGAAATTGATCATTTTATTTTTGTTGAAATGGCAGTTAAATAGGAGGAATATATCAAGAGTTAAAACTTCATTACTGGAGAGCAATAAAAATGCATCAAGCCTAGAATATTGTCTAGAAGATCAAATTTCTTGGTTATGTTGACACTTGAAAGAAATATGTTTATTTAACGAATAGGAATTCTATATCCTGGTATACTACAGTGATAAATTGCATTTGAGTTAGGCTATCTTTTGATGTTCTAATTTTATCGCCCAGCAATGGACTGTTGCTATCCATATGGAAGTAAACTGAAGAAGGAAAAATAATGCTAAGGAAAATCTTCCTTAACCTTTCTCCAGTACTTGTTTGGAACTAACAGCGACCAATTTTTGAAGTTTGAAAATGCTGAATTATATTTGTAAGCAGCTTTTCACTGCATTCTAGCAAGGAACGATCACGTACAGACATGCTAGAAATAGCTAAAAGAAACTTATCTGCTGGTAGTTTCTGAGTAGATGAGAAGTGGGGGACACTTTGGGTTTCATGAAAAACTGAAAATAGGGACACTTACAAGCATCCAGACATATATCTGATGATTTAGATGTTATGGCTGTTTTCATAACCTGCAAGTCTTCTGAACAAGTGTAAATCCTTAAAAAGGGCTACCTAGAAAACTGTATGATAAATGTCTAGGTACTCCCAAAGTGGAGAGGAAGTGATTTTTAACATATTTTACAAAATATTGCGGCTTGTTCTCATGTTTTGCAGATGGTTTCCCAGGTTGACTTGTTAGAATGATAAGGAAGGACAAAAGCCCATTTGGCAGAACAGGAACTCTGTCATTACTCATGTTGAGAGCATCTGTCTTTGTGCTTGCTCTTCTACTTCTGTGTTTGAGTGCCAAATAGTCTATGGATAGTTTCTTCTTGTTTCAGTTATGGGACACATTCCTGGGGAATGATGAGGTGTCTACAACTTGAATCGCCAGTGCTGAATAATACATTCGTGCTGACCACCCTTGCAATTGCTTCAAGAGAAATAGAAAAGAGCAGAAATCTTGAAGGATGAAGCGTTAAGTCCCTATTTAATTCCCAGGCTGGCCAATGTGACCATAAGTGCCTTCTGTGAAGAACAAGAAAGCAGAAAGCCAGACTTTGTATGAAAAAACAATATGATGTCTGGTTATCTCTATGCATGCATATGTTTATGGAGGTATGTTGTAACTTGCTTTTTGACCCAAAGCTGAATGAAGCTTGTCACGGTTGAATAAATCAGTGTGGAACTCCACAGGAGAGAATAGAAATAGAAATATTTTTATTTGGCCTCTAATGTTGTATTTGTGTCCTCTGATTTGTGGTCACAATCTGCTTTTAAATGGTCTCAGCTTGATGAAGGCTGTGTCTTGCACTTGCTTTCACTCTCAAGCATCCCTGAGAGTGCTTTGGGGAAGGAGGGGCTTGCAGAATTTTGATCTTTGCCTATTGATCTCCCTTTGAAATAGAAATCTGGGATGCTGGAGGGTTTGGGACATCTGCTATCAATTTTCACTTTGAAAAACAAGAAGTTGGATTTTTTTGGCACACCTTAGTGCTTTATTTCTGTTGAGTTGATGACAATGCTATCTTTGATGTAAATAAATGAAGCAATATTTACAATCTACATGACATAACTGAAATAGTTCTGCAAAGCTTGGGAACCATGTATGTTTGTTCTTCCTCCTGTTATAAAATTCTTGGTTTTCCTGTTTCTCTAGTGAGGAACTCACTGCTGAGTGAGTGCTGAGCTCACAATTTATTTCTGTTGAGCAGACAGAAGTGATACAATGTAGTTTGCAAAATGCATTCTTCAAGAAATGCAAACACTTTAAAACAACAAAAAAAAAAAGAATTAAGGTTGGGTGAGGAGGTACAGGGTTTCAAAGGATGGTATTCAAATTCTGCATTTTGGTTCAAACATGCATTTCCATATTTTGGTTTCAAGCACCTACTTGATTTTCTAGATTCAGCATTTGTACATGTTACTAAGGTTCAGGCTTCAAAATTATTACTCCCATTTTAAGGAAAAAGTCTGTTGCATTGTGGGAAAAAAGAGCTGTCTTCAAAGGTATAGAAATTAATTCTTCTTATTAGAGAAACAGAGGGAGAAAATGTCAAAATCAAATAAATTCAAATATGTTTAAAAGGGCTGATAAAAGGCTAAAGGAATTACATAAAAGAGGCAGGAGAAACTTCAGAAGTCCATAAGTTACTATTTGCTTTCTACTTCCAGCTTTCAGTCTCTGTACTGATGTCAGGGACTCTATTGCAGTAGCGCATTCAATCTCCAGGAGCAAAAGGGTCTGCGAGAGTAACAGAAGCAAGCAGCCGTGCTTACACACACTGCAGGACCAACACACACCCCGCAGTTTCATCTTAGGGTCTGGCAACAGGCCTGAAGCATTACACCCGTGTGCACGGGATCTGTGTTGCCACTGGTGTCAAAGAAAACACCCGAGCATCTCAGGTGTGAGGGGCACCTTGCTGCACAGGTTGCATGCTGGCAAATGCTCCCCCCATCTCCTGGGCTGCAGTGGGTTGTGACAGCCTGAGTGGGGCTGCAGGCGCCGTTGTGAAGATGTCAGCCCAACCTTTTCCTTTACGAGTTTTTGGATCCTGAAAGTTGGTAGAAGCTGTATCCATCACAGGACGGTTTTAGCTTCAGTCCCAGCATGGGTTGAGAAGGTCTGTGTTTGCACGTTTCCTCTGCAGATGTAAGGAATAAGTCCTGATTTTGCTCTCATCCATATTTAGCCTGAAACCGAGAAAAGCTTAATGTGCAAAATAGCTGAAATTCAGTATTGTAAGTGTGTTCAGTGGAAAAAAATTCCTTGTAGTCAAATTTATTGCTGAATATCACCTTAGTAGGCTTGCTGTTCCCTTCCACCCCTTCTTTCCCTATTGAGAATAGAAGCAGCAATCAGAAGAGACAAATGTGTTAAACAAGATGCAATAAACCCCAAACCATAGAAGTTTAAGAAAAACAGAAGATGTGTTCATTTTAAAACTGACTTCCTTGATTTTTAGAAATCCAGTAAGTTTTTGCATTAAAATTGTTGTTTTAAAAAAGGGTATTTTTCTTTCAAAACTTTGAGTGGGGAAAAAATTGGGTTTGTTTTGGGCAGAGCTCGTAGATATTTTTTGATAGAAGTTTAAAGTACTCTGCTTAAAAATGGATGCTTTTTCTGTTTTCTGAAAACAACAAAATTTTGGGGCCACTTGGGGCAAACTCTCTAACAGGGAAGTTTCAGGGTGGGGAGCACATCTTCCTTCAAGGGTTTCCTCTGCCAAAGGTGCAGCCCTTGTAACCACGACACGTAAGGATTTAGCAGCCATAAATCAGGGTCCGGTGAGATGCATCCCCACTGCTCCTGCAAGTCAAAGCTGTGTTCAGCGATTTGTGTGCAGGTTCTCAAGGTGCATTGCATCTTTGTAAGGCAAGTTATCGCTGTCAGTTATTGACATTCACATTAGTGAAGTGGAGAGGGTTTTATACTAAACCTCCTACTTTCTCATCTTATTGAATTAGTGTTTTTTTGAGTGCATATCTGCATGTTAACAGCATAATGTTTTTTCACGGCAGGAGAGTAATTTCCTAATTCATTTGTACTGCCGAACATTCTTCACTCTAGTTATAAAAGAAATACAACGGGTTTTAGGTTTTTGTTTTTAAATGCCCTGTAAACCTCAAAGTAGAGAAGTAAAGCTGTGAATTTATGGGGTTATCCTCATCCGAATATCTCTGAAAACCTTGATCACAAAAGCTATAAGGAGTATTTTCTGTAGAATTGAAACTTAGCAGAAAAAGAAAGCACATCATTCAAAAGAAAGCCTAGTATCAATAAAGAGTCTGTTTTTTATATACTATATATATATATTGCTGATTCTAAATTTATGTTTAAATAGCTTATGTGTTTTACATAAATTGCAATCAACCCTTCAGAGCAAACACTTCGTGTGTGATTCGGTTTGTGTGTAGTGTAATGATTACATGCAGCTTAAGCATCCAGTCCAGGTGAATCAGGTGTAGGACCTCAAGGTGGACAGTCCCTGCAAGGAGTGGCATATCTACGTGTGTGTTTTCCCCCACCTGTATTTTGGGAGGATAAGAATCCCAAAACTCTTAAAGAAGTGTACTAGGAAAGGAGGAGAGCCTCTGGAAATGCAGGATGAAATCCCCATTGAAGGCAGTGGGAGTTCAGCTGACTTGGGTAGGTTTAGCATTTCACTGCAAGGGTTTTTAGATCATCTTTAAAATGGTCTAAAATGGTCTGAGGTGAACTGCTTGATATTAACCAAAAACATTCACTGCATAGCTTCTGTCCTCAAATTCAGATCCACAAGCCTGTAAACCAAAAGAACTGTAGGGGAGTGAAACTGTGTGTTTCAAGTAAGAAAGTAACTTGAGATCTCTTCCCGTCTTGTGCTTTGCTGTTATTCTCGGTAACAGAAGTCGCTGAGCTGGAGCTGTTATGATCCATAGCGCTTTGCAAGGAGAGGGAGATCCAAGGGGGAAAGCAGGGTGCTTGGCAAACGCCTCCAGAAGGTGTGTGATGCGCACGGCTGTAACTGCCCGCACGGATCTGTGTCGCAGCATCCTCATCCATGCTGCTTCCTTTTAAAGGGGAATTTTAAAAAAAAGTCACTGCTGGCTGGATTTAAGGCATTAATTCTCACCAGTGAGAAAGTAAACCCAGGATTTAATCAAATTTCCACCACAGTCACACCCGAACAGATGACACCGAGTATCTGCTTTTGTTTTTCACTGCTTGTTTCTGGAAAACAAGAAAACATAAAGAAGTACATTAAGATCCAGAATTGCGGAACAGGGAAATGAAATCAGTTTGTCACAGAAGATTTTTTTATTGACATCTTTAGTTTGTTTTGATGTCTGTAATTAAATCGCTAATTATGTGTTTCTGTTGCAGTGGTCATGCTTTTATTACATAATTGCTACAAGTTTTTCTCTCACCACTAACAATATTTGTTTAACCTTAGTGCATGCTACTTCCATACTTTGTAATGTAAAAGCTTAGAAATTAGAAGTTACTGACTATTAAATCAGGGGGGTTCAGGGTTCTTTGCCATAAATTAAATATTTTGTGGCAAAGGACCGAAGAAAATTAAACGATGAAGGAACTGCAGTCATTAAATAAAAAAATATCGTTTCAACACCATTTGAAGAAAATAGAACAAACAACAGTTAGAAAAGTAATTTTATTTTATTTTATTTTATTTTTTAAGCAAGAAGGAGAAGGAAAAAAAAAAGTTTAGCCTATGGTAATAAAATAATTCTTAAAAATAATTGTACCCTGATCCTTTAAGCTTGCTTCTGTGTTTTCTCAGAAAGTGTTTGATTAGGTGAGATGCAATTCAGTCACCTTCTCTTTTGTTTTTTTCCCTTTTGAATTTAGGCATAATTTTTGTCAGTATATTTCAATGTATTCATTAATTTTTCTCATTTGTTTATTTTATGCAAACCATAAGAGACATTTTTTCCTCAGTGAAGATTGCCTCTTTATTTTATTTTGAAATATTTGTATATTTATTTCATTAAATGAGATAATGCTTTTTCTTATTAACATAATTTCCAGTACATTAAACATATTTCTCCACAGACAGAAGAGAGGAATCAGATTAAATGACAGTTAAATCACTTGCAGCAATTTCAACTGTTAAAAGAAATAAGTGTCTCTGTTTTCTTTGTGATCACAAGATGTGCTGTAAAGGGAAATGAAATACTAAAGAAAGGAGGGAAAACATAAAGAAATAATGACTGACTTATTGCAGTAATACCACTGAGGAAAAAAAAAAAAAACAACTCAGTACAAATAAAAGAAAAAATAATATAGTGGTTTGAAAGTTACCAAAATTCATTTTTTATTGATGAGTTTAGTGCAAGCCTAATACTAAGTAAACTGCAGGAAAAACAACAACAAAACAAACAAAAAACCCCACAACCCAAACAATGCCATAAACCATGGATGATGAAAGCAGAAATAAATACTTTGCATTTAGAGGGCTATTATTCTAAATGCCTTTAATTTTTAAATAATTTCTTTATTTAGGGAAGGGGTAGGGAGGAGAAGCAATCATTTCTTGGTAAACTAACCATGCGCTCTGCTCATGTGTTTGCTAAGGTGGTTAGGGTTCTCCAAATGCCCGTGTGCCCTTCCTGCAGATTTGTTGTGCTTTCTTGAGCAGGCATGGGGCTACATTAAGGGGAAGATTATTTTCTTGTTAACTCTTATTACGAGATGTTCCAGAATTATAATAATAAATGTATTTGTCTTAATTATATTTTTATTATTTTAATTTTCAGAGTCTGAAGCAGCTGCTTTGAAGAGATCTTTCAAATGAATGACTAGGCTGTGAATTGCTAAGGTAATGTTCACATTATTGTTTTGCCCCTAGACAAGGTTTCCGCTGTTTATGCTTTTAGCTGTAACCCAATTATTTTTCATCAGTATTTTATGTGCTTGATCTTGTAGTCCTGAGTAAGGACTAGTCCTGTATTTGCCATTTTCCTTGTTGCTCTAAGTTTCTCTTGAATGAGCTCCACAACTTGAAGCTCTTTAAACACCCCATGTCCAATTCTGTGGTTTTGAGCTTTAAGATGAAGAATCAGAGAAGGAGGGAATTAAAGAGGGAAAGTGATTTCATTGCGGTACTGCATTCTCCATGATGTGAAATGGTGTGGGACAAGTTACGTGGGAAATGGCAAAATTGTAAAGCTTTTACTGAATTGCTTTCTGGGGCCAGAGGGCAGGCTGTCTTCCTGCTTGGTGCACTCGCCCGCTACAGCTGAGGAGGGTGCTCTTCAGGGTCAGTACCAAAGGCTCTTGCACCCTGGGTTTGGTGTCCCCATCTCCTCTTTTGAGTTACATTTGTTGTGCCAAAGAGAGCCGTCTGGGAATGGAAGTGGTGGTGGAATTTAGCAGTTGAGGAGACACTAGGAAATTGCAGTGCATATGACAGGTAATTAAAGGAACAAAATTAGAGGCATCATCCTCTGCTGCCGTTGACCATAGCGAGGATTGCTCCTGCAGAACAAGATCACAACCCATGTACTATGAAGGTGCATCAGCTGAGCCTTTCTGAAAAAAAGCTCTAGAGCTTGTGGTGGGCATGGGTTGAGGGTCACTCCAAGTTCTGCTGTGACATCTGTACATGCATAAGGAAGCTCTGCGATCCAGAGAGAACTGGTAAGTGAAAATAAATGCATAGGAACGTTTCTAATGATGGTGCTTATACTTAAGACATTCATTACCATATTTTCAGAGGGCATAATAATCATTAATGTGTTTATCGTGCCCTTGTGAATTAGGGCAGTAATGTTATCCTTCTTTCACACACAGGGAACTGAAACGTAGGCCAAGTACTTTACTTCAGCTCTTGTGGGAAGGCTGCCAAAGACCTGTTCCTATTTGCTGGTTTCTCTTCCAGGATCTTGACTCAGTTCCTTGCCTTTAGGTGCTTGTTTGAGGTGTCTAACATAGGTGATTACTTGTGCTGGACTTCCTCTGCAGCCAGTGAAGAAAGACAGGGATTTCCAGAGGATAATTCTGATCTTTCGGCATTTAGTCTTTCCCATTAGGTGTTGGAGGGAGTCTACAAAAGTCATGCTCCTCTCAGCGAAGTATGTTGAGAGACTTGCATCTCTCTGCTCTCAGTCCTCACTGAGGATACCATGGGGTTCAGTACTACCAAGAGACAGAACATGCATGCCTCTGATGAAGAATCAAGTGCAGTTAAAATTCAGTTAACTTCTGAAGATTGTTCATCATATGACTGTAATTTAGATCAATGGGTACCTGATGGTTGTAGCAGAAACAAGAAAATGAAAAAAGTCCCTTGATGGGGAATGAGGTTAAGTGAACAGATGTCCAGCCCTGTATTTTGTTCATATTGAGTCCCCTTCTACATGGCCATGAAGCTCTTATCAGTATGAACAGTTGTCCTTCTTGGTCTCAGAGATGTATTGGCAGGACTACCCAACTCTTATCTGTGTACTTATCTCTAGAACTTCTTAACATTGGCTGTGTCCCTGCAATATAATTGGACACATTTAGCTTTATTTATACTGATTGTCCTCTGAAATAAAAAAGAATGAATATATAGCATGTAATTGCACTGAAAGTGATAGTAGGTTTTGAGATTCTAGGTTATAAAAGAGTATGTATGTAAAAGCCTTAGTTAACTGTTTTCAGAGAAAGTGCTTTGTAAATAAAATGGGTGGTGAGAAAAATCAGTTTCAGAATCTAACAAGTTTGTATTTTGCATATTCCATAGTGAGGCTGTTTTTCTTCTTGTGACATAGCAAGAAACAAAATCACTCCTTGACCAAGAAGGCATGATGCTAAAGATATTCTTAGAATAACATGAGTTAGTTTTTGGAAAATATTAAAGCATGACTACATCGGACTTTATGTGTTATATAACAACACTTTTTCCATTCCACATTAAATATCATTTTCAGATTTCTCATCTTGCATGATATTGCCTATTTCATGCCTCTGTCAAACTGGCTGAAACAAGCTCTTTTCCCCGAACTTCAGATATTTGTGGATAACGGATTATTACCTGTGGTATATTTTAAAGGACAAATAAATTGCAGCATTGTTTAGGCAGACTTGCAGAGGCAGATGAGCTGTACCGTTTCTTGTCCGATGCTGCAGGAAAAGGTCTGTGTCAGCGTTCAGACAAAGATTCAAGAGCACTGGGTTCAAACTTTTATTCTTGGATCAGAAGGTTTAAGATCTAGAGCGTTTTACATACTGGACTCTTTTCCTTTTTTTTTTTTTTTTTCATTTGGGCTATTTTGGCTGTGTGACACCGTATGTGTCATATGGCAATATTTTAAAATTAATGAGCAAATTTGCTTATTGATAGAGCTATGAAAATTCACATGTACTTACTGATGTTACAAAGCTCTGATGTGGAAGCATGTAGCGGTGGTGTGTCATTCCACGCTCCTGGGTCTGTGGCTATAACTGAGCTCCCTTTTCTGGAGAGGAGCTGATTCTAAGGTCACGGGAATGCTTGAGTGGAGACGGGTGGCTTGGGAATTCATGATTTCTTGGCAGTATTTGAGGAAGATGTGTGAGACTTCATTCTTGGCTTGGTGGCTGGCTTTTGTTTGGCGCAGTAAGGATGGCAAAATAAACTGACAGACAAAAACTAAGCTTGATTCCTCTGCTCTTCAGAGAGGATCTTAAACAACAGAATCTCTCCCCACTCCATCCACTCTGGTATAATGTGTCTGACTTGATTATCCCTCTTCTGTTGAAATATGATGCAGCTGGGCAGTATCTTCAGTGAAATACACTGGAGAAGTATGGAAATGCAAACTAAAATTTGTGAAAGTCAGAATCTATATTCACTTTATCTATCTATATCTACAGCTTTTGATTCCTGTACCTGAGATGCAATTGCTTATCTCTAAAAGTGATTCTGCGTGGCATACATTCACGGTGCAGGGTTGGTACTGTGCCCTTCCCTAAGTGATGAGGAGAGCTGCTGATTTATCTCAGACTTGAGTCGTATCAGGGACGAGATCTTTAACTTTTTCTTTCTTTCTTTTTCTTTTTCTCTGACTGTCAGCTCACTGTAATTTTTTTCTTTTCTTTCTGAAGTAATATTCAAGGGGAATGTCCTAGCCTCCTCTGGAGGCAATCAGCTACCTCCTTTCCTGATCACATTTCATACCTAGTCTAGTTTGCGAAGGAAATGAGCTTCACCCCATTGGCCTGCACATTTCCTCCCTTCAGCGACTCTAGCGTCTGTCAACCTGTTTGTAAGAGGAGATCGGGGTTGCAAAGTAGTTGTGCTTTATAAATTGTGTAATTATGGGTGGCTTGATATGGGACAGGTATCTCTGAAGTACCTCAGTGAGGAAAAGGACAGGACTCATTTGTGCTCTCTTCTCTCCATTGGCAGCAGCTTGCTGGCCGGTCAGCACATGCAGAGCTTGGGACACACCACGGCAGTCGTTGCTGTCCTTTCTCTGATAAAGGTAATGAGGTGGCATGGGAAGACAAAACATGGTTATAAAAAAACAGGCTTCAATAGTTCTTCTACTTTGTGGAACAGATTATTGTTACTTTATATGGAAACTCAAGTGGAAAAACTGGCATAGATGGAAAAAAAAATCTACTTAATGTTTCTCTTGGTATTTCCAGCAAGTAAACGTGAACATAATAAAATGGGTATGTTTCTTGAAAAATATTCTGTTAAATTTAGCTATGTTTTCTGCTTAAAAAGGGGTGAATGATAATAAATGTCATTTGAAAATAGAGGTGTCCTTGGTTTCCTGTTTTCAGTAGGCTTCAGATAATTTATTTGTTCTACTTTTAGTTTCTTTATTGATGCATCATCCCTTCCAAAGCTGTTTGTGGGCCATCCTTAGCCAGAGTTTCCTACAGTTATTTTTGCATTCTTGTTAAGCAGTACCATACAACATGCTGCTTGTTCAATTTATTGCGTGGGATCAGCACATAGTTTTCCATTGGGGCATATTTGGGTGTTTGTCACTTTTATGGTTTATATGCTAGCATACAGACAGAAAGACAAACTTTTTCCCCTCAGTTTGCTTTTGTATTGTCCAGTCTGCATTGCCTTTACGTCAACAATTTGTAGAAAGGAGATTGAATTCTTGGAATACAATCAGTTTGCTTTAAAGAAAAAAACAAACAAAACCCACCAAACTTTGGTGAATACAGTTCATATGGATTAGTTCGTCCTCTGTTGATGGCTTTATTTCACTGCACAGGTCCATATGAAGGAAAGGGGTGAAAAAAAAAAGCCTATTTTTATTTAAACTTCTCAGTTTAGTCATTTAGTCTCAGATACCTCAGCATGCCACTTGCACAGTGACTGATGCCTGCATTGAGAGCTTTTCTGAAGCTAGCAGAACTCGTTCCACAGGCAAAAATATGCCTGCATGGATATCATTGCATGACAAGGACCATATGTTTGCGTTTGTTGTGTGTGTAACCCCAAACCAGGCAGTACCAGGACCACATGTTATCCAACCAGTACTTCATTGCAATTGATCTAAAATTGACAGGAGTTATTTTTATTTTTTAATGGCACTGACAGTGTACTTATTGTTTTAGTTAGTTTTGAGCTTGTGGGAAAGATATTTTCGTTATTTCTCTAAGATATCAAGTCTTACATGACACTGAAGCTGTTTTGTCTGTTAAAACAATTGATAGAAAATAGGCCACAACCACCAAGACGCTGTTAGTTCTGTTGGTCACTTGTTTGACTGTCACTATGCATTGGAGGACTGTTTGGATGTAATGTGAAGAAATTATTAGAATTAGAATACTATTAGACTGGCTTCTGTAAAACAAGGACTTTTAAGCAAAACAGTCAGTGACTTTCAATGTTATTTGCATAACTCCTCTTTCCGATATATGTAGTTCTAATGTAATGCATGTTGTTAGCTCACCCAGTTTACAGTAACAGGATAGAGATTGAAATACTGTACAGTAGAAGTATTTTTGATGAATCAATTGCATTGGCAGTTTCTGGATTTTCCATTTGTTCAGTAGTTGAATGCCACGTGACCTGTGATGCAGAGCCTGCTGGAAACAAATCACTACTTTTCTTGAGTTTCTTTGGTTAGTTAAGTATTTCAAGAAAACCAACTGTGATTTGAGGTAAGGAATCCCTGCAGCAATTAGGATTCATTTACTACTGGAGCATTTTATTAATTACACATTTGTAACCACATGAATAGTCACAAAACCGATTGCACATCTCTGTGTTTAGAGATTCGTAGACAGAAGACTTAACGTAAACATAGAAATGTTAAACTACTCATCTGTAGCCTGCAAAGAAGATAACAAGAAGGATTCTGTTCTCTGTGTGATTTGTGAACAATGCTAAGTAAATATTCATCATTAATATATAATAACTGTTGCTTTTGGCAGTTCACTTTTCATTTAATTTGATAATGTGTCCGGTAAATGAAGTGGTACAGGCTGCAGTGTTTTACCATCACAATTGCATATTTTCAATCATTGTTAAATGAAGGCAGCTCAAGGCAAAGCTTTAACCCCCACTAGTTTTGTATGTGATAAAAAGAGAAGGCGCTATCAATCTTTATTGTCTGTCTCGCTCACTGTAATTGCATTCAATAGTCCACTGATTCTGTTGTCTGTGCTAATGTCAGGAGCAGTGAAGAGCCAGATGCTCAGACTAGATCATATGCATCCAGTGGCCACTTTGATAAGTTGGCAGCAAGTCTCTGGGTTCGATGATAAATTGTTAACGCTATAGATTATGAGCGGCTGAACGCTGGGAGTGTATATAGAGAAACTTCTTACCTTGTTTTAAATCTGGCATTATGATGCTAGCTAAAGGGCATGCCATGTATTATTCAAATGCATCTTACACTGGAAATATGCCAATGAGTCGTTGTATCCCCCGAACAGTAAAACAACAACAACAAAAAAAATGAGCAAAAAGCCTGAGTGATTTGAATGTGACATTAATAGTCCTAAAACTGGAAAAAGTATTTCAAAATAACCTCTAATAGTTATCATTATCTGATTCAACGAGAGAGCTTGTGAGTTACAGTATTCCATCCCTGAATCCATCTCATGAGGTGTTTTTTGACAGCTTTTTTCTTTAATTTGAAGTAGTATCTGGAATGTTTTATGAAGAAACAAACAATAATGCTTTAGTGAAGTATGAAGAGTGATATACTTCTGTGAAAAAAGTGCAAATAAGGGGACTGTGGTGTAAGTTGTTTACTTCGTATATGTTTCTTATAACTGTACTCTATGTCCAATAACCATGGTTCTCCATGGGTTCATTTTTAAGCTATTTAGTGAGTGTCATCCCTTGGACAAGCATCTGCTGCAGGAGTTATGAAAAGGCTCTAAAGCCTTATCTTCAACCAGTTTGTGTCATTCAGTCAGAAAATGATCGTAGTTTTTTGTCAGGGTAGACTTATATGGCATGACCCCAGCTGATGGCAGTGACATCCAGCGTGGCTCGTGGCTGTACTGCTTGTGGTAGCACTGGGCTGCTTCTGGCCTTCCAAGTTCACTTGGGATCCTATAGCACATCAGGGTGGGTGGGTATACCCTGGTGGATCACTGGCTTGAGTACCAGCTTGCCCTGTGATAGCTCACTCCCCTGCGTGCTTACACTGGAAAGCACTTTGCGTTCTAGGGTCCTGTGTTCTCTCTAAGGAACTTTTTCTGGGATATTGTAAAGGGTGCAATTTGTATTATTATTGGCCTTGTTCTTTTGTTGTTGTTGTTTTGTTTTGTTTTTTAAGTTACAGTATACTTTTATTTAGAAATATCTGGTTTTGTAAACTCACAATAGTTACTACAGATATATAGCTATTTTTTAGAAGATGGAGATGTCTGTTTAAGGTAAATCTGAGTAGGTATTAATATAGAGGTAATAGATTTTTCTTGACTTAAGATTCTGAAGCTAGGTCGCTAATTTAGGGAGCTGCTTAATATATTTAACCACTGAGAAAATGTGCCCTTAATTTACAAGAAGCTGTGTTTGCATCATCTAAAAATTTCTTGGGAAATTGTGGGGGCTCAGTGTCTTGATTTTATTTTTTCTAAATTCTTCTATTTATTCTACTTTTTGTATTTTAGTCCACAGTCTATGAAAGGAAATCACTGTGTAAGTTAAAGCCTGTGAACTCCTTCCTAAGTTTTTGGTTTCTTAGTCAGAGGTAATAGCCACCCTGAGCACAGAAATGTCAGCAAATGAGATTCTGAACAATTAGAGCTTTTTTCCTCGTGGCGATGGTTCGGAGAGCAGAACTAGTTACTAGCTTTACAAATACAGGAGGCGGGGACTTCCAAAGCCACGATTCAGGGCTGCCAGAATAAAATCACTGATTCTTAGAAAGTATGGCTTGAACAAAGGCTGTCAACAAGTGGCGAACAGGAACTGTCACGGATGGAGTGAAACTGGGTGGTTCACGGGCACGTGTTGGGTACCTGTTGGCTTGGTACCCTGTGCCTGGAGCTGCATCCTGGTACGTCCCCCAGGCCTTCCTCCAGCCTGCATCTGCGTGCTTCAGCTCCCACTGGGCACAGGAGAAAACCAGTCCTTTCTTCATCCCTTCTCTTAGCTACGTTAGGCAGCCTATCTGGCTGTTGCAAGTCGTATCTCGGTACATCAGCTTGCCCCTGTGCAGCATTTTTGGGAACATAACTCAGGATGTAGCTACACACAAACTGTTTTCCACAGTCAAGCTACCACAGTCCTTCTTCCTTCCTTGTTCTCTTGTTTCTGCGAGGTAGCAGCAGCTCAACCAACGTGTCCAGGACTTCTGGGGCCATGCCTTCAATGTTTAAGCCAGCCCCGTGGAAGGCAGCCTGTCCTGTCCCTGCAGCCTGGGTGCCATGGGCCCTTCTCCATAGGCCAGCCCGCAGCCTGCCTCTGTGGGTGTAGCACCTGCTACCTCCTAGAAAGCTGCCTTCGACAGCAGCCACAGAAGTGATAACTGTGTGGGGTCAGCTGTGGCCATGGTGGGGTGGCACTGTGCTGGAGCTCGTCTCCTGTGCTGCATTAAGGAACAGGGTAAAGAAGGAAATAAGGCTCTTCTGTTCTCCCACCTTGCTGGAAAGCTGGCCCCAGGGGAGAGAGGAACAAAACACTGTAGATCACATGTAGGCTGTGCATCAGTGTGTGCATAAATATTCTTTTTTTTTTTTCATATGCTGTTTCTCTTTTATGAAATTAAATTGTGTAGTATTTGGCAATGTTGAGTGAACTTGGTGCTACTTAATGCTGCTGTTTGCAAGAGTCATTATTTAAGGGAGTACAGAAAACTAAAATTGGTTTGTTAAATTCATGATACCTACTGTTGCTTTTATTTTTTTCCTTTGCATTTTGTTGAAATTAATCAATTAAAGTGCACAGATGTTCAATTAAAGCTTAAAAAAATTCCATGGCTACAGCTGTTTTGAAGCCACATTGTTGAAATTTAACATAGCTAATAATGCTTCTCCCTCAGAAGAAACTCAATTAATGACTCTCTGCTAAATTATTTTGCATTGATAAGTTAAAAGAAATGAGAAGTAAACTATGAGGAGATGTAGGCTGTCTGCTCCATTTGTTAATTAGAATAACAGAGTAGCCCATGAGATAACAAAAGAGAAGGTCTGCTTTTCATTTTCTCATACTGACATGTGGAAAAACTGCTTTCTAGACAGAAATGTATCTGTTTACCTGGAAATTATTGATATTTTTCCTGCAATTCCTGGACAGGTAACTTGAAATAGCTACTAGAAGAAAGTCGTATGCTAACTGTGCATACAGAAAACTTGAATATCTTCAGTGCTGCTGAAGCAATAATAGTGGTGTCTTGCCATGTGCCATGGTAACTGTTGATAGCATTGGGGATTTTAATGATGACGGTTATATTCTAATATTATTTGTAAAGCAAGTGAGCTTAAGATAGCATGGAGGAGATGTGATGATAAGAGCTCCAGCAGACCTAGGCTGCTTCTGTCACTGGACCAGGTGTTATCTGAGTGGTGGCTTGCTGCTTAGGGGCGAAGCCCAGATGCAGAAGAGGCAAGGTAAGTTGCATATGAGCACCAAAAAATATTTTCTGTTGTGTTTGTTCTGTGGGGTGCTTGCCAGTTTCTGTGCAGACTTTACAGCACCATGTTAATTTATCTAGCGTAAAGAGCGAAATATAGAAGAGGAATTTAATACTTTGCATTGTTGCACAAGCGACTGAGGGGTACCATGACTAGGTACTGTCCTCAAGGACATCGTGTCCCATGTTTTGAATGCCTTGAGTGTGTTTGTTTTATTTATGCTGCCTCAGATCAAGACATTTTATAAAGAAAGTTACTAGTTAGACCGTGTTCAGTAAAGTGCAATTGGGCCTTGCATTGGTGTTTCTTGTGCTAGGTCAGCGCTTCAGCTACCAAATTAGTGCATCTCCACTGGAACTAGCAAAGGTGGGCTTGTTTGTGCCTCTTCTGTCAGAGTTAACCAACCCATATCTCCTTGATTTGGGGCTCTAAATGTCCAGAGAATTTCTTAATACATAGAGTATGAGTCTACATTTATCAACTTACTTTAAGACTAAATATTCTGTTTAATACATGTAGATATGGTTAAGGACCAAGATACATAGAGCAATACAAATTTAGATGTTATTGGAGCTGTTGCATATTTGGACTGGATGTTCTGAAGACTGGTCACATCTGCTTTCTTTTGGAGGCAAATGTGGGGGATCTGAAAGCTTTCAGAGGCGGTCAGCACAATCTCAGTGCTTGCTATCCCGTGCTTACTGGTGTTTTTTGGCTTTTGGACTAGCCATCTCTGATCCCATACCCTTGGTGCTCTAACGCTGTCGAGATGCCCAAGGAGAGGATGTCAGCCCCATCCTGGAAATATTATTAGGTTTGGCAGATAGGATTTTACACCTCTCACCAGATCTTACAAAATGCTGTCCTTTGGCCCTAAAGGAATTCCTTGCTGCTTAAAACCAGGATTTTACATAGAAATACAGAATAAGGCTTTGATGTGAATAACTGGCAATTAAAACAAGCAAGCAGCAACCAAAAATGAACTAGAGCAGATTATTTTGGGGCCATTGTTTATATTCTTAACTACTTGCCATTAAATCAAGTTTAGTAATTTTCAAAAGATAGCTCATTTAAAGAATACCCTTTAAAAATATCACTCAAGTTTCCTACCAGTTTGACACATGTTCTCCACTGGTGGTGGAACTGTCTCATTCATTGCGTACTGGTACAAACATCTTGGTACTTGTGTGTGTGAGCGGGCTCTTTTCATTTTCAGCTCTCAGATAACATTAGAAGTGGTGATTATACTTGTCTCTTCAAAGAGATGCAGCTTCACTGGGTAATTTTTTAAATGATTTTCTTTGCGGATGGTCAGTGGGGCGTCAGTTCAGTTTGAAGGTTTCTGCTGTCACCCAGGGTTTCAGAAGGCTCCACCAGCACAGCAGATTAGAGATAGGGACTGATTTTTGTCTCGGGTCAAAAATGGAATTGTGCAAGGGAGAAATATTGTCTGTATGTTTTTGCAGCTGCAAATAATTGGGAATAAACGTAATGGCTAGACCTATTGCTTCATTTGTATTCGCAGACGATTACATTCTCGTCTCACTGCTTTTAAACTGATAATTCAGCTCTCAAGTGAAGTGGTTCTTCACTTAGAGCTGAGCAGAGCAGGATCTATATGGCTCTCCTGGCTGGGACACAGAGCAAACTGAGAGCACAAATAGTTTTTGCAAAACTGTGACAGTCTAGTTAGATTATGTATGAGAAACAATATGGTATTATTCTGCCTCATGAAAAGAAATCATGAGGAAATCAAAAATAGGCATCCAATAGCTTGTTTTGAGAGGGATGGAGGAATCAGGTTTAGAATATGCTGATGCTGTTCTGTGATGTTGTGGTCCTCACTTACTGTACCTGCATCGGAAGCCACTGCTTGTGAAGAAGAAAATTCTTTGAGGTAGATTCTTAAGTGAATTAGTTCAAGTTAAGAAACCAAATCACTTTTCTTTAAAATATAAAGAAAAGCCCTTTGGCTTTGAGATAGTTTAGTATGTTCCATAAAATTTTGGGGGCAAACTGAGAAAAATTTCTGAAACACTTCAGAAGCATTAAATTTGACTTTCTACCTGAAAAAGTTTTGGCATAAGATTTCCCTTGGTTTGCACCTGTACCCTGATCACAATTATGGGGGCAGGAGGCTGAGCCCACAGCCTTTTTGGGGTCAATAACAGCTTACAATTGGCATCAATAGGCCTGAACTCATATCTAGTGAAGAGGTAGTATTAGTGTGTGTGTGGTATTTCTCCCTCTCATTTTTTTGCTTTTAAAGAAATGTAGTTGTGTGTATGTAGGGGGCGGATTTGAGTTCTGCCATTGGAACTCAGTCCTCCTATTTCTCACTTGTGTTGTAATTTCCACTTGGGTTAAGTTGACCATAGTTGCTAGACGCTATGCTCTTCTGATTAAATGAATATCTTCACCTTTGGAAGGAGGCAACTGTGCAAAATGAAAGTCATTGCAGACTTCAAACTTCCCCCTTTTATTTCTCATATGGGTGATATCAGTACTGATCTGAGAAGAAACAACAACAAAAAGAAACTGCTGATGCATTTTATGCATTTTTCTATGTTTCCAGGATTGGTTTGAGTTATGCATCTAGACCATGGAGTGTAAAGTTCCTTGGCTTTAGAGGATTGCTGTGTTATATTTTAAAATATCTGCATGCTGAGAAGCTGGTCAGACTTCTCCAGTAATGTACTCTGCCGATAGGTGTTTGGGGAGAAAGCTCAGCATTTTTAACATGTGTTGTAAACTCTTAATTTTGGTTGCTACGGAATTTGAAAGGATTATTTGTATGTTCCTGTAAGTCTTGTCAGCACATTGTTTAGTGAAGGGATTCTGTATGTATGTGGCATCTGCAAAAAGGTGTACGAGGCAGCAGCAGATACCTCCATGAGCATTTGTGAGGTGAAGTCTAACATCATTGCTAGGTATCTGCACAGATGTTAAATGGCTGTCATAAAAAAATTAGAAACATTCAGGTGTAGAAAATTATTCAAATTATGTAAATATTCAGATGTTTTATATAAAAATAAGAAGATGCCACCTTGTGGTAAGAAAGATGTTTTAGTGTATCCAGAAAAGCTTTGGGTGAACAGGGTGCACATCTGAAAGCTGGCAATGATTTCTTTTTTTTTTTTCTTTTTTTTTTCCTAAACTAGCATTTTATCAGTAAAATTAAAACTTAGCTAGAGAATTAATTACATGACCAAACTTCCCCTTGCCCACACCTTTCTCTCCTCCTTATGAATGCACAGTGCTACTCAGGGTTTTAACAGCACTGTTGATGCAAAAGCTGCATTTTTTTCAAAGCTTGTGTTTCTTGTGTGCTTTCAAAACTGCTTGCTGTCATCCTGGAAAAGTGGGGCTGGGTGGGGGGTGCACCTTTAGCCTGGACAGTTGTCCTACAGCTGAGACCTGCTTTGGTAGCTCTTGCTCTGGGATTTATACTGCCTGTGCAGGCTGTGGTAGCAAAGTAAAATGTTGTTTCTGCTTTATACTCAGCACTTAAAGAGGCTGGTATTTGATTTGTAGCCAAAACTTCCTTACGGAAAAACTAAGTTTTACAGAGATTGATACCATCTCTAAATCTATTAGGCCAGCATGTCTAATACCTGTTTCATTATGATTATCAATTAGATCATAAAAAGTTTGTTTGCTTTTGCACCTGTGTTGTTGTCGTTTCTTTAAGGTATGCTTTTTTCTTCTGCATTCTGTTTTGTGCGATTTAAATGCTGTACTGTATCTGGAACACGCTTGGTGAGGCCCAGCGTAAGCGCTGTCATGTACATGGCAGCAAACTACTGTTGTTACGTTGTTTAGGTCTCTGTTTTATATGCTGATAGAAAAGAAAAAAAATTAAAAAGAATAATTGGAAAACCTAAATCCTAAACTTTATACACACATACACGCCCCTGAACAGCAGGGGATGTCTGCCTTGTACAGGCAGTTCTGTGCATATTGATGTTAAATTTATATAATAATAATAAAAAAGGGTAAGTAATTTTTTCCCAATTTGAAGTAGTATTGCGCTTGTAATTAAAACATACTTTCTCTTAACATAATTTATTTCCTCACATAATGTAATTTGACAGAGTATTATAAATGTATATCTCTACGCTTCATGACCCCATTATGAGGACAGTTTTCCATAGTAATTCGTTTGTGTTCTGTTTCTTCTTGCTTTCTGATTACACAATCAGTATTGAATTGTGCAACCAACATCCTGATTAAAATGAGACAAAAACCTTGTGTGCAGCTTAGCTCACTTAAAATCTCTTCCTGTTCCCATAAAGACAATGGCAAAATTCTTATTGCTGGAGAAGATGAAGATATTAAAACAGATTGCAAGTAGAAGAGTTGAATGAAGGTGGAGCTCCAGCTAGGAAGTGTCAGCCACAAAGCCAGTTTGGAGGAGATGCAGGAAAAAAAAGGGAGAAACGTTAGAGAGTTGGGCTTGGCAAAAAGGCATTTGGAAGAACGTTTCTCATTTTTCTTCAGATTAAGATCGTAGTTATTGTACAGTGCTTTGCACAACAATGATGAATTAATTGAGCTACCAGAAAACAACTTTGAAAAATATCTAGCATGAGTGTGATTTTGATATAAGTTATAATGCTACTGAAAGCAGTAGGAAAATTATTTTTATTTTCTTGCAACTAGACCTAAGAATATGAACTGGCTGGTTGCTGACTAATGTGGACTTTGCCTACCCTAGTTTACAGCTGCTGTCTTTTTAATATAACCCAACACAAATTGTGCTTGACAAGTAATAAGAGGAAAATAGTCGCTTGAGAAAGGTTATGATATCATTCATCTGATTTTATTTTTATTTTTTTTGTGATTAGACTTAAATACATATATTTTGGTAAATGCCAGGTTTAAACAGTTTAAGTTTTGCATAATTTTCTTGCATTTCAATTTCCTTTTTTTTTTTTTTTTTGTATGAATAGTTTAGTATTTGTCCATTGGTTGGCTATTAGAAAAGCAATATTTCAAATTGTTTTCTGAGAATATCCATTTAGCATTTATTTTGTTAGTAAGCATGCATATTTGCAGTACTGATTTGAGCTTGGAATACCCAGCCAAAGAACTAAATCTTAAAGTTTAGTGCTTGGACATATCCAGAAAAATTGAGAAACTGTGTTGCAGCTCTGCCTGCTGTGCTCTGGCACCCTAGTTTTCTTGATTCCTTTCCTAATTTGAGAATACGCTTAGATGGATCGTGGGCTGCTCTCAAGCAACAACAGTAAATTCATCAAATGTATTACAAAATAGTGCGCCACAAATCTGAGTGGTGGGCCAAGTTCAATAAAATGCTGATTGATGTAAATTAATATCTTAAATCCATTAGAGCAGAAGTTTGGCCTCATGCTTGTGCTTCAAGGTTTGGGAGCTGTGAGTTCCTAATTTTAATACCCTGGCTTTTGTTGGTAGATTTTTCTTTATAGTATGTATGGTTTTATCATCCCCTCTTACTTCCTATAGAAATAATCCTAGTTACTACAGTGATAGGGACGTTAAAACATCAAGTAGTTATTGCTAGAACTGGTTGGAAAATGGGAAACGTCTTGTGGAACATTTCTGGCCAGTTCTAATTATTGCCATTAATGTATCATTGAAAATTTTTAAACGGAATTTCTTTGGAAGGTGAGACCTGCACTTTGAAAGTGGTGGAAAATACTTATTTTTAATCACCTTCATCTCAAGAGCTGTAATTGAGGTTATGAAGTTATAGTGGATTAACAGGTTAGTGATTTTTTTTTTCAATATAGGGAAAAAATTCAGTGAGTTACTTATAAAAACTTTACTAAGTGCTCAACCTTTGAACACAAATGCAAAATCAAATGTTTTAAGTTAGGGCCATAAGCTTCACATTAGAAATTAATCATGAGATGTTTTGGTGATAAAATCTCTCTCATTTGAAAATGTAATTTATTAACTAGCACAATATCTATTTCAGGGCATTATTCAAGCTCCAATGAAGATTTTCATAATATTATAATAACGTGCCAATATTAAGCCTTGTGAAAAGGGAAAGCGTGCTTTTCTCTTGGCTTGCAGTCTCTCCTTTATTTCGTCCCCTGGGTTGCAAAAGCAGAAAACCTGGGGACATGACCTGGTATTTGCTGGTGTGATAGAGAAGTTGCGGCTGTCCTTGAAGCAGGCCACGGCCACTTCTGCCTGTGCCACGTGTGTGCGAGGGAGGAGGGATGCTGATGGCTTAGTAGTCATTCCCTGAAGTCCTGTCTGCCCTCCCACGGATGCATCGTAGGTCTGGGCTCTGTTTTGGGACCTGCCAGGGTGGTGTGGGGTCTCAGGAAGGCTTCCAGGTGAAGTGCTCCCCGTCTCTTGCACCTCCATCCTGTTCCTGCCTCTGAGCCTCCCTGTCCTGCACTGCACTGCTGTTGGCTCTTGCTCACACATATGGTGGTGGAAAAGAATACACATAGCATGTTTGATCAAAATGGACTGAAACAGATGGAAGTCTTGGGATCGTACTGTGTTTTCTCTTTCTGTGCTTGATAAAGGGATAGTCAGTAAAATGCTAGCAAAGTATTAGTTCTGGGGGGAAAAAAAAATGCTTTCCATTTCTTTTGCATTTGCATTGTTTTCTTTATGTGATAAAAATAATTCACTGCAACTCTAACATATTGATTCTGGGAAGCCTTGTATGAAGGCAAGTCCATTACAGCACTTGAACTGTGCTATTTTGCCTGAGCTGCAATTATTTTCATTTATGAAATTAGAAATTCTAAATTCTGCTTTAAATATTGAATATTTCTGGTGAAATGACAGCTTGTGCTAGCTTTAGGATATGCCTGCTTGGTAATTATTCATGAGAAGAACAGCTGAAAACAAACTAGTTATACACCTTGGCAAGTCACTGTGATTTTAATTCTGTGAAATTTCCCTATGGCCATGTGACTTTATTCTAAAGTACTCTAACAGTGCAGATGTCCAGAATGCCAGAGCTGTTACAAATGTTATTCCTGTGCTCAAAGTTTTGAACCATCAGTGCTTCGGTAAAAGAAGAAAGGGGGGGGGGGGGGGCACACGCCTGATGATACAGTGTGTGTTTTGAGTATTTGTCACATACTTCATTATGTGCAGCTCCCATACATTACTGGAACACAGTTACATCATAAGTAATATATCTCAATGCATGTTCAGAGCATATCATGGGATTTACAATACCTGGAAGAATGAAAATACGTCACTGAAATACATTAAATATTTTTAAAATATCTTGTTTAAGCTATGATACAATGGGCAGCTTCAGCACTGACATTTTTGGAAGTTTAAAAGTAAGATAATTTCTATGTAACGTTGGATGAAGAATTGAAATGCTTGATTTAGCTAAAAATAAAACATTTCTCTACTTTCGCGTTTTCTTTTCCTTCTCCATATGGCTCCTGAAATGCTCCTTCATTTAAATAGGTTTTAAAGCTCTTTCCTTATAGTTCCTAAAGCATTCATTGCTTTTGAGAGAGAGAAAAAAAAAAAAAAAGAAAAAAAAAACATTTTAGCATGTGCTATTTTTGTTATTCTAATTAGAAAAAAACAGCTGGTCCTGCGCAGCTCTGACTGTAGTCTTTTTCAACACATTGTTCAGATTTTTTTCCTCTCTTTCTGTCAAGCTACAGGCTACCACCTCTTCGCATCCCACACAAGCCAGCCCCCCCAAACACCTGCATAGCCCTAAATACCACATCTGCCAGGGAACAAAAAGAAAAGACCTTATTGGTCGCAGGATCCATAGATCAAATTATTCATATTAGGGATATATATATGCACAAGTAAATGCGAGTGACACCAGGCTAATGGCCAGCAGCTTTGCCTGCCGTTTGGGGGTCGTTTTTAGTGTCTTTAGAGTGCGTCCTTTCTCATACAGATAAACCAACTTCACTGCTTTCATTTAAAAAAAAAAAAAAAAGGTAATCAGCCTTCACTTAGGATTTTGATATCTGTAAACGTGTGTGCCTACAAATAATCATTGAAGCTGATCAAAGTCACACTCTGTGTTGCTATGGTAATGAATCCCCATTTTGTTTACGGATGGGTATGCGCCACATGACAAGGAATGATGTCAGGTGGAAAGCTGAGATAAATTAAATTTGTGGTCTGAAGTTATTAACATATGTTTTGTGTGAGTGTGTGCACGTGTATTAACTAAGAAAGGGAAGATCCAGAAAATTCCGTTCTTTGAAATGACACGGGAACACCATGCTTACAACAGGAGTCACGGCGGAGCTTATTTCAGTTAGGTGAGAGGCGCGGAGCGGTGGGGCCACGACGTCTCCGTGGCACGTCCAAATGGACAGAGCTGCTCTTTGACAGTCCTCGTTAGTTAATTTCCTCGGCTGTTGTTTCCTCTAGTTTGTAATTCTGTTTGTGGGTTAGGGCGCTTTGGAAGCCATCCCTAACTTTGTGTGTTCTGTCCGAGTGGAAAGACAGAATTTATTTCTGTCTTCAAGTGAAATTCATTCCATTTATTTACAAATAATTACACAAATACTAACAGTTTGGAACGCAGAAGAATTCATACAATGAATATTAATTGCATTTCAAAACAAATACTACAAACACTCTTTAAAGTCCTAAAAGCATGCATGCAATTAAGATGAAATTATGTGTATCTGTCAGTCCAGTTGTGTTTATGCAGTGTTTTCCCTACCACCAGAGGTAGGGAAGACACTGGCCTTTATGGGTGGCAGAACCAAATGCAGGTAGGTGGTGGGGAAAATCAAAAACACGTAGTGAAAGTAATCATTAATGGAAATTTGTTTCTGGATGAAATCTGGATATGACAGTCTTTTTCTTTTAAGTTTTATATCTATGTGTATGCATGTACATGTGTTTTTGGAGAAAGTGATTGAATGCATTTACCTAAGAGAGAACGTACTAGCTATTTCACCAAGTGTGGATAAGAAGCTGTTTTTATCAACAGTAATTTTCTCTCCTTGGTCTTGTATTAACATAGAAAGGATAACAGAAATGCCTCTAGCCAACTGAGATTTCAATTTCTCTGGCTTTCAGTTCCACTCCTTCTAGCACCTGCCATGGTACCTGAATGAAATCCCACTAATGGCAGTGGAGAAACTCAACAAGTTCAGCAAGTTTGGGATTACAGGATGGCGAGCGCATAACAAAAAGCAGAAGCCAGCAGTTGAAATCTGTAGTGTTTCTGATCCCTGAGGGTAAGGGGGAAATCGTACTGAATTAAATAACTTGTGTGTCTGATACATCTTATTCCTCAGGAAAATTTATTTTTAGAAGGTGTATGCTGTAACTATTAAAGAGGCAATAGAAATTTGTAATTGTGGAAACTCTTGTCCCATGATAGCATCTGAAGGGCAGAGCTTTTAGCAGAGTTCCACGAACTCCTGACAAGCCTAGCTGATGTTTCAGTGCTTAAGTGGATTGAAACAATGCCAAATTCTTCATTTTCGAAGTTTTCCCTTATTGGAGCATATTCCTCCACAGAATACTAGAGTAGAAAAGAATACTAGACTAGAAACATTGTCTGAAGAAACGGACTTGTGGCAGTTCTATTGCTCCCAATATTAAAAAAAAAAAAAAGACACTGAAGATGTGTTGATATTTTCGTACATTTATATGTTATTATTTAATATAAGATCACTGAATTTGTTACTTTGAAGGCCACAGACCATTTTTCTACTTCTTTATAAATATAATAATCTCTCTAATTCACTGTGCCATGTAGTGGTGTACCACCTGGCGATAGGTGTGTAATTGAGGGCAGAATTTGACCCTTTGATTCTGTAAATCACATACGATCATTACAGAAGAGCTCAGATCTTTAGACGTCGTATGATTGCCAGCTCACCAGCCACCCTTCCTTTGTCACATTATTTTTTTTTTGTCTGACACTCTAATGAAAGCAATACAAAAGGCTGCCAGAGCCCAGCTCAGAATGCCCAATTTGCTTTGACTGCCATTTTAGAGAGCAAAAGTGTGTTCCATTATTTGTATCGATATTAGGATGAACTTAGATCAGCAGATCTTCTGGACAGGGCTATGCCTTTTCTTTCCTTTGAAGGGCTGTGCATACTTGTGGTAGCATGTAAATAATAAGTCGGTGATAGGAAAATTAATGCATGCCTGAAGGTCGGCTAATAGACTTCTGATGGCCCTGTGGAGCACTAGGCTTTAAGCATTACTTGATTTT
This sequence comes from Anser brachyrhynchus, assembly GCF_964034855.1. Classification (NCBI taxonomy): domain Eukaryota; kingdom Metazoa; phylum Chordata; class Aves; order Anseriformes; family Anatidae; genus Anser; species Anser brachyrhynchus. The sequence goes on along the minus strand of NC_137696.1, from coordinate 8,345,977 downwards.
CAGCCCATACACCTAAGTGATAAGATTTCAGAAGATTTTTGTGTATGTCTTTGTGTTTAGCTTAGCTTTTATACACTTTTTTTTTTTTTTTTTGGCCCAAGCTTCTAGAATAATCTGCAGCACATCCAGTCGTTCTCATTACCTGATGTCTGTAGCAAGGAGAGAAAGTGTGCTTTTTGGCACGCTGTTTTGAGAATCTTGAATTTCTTTTCCTTCTGTCTCTCTCTGCCACAAACTTTTTCCTGTCCTCCCCATCTGCGATACTTGGGGAGAATGAGAGCATTAAAGCAAGCTTGTCAAATGTTAACCTGATAAAGAAACAGCTTGGAAATTCATTTTGTTCCCTGGAGAGAGGCTGTATTATTCTGAGGTGCCCTTTGCTATGTCAAGAGCTAAAGATGCTTCATGAACCACACCTAGGCAAAGATGAGTAAGACCCTCCCTTGGAAAGGCTTAGACCTGTTGAGCATCCTTTTCATCATTACAACACAGTGCATTGGAGCGTCTCAGATTAATCATCTGTTCCCACAAGTAGGATTTCCTTTTGTTAAGACCTTAGGGAAGCTAAATTTTTCAAAATACATGCTGGACGGGACTGAAGGTTTTTCTTATTTCTTTTGGAACCCCATTCACAGAAGCAAACCTCCAAGTTTAAACTTAAAAACCAGAGGCAGCAAGGGTTTCAATTCAGAGGAAGAAATGCATCGGCGCTGAGATCCTGTGAAGATCCTGCATTCTCCTGAGTGCTGGAGAAATTTGTGAAACTCGTTATCTTTTGGTCCAGCACCTTTAAGAAATCCCTGGCTATCAAATTTAGCTTTGGCATAGATGTATGTAACTAATATGAGATCTCTAAAAGTGATCTTGTTAATCATAGCTTAAAAAAAAAAAAATGCTTAGATACTTGGAGGTTTTAGAGGCTGGATTTTTATTTTCTTTATTTTAGTGGAGGCAATCGAGGCTTAATTTTCTGCGTAGGTATTACCAATGAGAGACACAGATCTTGAGCCCAAAGGGATTTCTTCTGAGGCACTAAGGTGAGAGCATACTGCTGTATGTGACAAATACTTCTACTGTTGTTGTTCGATAAAGAGAGAATTTTCTGACTTCAGAACAGTTTTTAAAAACTAAACAACATACGCCCTCTAAATTACCACTTTTAATTCCAAGAATTAGCGTGTTATAACAGAAGCTGATATTAAGGTTTTGAAAATGAGCTTAGTTTTAGAAAAACAGGTACACAGAGTTTATAAAGAAGTTGGATGCACAGAGTAAATTCATATATGCAGTACAAAGTTAGGCTTCCATATGATTTATTGGGTTCATTTGCTTCCCTTTTCTACTTTTATTCTGGATCTTTCTATTGTTTTTCTTTCAAAAGGAATACAGTACAGCAGATTCATCAGAGGCCATTATTTACTGATTCTGTATATTGTTTTCATAATGGTTGAACTCAGCAATTCATGAACTGATTATTGAATTTTAGCAAGTGGCTAATGAATCATTGATGCTGGCTCAGTGAGAAACAGAGTCCTTATGTTTCTGCAGTTCTGCAGGCTTCCTTCAGATTTCACAGCTAGTTTCATTCATTTCATTTCTTTCTTCCCTATCTTCCTTTCTTGGAATATTACCATTTAAAAATAACAAAACCAGTGACCACTTAAATCATGTCAGTTTTTTTCACGAGTAAGTTAGTGACCATATGTGGACTAAAAATAGATTTAAGAAAGAATCAAAAGGATTTCCAAATTTCATAAGGTCTCAGGCAAATGAGAAGCTTATCAAGAAACTTTGAGTCGTTGTAAGTCAGCTGCAGGATAATGCTAAAATAATGTGCAATTTCAATTCAATGCTTTTTAAAAGCTAGCAAAACAGAATTGTTTATTAATGTAGCATAGCATATTCCTTATTTAATATGGAATTATAATGAATTGTTATTAAAGATACTATGTTACAGTTGTAATGTAGCAGTATGAAAACTTTAATAGTGGCCTGCAAAAGAGAAGTTCTTTTCATTCTCATTTTCATCTCTTTCAGCTTTTCAAAATGCCTGTCCCTACAGAATTGTTACAAGATAATAGAACTCCAAGATTTATTTCTGATAAAAGGTTTAAACTGCAATAGCAAAATATAATAGCCCAATAACAAGACCGAATAGACATTAAAATAAGAAGGAAAAAGAAAAAGACAGACTTATTGCGCTTACCTGTCTATTCACAAAAATGGATCCATCACATTGCAACCTGATAGTAGCTCTCTATAGCCTGTATATTGGGATTCGGAAGGAGGCTTGACTCACGGGCTTTATTCTCTGGTTGCATTGCTGTGTGTGCTCAAGCTCCGTAATAACAGATTTTCCTGAAAGTCATTTCTATGTGGATTAAGCCATACCTGTCACCTTCTCCTTTCCCATAGAATAAAATTCCATTTTTCATAATTTTCCAAATCTAGTTTGGTTTCTACTAAACTATTATTGGGAATGTTAGATTTTTTTTTTTCCTGTGGTGCAGTTGCATAATATTTGTGAAATAAGAAATTCCTGAAGTGTATATCAAAGATCACTCGCGAGTTTTGAGGGCTTGTTTGTAGTCATATCTGATTTGAAATCTTCTGTGACTTCTGTGGTTGTCAGTACCATTCTTATGCTAATAGAACATTTGTTTTAATATTCGGTTGAGGTAGCAGCCTATACTTTGCATTGTGAATAGGTGTAGTCAGAAGATAGGGGTTGGATATTTTTTAATGAACTATACGATTTATTATTATTATTTAGATTTCTAAATATTTCAGGAGAAAATCAAAATCATTCAGTTAACGTAATGCATTATATTTTCTTGAGGAAAATTTTCTACATGGAGTTGTAAATAATATACTGATGGTCCCACATAGGCTTCCTGTCCTCATGTGTTATATGTGGCTCCCTTAAGTATTTGGGTGTGTGCTCTTGATCTGTGTCTGTTTTCTTTCTTTGACTTCTTTTTTTTTTTTTTTTTGACTTTTTCTTTCTTTGGGCAGGCTCATCATGAAAGGCTGAGTTCTCTTAAAAACAGATAAGGAATATGAAAAAATGAACCAGAATTACTATTACATGTAACAGAAAAATTGGCAGGCTAAACTAGTTGGCTTTCTTCCTGTCTTCTTCCAGTTCATCATCCACAGTAACTTGAGTTGAAAACCCAATTTTCTACAGGGAAAATATTTTTCTATTGAAACTTCCCAAGCAGCTCTTCTTACAGTTCTTTAGTAAACACGTGGTTTTGCGGTTCTGCTCATGGTTCAACACCAGTCACCCTTTTGATCTTAGTGAAATGTGAAGATTGCCAGGGGCCGGTGTAAGGAAATGTTCTACCTCCTGCAGCCCTGTTCTCTGAGACGTGTGAGCATCAATATCATTAAAACCTACACAGAAGAAGAAGAAGAAGAAGAAAAAGATTTTCTGGAATTTGAGATTATCATACTTCTATATTACAGACAGTAGCAGGTACCCATAGGTGGGCTGAACTGTTTTGTCTCAAGATCTTTCCATCTTTCTACTCTCAGAGACAGTCTGACACATGCAGGATGTAACTGCAGTTAGTAAGATCTGATTAGGATTTTCATGAACAATATCTTTGTCAGATTTGTTCAAAAACAGTAAAGGAAGATTTGTTTTATATATTTTTTTATATTCTCTATCAATAAGTTAAAATTAATGAGGACAACCCTATTTTTAAAGTTAGGAAGCCATATAAATATTTTGCAGCATCAAAAATCATTCTTTTTCAGTGTGATAGAGATCATTAAAGTTAAATTTGTGAGGTACATACATTTTCCAGGACAGTCTGTGAAAACTTCTGGGAACTTCATTGCCAGAGCTGATGCAGTTGCAAAATGCCGGGATATTTTTTCAGGTGTGTTTAATCCTGCTGAGGAGTTAAATCGAGGTGTTTGAAAAATTATATTTAAGAGAAGATTTTTATTTTTTTATTTTAGGATGAGATGAAAAAACCCCAAACCCTTGTGAAATAGTATCCCCGTGTATTGTACTGCGGACTCAGAGAGAGTATTGTGTTCCAACCTCTCACAGACCACAGGAGCAGACCACGTATCAGGCACAGAACAAAACAGCAGAAAAGAAATCCCCAGAAGTCTGACCAGAGGCTGTTAGATTTAAGCTGAATAGAGCTAATGCTGAGAGCCTTTGGGGACAGATCCTCAGCTGCTGTGAACGGCTTGGGTGAGGCTGGCGCTGTAAATAGGATTGTTGGCACCAGCCGGGGATCTGCTCATCAGTGCTGGTGCTGGCTCAGAGAAGTTTGCTCTAAAGCAGACTTGCTGCAGTTTTCAAATAAATAAAAGCTGGTCTTTGTGGGTATTTAATGCTCTTCTGTTCCAGGCTTGCTTCTGTTCAAAGCTCTTTCTAGGTGTATGTTGAATTTGATAAACAAGGCAGATAGGCAATTTACTGATTTTTGTGCTTTTTGACTTTATCCCCTTTTTAAAAAGAGTTGCTTGCTTGCAAAGCCTCTTGGCTGCATGGAGGTAACGATAATGCAAATAAGCAGCACAGTATTTCATGCCAATATTCCCTTCTTTTTACTTCTGTCCAGACTGGTCTGTGTACCTAGAGAGGTGAGCTATTAATATTGCCTTTTTACAGCTAAATTATCTAACTCCAGAATTGTTCACAGATTCTATTAAAGACCCCTATGGAGGATTGCTTCTACAAATAGGCATTTTAATTCATCCGGGTACACTAAGGTGTTACCTTCCTTTCATTAATAAAATGGAAACTCATAAAGAAAACCAGATTATCCTGAATTTATGATCAAGTAATTTTGTTTCTCTTAGCTCTGGTAATAATTGTGGAACATTATTTCCTTGTTTCTTTTCCTTTCTCCTTCATATACCTAGACAATCTTAATTTCTCATGTTTATTTATCTCCCCCCCCCCCCCCCCTTTAATTTGACAAGAAAAGCTATCTAGGACCCCAGGAGGCAAACACTGAGGCTTAAGAATTGGTCCTTCCTATCTCCACTTTAATGAAATAATAAGTAATTGGTTCATATTTGCGAATGCTTTGGAAATTCTAGGTTATTCTTTTCATGTTCTATCTTAAAATTTCTTAGAATGGTAATTTTAATACCTTTGTATTTTTCTGGTATTTTGTCATCCACACTGTAAAGTGATTAATCTCTCTTTCATCGTGACTTTAAATACTCAACTTTTTACTGGCATCGTGCTGTTTTTTTCCCCCTGAAATGAAGCTTTCTTTTCAATTTGTAAACCATTGTTTTGATCTTTCCTTCCCAACCAGCTCAAGGTTAATATTGTTAACAGACTGACTGAAATTTCAATACATTTGAGGCCCTCAATAGGGATAAATCACCACAGGTTTCCTGATTCCAACCTCTCAATGCTACTTGACATCAATGGCAATCCTGCCTCTTTATTGACAGATGCCTTTTCGGGGGGAAAAACCCTGAATCCAGTTCTTCAGAAGGCAGATCATGCTATGGATCACTTCCCTGCTGCAGAGTACTTCTGAAGCACCTCTGCAGAGACCACTTCAGTTGAACGACTACTTCATGGACTTAAAATGAAGTATGCAGAGCTAAATTATCTCTATAGATGCCTTGGCTAAACTTCTGGTAGGAGGCTGTTCTTCTGAGATCTCTTAAGAAGCAACTACAGAAAACATCCAGTGCATTTTCTGACCAGCTGAGAGGTGGTGATTCAAAAGAGTTCAGCAGAGTAACGTGACACGAGTAAAATTTTGAAGCATCTAAAATACCAGAAAAACTTGAAACAACTTTTTCACATGCCTTTTCAATCAGAAGGTATTGATCTCTATTAAAATAAAAGAAATGATGTTTAAAAATATACTTCGGGGAAAAAAAAAGCAAAAAAACAAAAACCAACCAAACAAAAAACCCAGCTACATTAAAAGCTAAATGATTTCATCCAACATTGTGGTCTACAAAAATGTCGACAAAAGTGAGAGAGACTTGTATCTATTCCTTTCACAGAATGAAATCTACCTTAAGCCACAGTTTTTATTTTTCTAAGTACTTCTGATAGTTTCCTGACTTGCTTGGAAGTAATCATAATTTCCCTGTTAAAATGTTTTTAAATGGTCCCTGAATGGTTCTTGGGTGGTTGATCCATCTTCTCAAATTGTGTACAGTTCTCACCGTTTTCTGAGAATTGTTGGTGTCTATTGAGGCCTGCTTCGTGGAAAAAGACAAATATTTTGTAAGCCAAATTTTGAATGTTAGTTTAGTGGAGGTTTTTTTTTTTTCCAAATTCACAACAGTTATACCGTGTACAAGAGTGTGACCTAATGACCATTTGCTCTAAAGTACGTGTTGGTCAATGCATACTTCAGTAAAAGTGTGAAAACACTTTTATTTATCATGTAATTTTGTATCCATGAGCTATTACTGGGTTAAAAATGAATTTTCTTTATCTCAAAAATCATTTCCTTTAATTGGTGGTATTCATTATTTTTGATAATCTAGCAGCTGAAAAGTAGTTTATGAAGATGGCCTAATCTCTGTTAATGTCTCTGTTGGTATCATGGACATTTTACTTGTTTTTCTAAATGAAATCTTTCTTGCTTACACATTCTTAACCTGCTCAAGCATTGAAAGCCAATAAACTATAGATTCGTTTAGTTTAGAGTTGCTGAAGTTGCTGAACAGAAATATTTTCTATTTGATATTACTTTCACGATACAGGAAGCAATAGCATGAAAACCCAGACAAAGCATTCCTGGAACATGTGTGTGCTGAAGATTATCATTATTATTATTATTATTTTAATAAAAGTGTGGAAAAGTAGAGTTAGCGTTGTGATACTCCCATGTGCCAAATTTTGGAAGAAGAAATAAAATTGCATTTTCATTATATTTTCTTAAGAACCGACATAGCAAGCATTTAGTTAAAGATGCCTGTACCTCTGAAAGACCATAAACTTAACTTTTTGCAGATGGAGTCAATGAGGAAGTTCTGACTTAACAGGGAATTAGGGCAGGTACAGTAGCATCTAAATGTCACTTATCTGTCATGTATCTGAAATACGATATGTGTGTGTATATAGTTACATATATATGTATATATAAATCAGTGGCTCTTAAAGCCTTCTGCAAGGCAGGTCCATATATTTCCTCTGTTTTATAGTTGAGATAGGTAAAATACACAGGTGGCAAATTGAATGAGACAGTTTCCTCTGTAGTAACACCTGACATAGTATCAGCATCTCCATTCTTATACATACATATGCTTTTTCTGACTGTCGGTGCAGCAGTGAAGGGGAGTCTCATCCATCCTTTATTTGGCATGAAGTAAACCCATTGCAGATGTATTTTTTTTTTTTTAGACAATATAAAGCAGGGTTAAAAAGATAACGCACCTTCAAATAAGGAAAAAAAAAAAAAAAAGCTTGATTACCTTACCTTACCCAACGGGCTTGGTTTATCCTAACTGTCTTCTCTCATTAATTATTTTGCTGCAAGCATGTGATATATGGTGATAGCCTACATGAGTAATTTCAACTAGGGTAAATTTGGCTTGGTACGTTTAACAAAAATTAAAGTATTACTGGCAATTAAAAATCCTGAGACTAGAAAAATTCAGACAGTTTTGAGAATTTTCTGTTTAAGTAAAATTGCTCTTGGATTGCATTAAGTGTTGAAAAAATAAGTCTGGAAAAAAAACCTAATTGTACCAAATGAGAGGTAAAGATTCTATTCTTTTTCCTGTAGTGATACAAAATCAAGATGCATGTAGCGCAATTTTTCTACCCCAGTATGTGTATTGCTAAAAGTGCAACTTCCTGCAAAATGACTTAACCTACACAGAGCATAGAATTTTTGCTGCATGTACAATGAACTTCATGGCAGAGAAGCAAAAGTAATTTCCCTAATGACTGGTTGAAAATCTTGAGATCTGCAGACCATCCACTTTTTATCTCTAGCAAAGCATACACGATCTCTATCTGCCTATTTATGACACTGCAGTGTATGACAAAGACTACAGCATCATGCAGTGTTGAAACAAAAAGCGCATGTCAAAACTCAAGTAGGAATCTTTGAAAGGTCTCCTGAGGAAGAATCATTCTGTTTTGTAACACAGCCTTGCCCTGAAAATGTCTCTGTAAAATGAGTCCAAAGGACTTATAACTCTTCGTGTAGTCCAAATGCCCTCACGTTTATTCACAAATAAATTTAAACGCATGGAAGCTTTTGGATTGCAGGTATGATTATGTGCAGCTGCTAAAATCTTACATTTTAAAATATGTTACAGCACAGTTTTATCACTACAGCTGTCTCGCTGTCATGTCTCCCACTGGGCTTTACCTGACCTCCTTTCCCTTCTCCCTGTGCCATGCCATTGCACGTGGGTGGAGAGCTGGTGTGCATGCTGAGGGTTTTGTGGGTGCCAGACAAGGTTGCAGATAAGGCTGCTGTCTAGTTTGGGGAGAAGTGATTCTGTGCTGTTGCAGCTGTGGAAGTGCAATGTGTTTTCAAGGGGGCAGGAAGAGGAGGCTGGTCCCTTTCCTACCAGCCCCACTCAGCAGTAAGGATCTAGCACTAACTGCTACGATGAGTTTTGCAGTGTATTGGTAGAGCCTGTTCCAGTTCCCATTGATGTCAGCGGAAGTTTCCTTTGATTTACTTGAGACAGGGTTAGACGGTTAATGAATAGATCTCTGCATGTTTAGAAAGTGTGCAGTTAGTTGCTAGCTTTAAAGGAGCATCAGTGTTTGTCTACAATATTCTTTAATATGTCATTGTAATCATAAGACAACTAGCACTTCAAAGGTTTCTCCGTTCTTTGTTGTTAGAAGACCAGGATTAGAAGGTGCATCAACAGTTGTATGTTTGCTCCGTGAATTTTCTTTCTGTTTTTATACCTGCATACAAATCGAAACCAATAGTTATTTCTAGGGAGCATACAAGGCAATAAATAGCTGTGTATACTCCCACTGTATCAAGTCATGTTGCTGTGAATCACAAACTAATTACTTCAAAGTTTAAAATCTACCCTCCTAGAAACTGTTGCTCTTTTATTCCCAGAAATATAATATCAAGCCATAATTTATCAACAGCATTGTCATAAATATTAAGTACATGAAGACCTACCTGTTCTTATTTAGATATTGATAGCCTCTTAAATGCATATAGGATTCTGCGTATGGAGTCACAGATACCCACACACATACTTTGTGGGAGCAATAAATGTAAATCAATAGGGAGCACTTTGTGTGATAAAACTAGAAATTCAGGTTCATGCGAGCAGCCAGTGCTAATGCAAATAATTCTAACACATTTCACATGAGACATTAGACTGATATCTTTGCTGTTTATCTCTAGTTTTGTCAGCTGGAAAGGCCGGAACTGATGGGCTGTTTTGAAGGAGTACACACAACTTCTGTGCTTTGGCCAGTTTTCCTCCCAGTGATAGCACCGCAGCTAATGTCCATGTCTGCGCGTGTGTAGTGGCTGAAGGCATGGCTGGCTTCCTACAGCATTTTACTGCATTATCAGTATTTAACCTCATTAGAGATTGCTGCAGAATAGCTTGTATTTGAAAGGAGCTGAGTAGCACAAATGCAATTCTATGTACTGCCTATGTACATACACACAAGTCATCAGTCCCATTTGGTACTTCTCTAAAATATTTGTAAATGTTATTTTAAATAAACATTTAGCTGGTTCATTATTAAATCTTTATATAAATTTCATCTTCTATAAGATGTTCAAAATCTTCAGAATTCATCAGCATGTCTTAATACTTGTGCTTGACTAATGTTTTACATTTATAGGAGTTTTAAAAGGCAGGTGCAATGTGACATATCACAAGAAGCAAATTAAACTCTTGTAAAGCACAGCTGGAATGCTAAAAATGTGTATTTGTAATTTAAATATGTGACACCATCACACTGTAAAATCAGTTCATAATTAGAAAACATCTGTTTTTTTCCAATATGATGTCTAATAGTATATTTAAATAATTTAGAATGCAATAAGGGGAAAAAAAAGTCAAGCTATAGTAAGTGATTCAGGACATTTCTTTTCTTTTGTTTAAATGTCCTCCTCCAGATCTCTAAGTAACCCATCATTTTGAAGCTAATTCTTGGTTCACATTATAATCACCATTGATGAAATACATATGCCAAACATATGTGCTGTTATGACCTTATTGTCAGTCAAGAAACAGGTTTTGTAGATGCTATTGTTAAGAAGGATTTACACACTGTCATGTTGCTGGTTTTTTTCTTTTTTTTTTTTGATTATTGAAGAACCGTGAGTCAAATAAAAGTTGATTATTTTAACAGTGAAATTTACATGAATACACATATATATAGTAAACACAATGATGTCTTAGGAGTTTATGATATCTGGAAACATACTTAAGCTAGATTAAATACTGACTTAAAATGTACTGGGATCAATTCAAGTTTAACTAATAAAGTTTGAACAAAACCACGACTTCTCAAATGAAGTTAACATGGTAGATTAGCCACACATCTGTCATCAGTGTTCACGTAGGAGGGTATTTATATTTGTGTGATGAAAATCCTAATGGATGTTTTTATCCTGCCTGAAGTGTGCAAGCAGAGCGTTCCCCTAGTTTATTGGCAGTAAACTATATAACCTTTCTCTTGCCGTTGCCTAAGCATCTATTTAAGATAAATAGAGGCCAGACATTCCTGAACAGCTTTTTTGTTCTTTTTTTTTTTTCCACAGGCATGTACGTATAAATGGTTGAAAGTCTTCACACATACTTGATAATGTCTAAAAAGCACACTAGGTATAGTAGTACTGTTCAGTTATTTTTCAGCTCAGTAGCTGGGCAATGGTGTTAGTAAATACTGTGAGGCCCATCTATCAACTCTTCCCTGGGATGTGAACGTTCTGGAGAAAAAAAAAAAAAAATTCAATTTACGTCTTTTCCTTATTAAATGAAACTAATTTTTGCCCTAGAAATGAGGAAAAAGTCTAACCCAACTTTTGGAGGGCTAGAGTACATAAAGTTAATGTGCTGCCATTTGCATGCATCTACGTCTCAATCGTCTTTTACCAACCTTTGCTGCTGCAGCCCACCACAAGCTTTTCATCAGTTTATGCATTGTGCGCCAGGGCAAATAATGACAGAATATCTAGCTAAAGAAGGGGTACTTAATCAGCAATCAAGATTCAATTTGTTTTAATTTTAGCAGGTGTTTGTGAGGTACATTGATGGGAGAGATAATATGTACTGCTTTCATTAGCTCTCTTGTTTTTGTGCTTGAACATTTAAGAGCCAGATGTTCGGAGGTGAGCTGATCAGAATATTAAGTCTCCAGAGGTTGGTTTCCATAGTGTTTTACATTCCTTTCTTTATCTCCCTCAGTTCACCCTGAGCTATGAGGTGCAAGTGCTTGCAATGACAGACTACATTTCTGCTTCCTATTCAACTAAAGCTTTAAATTAGTCTAATTCTCTATTAAAACAAAACAAAACAAAAAACCCAAAACTTTATTCTAATAATCTGCAATTAATTCGTGGTCCTTGGGTCAGACTCATTTCCCATTTAGAACCAGTTTAGTTGATAAATCCCTCGCAGAAATTATTTGTTTAGTGACTGGTATTTTGCCAGGAGGTTTTACCTCAGTAAAAACACAGAACTGCCATCAGTCAGTAAGCTACTGATTCCATCATCTTTTTACGTTAAACATACAATCTAGACCCTTTCTCTGTTCTGGGGAAAAAAAAAAAAAAAAAGAAATAAAAAAAAGACAGCACCTCTAATGTCCTAATGCCTCGGCATGAACGGGGACTGCAGGATGAACTTGGAGGGCAGCCTCAGTCAGTCTGTGTTCTTTAAAAGGAAACGTGCAGGCTGTATTTGAATATCGTACTGGTTTTTATGACACAAGGTCATTGAAGGAATAGACTGGAGTGGGCAATAGGATTGTGAAAGAAGACAGGCAAACTTAATCTTTTGTTTTATGTTCTTAGCCTGATAGGTAGCATTTTAGCTCATCCCTAGTAGCTGCTGCACTGATGTCAGTATTCTGTATGGTACGCTCTCCCATGGCTGTGATTATAATTTCTTTTAGTAGAGAAACAAACCCAGAAATGAAGAGTTAAATAGAACTGCCATTGGCAAATGCTATAATGTTTTCCCTCACTATTAATTGTTCTCTGTTTACTTTGATGCTCAAAGATTGCCCTGTTTTACAAGCGTATTTTCTTAATTGTGTCACCTTGTACTGTAAGTATGTCAGAGGGGAAACATTTGCAAGTGATTAGATATGGACCTTTGTGTCACCAAATGTATGAGGTACATACCCTTATAGGATATAATTGTGATCTTTTAATATGCGGCCATTGACCCAGACTTGTTATTATCTATTATAGTTTATAATAATGTATCTCTTTATGATTAAATGATGATGCCCGGCAGAACACTATGATTAGCATTTCAGTTATTTATAGATTATGTCAGAGCAGTAATAAACATAAAATGCTGTTAATGTGTGGCTAATGAAATCTGGACATGAACAAGTTTATGAATTGATATAATTCATTTGAGTGTTCTAACTGAGCTGCTGGTTCTCGTCATAATTCAAAAGCTTAGCAGGGTTCACCGATTAGGTGGTAGACTAATTTGCTACAAAAAGTCAATGGGTTTTCATCGTCTTGGGCTATCATACACAGCATGGCTGATTGCATAAGGACTATACAAAGTAATTCTCATAAATATATTTATTAAGCTTAATATGTTTTGTGAGGTTAGGATGGAATCAGCTAGTGCGCAACATATGTGGAACAAAATCACAGTGTGTTAGATACTAAAAAGATATGTTCAGTAAAATCATTCAAGACCAGATCGATGAGGGAGTTATTTGAATTTTAAAAAGTGAGCAATTCAATATCAAATATAAATGAGAGTCATAAAGAATGATGCAGATGATTGACTGAGTACGCTCGACGTTTATTTTACTTTGGCATCATAATTTCATTTCATGCTACAAATACAGTTTTAAACTTAGGTTACATAGCACTGAAATAGCTGAGTGTATTTGCAGAGCTAATGGGAGTACTGCTTTCCTGTGGCTAGGAAAAACTGAGGAAAACCTCACACTAGAGTAAGTGCTTCTACTTTTTCCACTAGTGTAGTCTATCGCCAGCTACCTGTCCTTTTATAGCGCTGTCTTTTGATAGCAACATATCCTGGGCCCTGATCTTCAAAAGAGATGTTCCTAGACTTTATAGAATATCATGTTTTGTTGTTGTTGTTTTGTTTAAACAATGGGTGAGCACTGTGTTGAATGTAATTTCCTCTTTGTGATCTTTATTTATCATCAAGGGCTGTCAGTTCATCAGGTTCTTTCCGCCCTTTCTCCGCTACAGCATCCTTTGCTCTCTACCATCCTTTGCTCTCTTGCCTCAAATCCACCATTGGTTTAATAGGGGGTGAACTTGTAAGGAGAGTCCTTTATGCCACCAAGAAATGCTCTGAAAGCACTAGGCTAGCTTATATTCACTGTATAAATATATTTTTCCAGTATGTCCTCCATAACACACGATTTTAGAACATTTTGTTTGAACGTCTATGCATAAGCAGACTAGGCTCCTTTATGAAGAAAGAAAATAAACTCTTGAGTCTATATGGAACCCCAAAGACATCATACAAGCACTTGGATGAGATAATTAGCTGAGCTTTCTTCATTTTTAATACTAACATATGTAGTAAAAATTAACGAACAGTATTAATGACTAAAAATAGTGTAAAGAAGCAAAACCAAACAATCAGAAATGTTTTTTTGTGCTGCTTATTCAAGAATCTAACAGGATTAGTTATGATGTGACTGGGGGACGCTGCCTTGTTAATAATGTTAATCAACATTTCCAAGTTTTTCTATTTAAAAAAAGCGATGTCATTAAAGAAAGAAGTGCCACTTGAGAAAATGGGTATACAGCTCTCCAATCTTTTCTTATTCTAACAAGAGTCCAGACAAACCCTTTTATATTCCCCTCTCGCATTTGTATCTTGACCCAACGTTTGATCCATATGAGGCCCTGCACTCTAATCTTCACTATCAGCTTTTTCTCTGTTGCTCTCCAATATCGTTCACATTACATGCATTCCTTCCCTGCATTACATAAATCTTTGTCTTGCCTGTACAAAAAAAGAAGACCTCTGTAACCATAACCCACATGCCCCAGCCAATCCTCTCCCTCTTCCCAGGTGGTTGCTTTAGAGCTTCTTGGAAGATTCAAAGAAATTAAGAAATGGATTCCTAGCTTTTTCTACAGATATTTTAAAAGCAAAGATTAAAGGTACAATTTCCACACCTCCATGTACGTTATCTCCTCCAGAACGTGGTGCGTGCACGAACACGAAATTCAGATGTAAGGGCAGTAGTGGCCCTGAGCTTGCTTTACCTGTGTGCTTCGTGCTCCCAGCAGGCTGCCGGGTGCGAGCCCCAGGCTGTGCATGGGCTGGGGAACAGCAGCAGTAGTGGCCCTGAGCTTGCTTTACCTGTGTGCTTCGTGCTCCCAGCAGGCTGCCGGGTGCGAGCCCCAGGCTGTGCATGGGCTGGGGAACAGCACGTGGTGATGCAGCAGGTGACTCCTGCTGAGGTAGGGGGAGTCCCCAGCTTGCAAGGAAATACACTGCTCTGTTGGAAGTGGTGGTTCTGAGGTTATTTCTAGTATGGGGCTATGAGGACTTTTAGTCTTTGAACATCTGTGGCTGGTCCAGGAGCTGTCACACAGTTATTGTGTGTGTCTGTCTCATTGGGACATAAAATTTGACTGGCTCTTCTTAGTGGCTTCCTGCTGCTTTCCTAAGACTGAGGTAAGAGGGAAAAAACTTTGCAGAAGTAGCAAGCTGAAAACCATCTGAAAAACTCATAGGTCAAAAGAGTCCTTACCCTTAGCAATGCCTCCTTCATGTAAGACCTGAAAAAGAGAACCTCCATCACATCTGTTTGCTATCTGCAATATCATATTCTGTATTTTTCTCCTCACTGTTTGTTTTAAATTTATTTTTAGTTAATTAAAAATACAGTTGATATTTTTTTCCTGTGTCACAAATGAGAATGCTAACATTTCATTTATAAAGTGATATGTGGTTCAACTTCTGCTCTTGATATTTTCAAGAGGCCAATGATTAAAAAACCTATGTGGAATATGCTCTATTATTGCCCTCTCTAGGCATTGTCGCATAAAACCTTAAAGGTTCTGGTGCTAAATCCCCAAGGCAGCATTTTGATACATGCCAGATGTTCACTCATGGGAGGGATAAATGTTTAATAATTTTTGCTATTGTTACTGTTTTTACAATGTGTTATACTGCCATGGCTTGCTAAGGCTAAAGCTCTGTTTTGCTGAAGGAACAGGCATATAATAAGTAAGATGTTTACATTTCCATCATCTGATTTTTGCCAATAACGTGGGAGTTTGCGACCTGAAGCACAAGTAGCCTGAGTCTCTCAGAGCTGACAAAAGGGTTTAACTGGGCAACCTGAAATCCCGTTTCAGGGAAGAAAGCTTGCTACAGCCTCCAGTTGGTTTTAAAAGTCGGAAACTTCATCTGGTTCCAAGTAACAACTTATAACCTATTCACACAGATTTCAGTGTAAAGCAACAGGAAAAAAAGGGCTTGGCCTGCTTTCTTTCTCTGTCCAAAAGGAGTAGCATAAATCCATGTGCCTGTGGTATTTGCACTCATATCTCCAGTGTAATAGACCAATACTCATCTTCCTAAATTAGAGATGTGCCCAAAATTTTTAAAAATAGTATTATATACTTCAGTGAAATAGATGAAGTTGATCCCTGTTGAAACACTGATAATGTCAACAGAATTACTCTGGCTTTTGGAGCCAGTGGGAGCTGACAAGAAAACGGATGCATTTTCCCCCGAAAATGGAAATCGTCTGGATAGAAACCATAATGATAAGAGAGTGTTGTGCATTCCAAGTACAAAGCATAAGGCATCCAGGAAAAGACTTGAAGGTTTGGGTGTGTGTGTGTGTGTTTCAATCTGTCTTTCCAGATAAGTGAGGGGCCAGTTTTTTGTTTTGTTTATTTTTCTTATCGTATATGGGAAACCATAATTTCATACTGCCTTTCTTATTATCTTTTTCTTGGTCTCTTTTCTGTTGTGCATTGCTGGGGAGAGAGTTTGATGATAGAGATATTCTAACCAGAAAGCGTCTTAAGGCCATGTCACTGGTGGGAGCTACCTTATGCAGGAAATATATATATATACATACAGATCTTTAAAAAGTTCTAATTTTGCAAAAGCCCGTCCCCATTTCAGCTCCATTTTGGTCCCCGGTTGAGGAGGATCACTTGGCTGTTGCTCACTTCACTTTCCTGTAACAGGTTTGCTCAGGGTGCCAGTTTAGTTATGGTCTGTGTGCCATCAGATGCCATCGTCAGATGCCTTAGTCTAAGCAGCCGTCTGGGTTGTCTTAGCAAGGGCTGTGCTTCTGAGAGTTGTCTTTCTGTTGTTTTTTCTAGTGTTGGATGAGAAGCAAGCTCAAAATCAAGTTCAGGGGTTATCTACTAGTTCCATTCTCACAAGTCTGGATGTTCTTTGAAGTTCCTTTTTTTTTTTTTTTTTTTTTTTTACCAAACTCCTTCACTGGTTAGTCAATACAATACAATAACCAGATACCATGCAATCAGCGTTC